>NW_012114533.1:3875002-3957663 GCF_000951035.1 Colobus angolensis palliatus | reverse complement strand
AGAATAGCACTTACCTCAGTGGTTGTTATGAGAATTAAATAGATAAATTTAGAGTTCTCTGGCACATAGTAAGACCTCAATAAATGGAAACTATTATTATTCAGTCATCAGTCAATAAAAATGAAGTCTGTGAATTCTCTGCCAGTGACATCTTATAGTTTATAGTCTTTTCACATATTCACTAGGTCATTGGAGCTCCACAATCACCTTATAGGTACTGATTGTTCAAGCTACCATTGCTACTGACAAACTACCCTAAAACTTAGAGCCATAAAACAACCATTTTATTATGCTCACAGATTCTGTGAGTCAGGAATTCCAAAGAAGTACAGCAGGAATGGCTTATCTCTGCTTCACAGTGTCTGGGGCCACAGCTGGAAGCTGCTTGAAAGGCTGGGGAGAGGCTAGGCGAGGTGGCTCCCGCCTGTAATCCCAGCACTTTGGGAGGCCAAGGTGGGAGGATCACGAGGTCAAGAGATCAAGACCATCCTGGCTAACACGGTGAAACCCCATCTCTACTAAAAATACAAAAATTAGCTTGGCGTGGTGGCAGGCATCTGTAGTCCCAGCTACTTGGGAGGCTGAGGAAGGAAGGAGAGAAAGAGAGAGAGAGAGAGAAGAAAGAAAAGAAAGAGAAAGAAAGAAAAGAAAGAGAAGAAGGAAGGAAGGAAGGAAGGAAGGCTGCCTGCCTGGCTGGGGAGTAAGTGAGACAAGGGGCTGAATCAGCTGAGACTGGCAGATCCACTTCCAAAACAGCTTCTTCGCCAAGCTGCTGGCACTTAGGTGGGAAGGCTGGAAGGGTGGGCTCAGCTGGGACTGGCACCTAAGCACCTACATGTGGCCTCTCCACTATGGTGGCCTCAGGGTAATAGTCAGACTTCTTACAATGTTCTTGCAGCAAAAGCTACATGCCTTTATGACCTAGCCTCAGAAATCTTATAATGGACATTCATTTCCCATTCTCTTTTGGTTGAAGTAGTCACAAGCCCATCCAGATTCAAGGGAAGGGGCTGTAGACCACACCTCTCCGTGGGAGGCATACCACGAAGGCCATGTTTTAAAATCACCACACTGGCATTATTTCCTGATTCTAGATGAGAGATGGTAATTCAGTGGAGATTAAATGATTTGCCAAGGAATAGTAACTGGGATAGTTAGTGGGGAAGCGGGCTTGCGGAGGAGAATGATTTTTACCATAATTCTGACTCTAAATTATTGCTCTTTCAATTCGTATATATTACATCAGCTAACACATACTTGCTAATATGTAAAAGTTCAAAGAAAAAAAATCAACTGGTTTTGAGTATATTCAGTAACTTCCCTAAATAGAAACACAAATTTAAAAGAATAAGGTTTGCATTTATAAGCCCTTGCATAAAAACTTCATATTTTAAGGAGGTCCAGGGATGAGTGCAGTCCTGAGATTGGTCAGACGCAACTTTGTATCATTTTTCTCACAAAGAAAGGTCTATGAAGATGTCCCCGATACTTAACTGTGATTTCATTTGTTCTCTAGGAAAATCTCATCTGGCCATTGTCCAGCGGGTGAATAATGAGGGAGAAGGAGACCCTTTCTATGAGGTGATGGGCATTGTCACACTGGAGGATATCATAGAGGAGATCATCAAGTCAGAGATCCTGGATGAAACGGATCTCTACAGTAAGTGCACAGCCTTGGCTGTTCCCAGGGTCATCTTATTTCCCTCCAAGACTCTCAGGTAAGGCCTTGTTTGATTTATAGAAAGGGTGTCAGGGCAAACTCTGTGCCCTGATGTGTGTCAGCCACTTATGCCAGGTGCTGCTGTGGCAAGATACCCTAGCTGGAATCACTTCTGAGTCACTGGGAACATGCTAGCTAAGTGTTTATCAGGAGGCAGCCTTCAGGAACTGAGCCAAGACTATGAAAAGGAGACCTCCCAGCCTTTGGGTAGAAAAGGGACTACAGGAAACACAGTGTTCCCAGGACGGTGCCCAGAGGCCTCTCTGCCCTTGTTTCTGTCCCCCGTGTTCTTGTTTGGTTGCTTCATTCACCTAGATGCAGACCCCAACAGGGGTTCCACTCACACCAGAACAGCAGTGAGCAGTGGAGACGGTCATGAGATTGCCTACTCACAACCTAAGCCAAAAACGGAATATTCCTTCTTACACACTTCCCTGTCCTCTTATGCCTTTCAGCCTACCACCCTCGGTTTCTGTTCTCTCCCTGCCACTAGAATCCCTGCTCTTGTCTCTGTTTCCTTCTTTCTGGTCTGCTCCCCGTCCTAACTCCCTCACTCAGGAACAATATAGACTTTTCTATGCAGATGTGAATACTTTGGGTTACTGAACCTTATCAAAACTTTGCTTGCAAACACTACAAAGGCATGCTTTGTCTCTAGGATTGGAATGTTATCTAAGTCCATGGGAGTCCCTAGGCCAGGAATGGTTTCCTCCTCAGAATTTAATCTCATGGAATAGCCATCCTTTTCTTCCTCGCAGATAACTCATTTCAGACTTCGGTCCTTAGTTAGTGAGATGCGGCCTTTCAGAAACTGGCTCCTGGTAGAAAGAGCTTTGATGCCATAAGGCAGTGAGCAGTGCAGAAAGGGTGCCTTCCTTCTGGACAAAGAGATCAACCCTAAAGGTGGGCCAGGCCTTGACAAAAACAAGGAGGAGAATCATGGCACCTCCCTCCAAGAGCCTGGCACTACTGTGCTTGCCCCAACCAGGCATGTCTTCCTCACGTGGGGATCGAGCTTGGAAATGTCCTCTCCCTCCCCCACCTCTGCCTGCCACTCTTGATTTAGAATTCTCAGGTGTAACCTGGGCAACATGGTGAAACCCCATCTCTACAAAAAATATAACAGTTAGCCAGGTGTGGTGGCGTATGCCTGTAGTCCCAGCTACTTGGGAGGCCAAGGTGGGAGGATCCCTTGAGCCTGGGAGGTCCTGGCTGCAGAGAGCTGAGATTGTACCACTGCATTCCAGCATGGGAGCCTGGGAGGACTGTCTCAAAAAAAAAAAAAGAAAAATCCCGGATGTCTCAGATAAACTGGTGAAGCCATTCACACTAAGGTGTTAGGTGCTGATAATAGTCTAAATGAGTCAACTCCCAGGGTACTTGTTTGAACAACATTAAGGCTTCAAGCACACACTATTAAAATCTAAGGAATGAAGGGGGGAGCAGAGGAATGATTCCCTAATGATGCCATTTTAAGTAGCAATCTGATGGGGGAGAGGGGAACTATTTAGGCAAACTTATACAAATCAGAAAGTTGCTCACTAGTGAGAGCGAGGCTGATAACCTGTATCTGCTACTCTTTTGCTGAGTGATCCTCTTTCTACAGGAGCAGATTAGGGTAAATCAGCTGCTGGCATGATTCCTTAAGAGCTGTGAAAAGGCCCAGAAGCCAGGGATACTGTCTTTCTTCTTGCATGACCCTGACCTCAGGTGATCTGGACACCTGGGTCTAGGTCTGCCCACTGTGACTTGAGCAAAAGGAGTGTCAAAGCAGGGGCCAGATGACTGCGAAGTCCCAGGGTCAGAGCGGGCCATGGAAGAGCTGTGCCGGCAGGAGGGCACTTTGTCCCTTCTAGAAGGAAACCCAAAAGCAAGCCCCAAAAGGAGAGAGGGCACACCAAGGAGCCAGATTCTGGGGCCTTGTTTTCCTGCCACAAGGGTTCATTCCCTTTCATTCTCACTGCAGCCACTCAGCTTGCACCAGATGTTCCCCCACAGCCCTGTTTCCCTTTAGGCCAAGTTTGGAGAAAACCCAAATCCTTTTCCCTGTTCCCCTTAATGCAGATAAGATGGGCTAGCAGTTTCAAAATTTTATTCAAAACTCAGGGAAAACAAAAGAGAAAGAACCAAAGGAGACATTTCCTGTACCAAAAAGAGAAAGGAAAAAAAAGGGGGGGAAAAGTAGATATATTTAGACAAGCTTTAAAAAGAATGAGAACAAATTAAATTGGAAAAAGCAAATTTTTTCAACCAATAATTACATGCCTGATATATAGGCTCTTGGGAGGTACCAGACCCTGCCTGAGGCCCCCCACCCAGAAAACCCACCTTTAGAGATTATAGGTCCAATCTTATTTCTTCTCCTCTCTTCTTCCCTATATTTCCCCTGATTCCCTCCCAGTGGAGGGACTGGGGTTGAAGCAGGGAAATTGTGATATAAGAGGTAGTGGCTGACCTCTTCTCTTGTGTGGCATGCTTCAGGTACTACTCAGATCATGGTTCAGATAAGCAGCAGGAGACTAGTTGAGGCCAGTTCGGGGGAAAGGAGGGGGACAGAGTCAGAAATTCCCTGGGCCCCTGCAACCCACTCGATACTAAGAATGCAGGTCCCTTGTGTGTGTATGACTTTGGGTAAAAGCATTCTCACAGGTAGCTTCCAGTTGGAGTCTCATAATTAATTGCACAAGATGAGTACGAGAGCTATATTAAATATTACTAGCCTCCTTGTACAGGTTAAAATAAAAACTCTGATGCTTAGAGAGGTTGCATGGTGAGTAAGTAGTGGAACCAGCCCCAGAACCCCAGACTTGGGTACCCCAAGCCAGCTTTCCCCTTTTTCTGCTATACACTCCCTAAGTGTGGAAAACACTGAAATGATGGCAGTCTCCCATTGTCTATCCCTTACCAACATCCTTCTACTTCCTGGGTGATACTGTGATGTCATCCATAGTTGACACTGCAGAAATGTTCTATCTGTCCCCTGTGATTCTGGGAAAGCCTCCAAAGACCAACAATGATTCTGAGATAGCTGCAATCTGTCCTCTGTGACCCCGCAGCTGACAATCGGAAAAAGCAGAGGGTCCCACACCGGGAGCGGAAGCGGCATGACTTCTCCTTGTTTAAGCTTTCGGACACAGAGATGCGGGTGAAGATCTCACCACAGCTTCTGCTGGCCACACACCGCTTCATGGCCACAGGTAGGACAAGTCTCCACTCCAGAGAAGCTAAAACACAATCTCTAGGCTGGGACCCAGGCACCAATCCTTGTTAAAATCTTCCAGCCTGATTCCAGTATGCTGTCAGGACTGAGAAGCACTGTACTAGGAAGGAGGTTGCCTTAGATAGGGTAATGGATGCCACCTACTGTCGTATTGAGCCCCAGGCCTGATCTTATAGAGGAAGAAATGAGTATAACTCGACTCTTCTACCAGCGAAAAGAGCTAAAGAAACCATTGCCACACTTTTCCCTTTTCTACTCACTTCCTGGCTGAAGCCTGAGGCCATCTCCCTGTCTGTTAGACTTGCGGTGCCCTAGGGCAATGCCATAGAAGCCTGTGAGCTATGGATTGTTTAAATACAGAAGTGGATTGTGAATCTTGGGATCTTTAGAAAGAACAAAAAGTGAGACAATCCAAAGATTAGCTGCTTCTTGTGAAGAAGGTCAAGTTTGTCTTTGAACCCTCTGACCATCCATGCCTAATTAATGTGCTGACCTAGAATGATCATATCTATCACGAAGTTCAATATTTAATTAATCCAGCATGTATTTATTGAGTATATAATGAACGCTAGCACTGTTTTAGGTGCTAACGAGTAGAAAATATTCAGTTGCAGCTGCTTTAAGATAGAATTTCTAGTTCTGAATACAGATTTCTTTTAACTACTTCCCAGAGCATATATAATATAAGTAATATGAGTTTAACATATGTAATATAAGTAATAGCTGTAATATATAAATATGATGCAAGGATGCCTCATATTATTGACAACTTATTATTTAAATAATTGCCTGTCTCTAGTAATGTGGGATTTCATTTCATTCAGCAGATATATGTCATACAAATAAGCTGGATTAAATTATCTGCATTTCATTCAATTATAGCAGTAAAGTCTTTGTTGTTTATGTGGCTTAGTTATCCGTGTCCAATTTTAAATAAAATCAAAGAAAATTAGTAACGAAACAGACATTTCCAGATGGAGACCTGTTTCTCCTGAGGTGCCAGTGCAGGGACACACATCTCCAGAGGACATGGGTAAGGCCCTGAGATGCATACTTGGGATTAGGATCCTCCACTCCAAAGGAACGCAGAAGCCCTGCCAGCCTGGTGCCCTGGTACATGCATAGGGGGCCCTCGTGCCCACTCTGACTCCTCCCAGCTGCCACTGCTGGAATGGGTGGGACACAGCTGATGCTGATTCCTCCCTCCCCCGTCACTCTCCTCTAGAAGTGGAGCCCTTTAAATCTCTGTACCTTTCGGAGAAGATCCTGCTCCGGCTCCTGAAACATCCCAACGTGATCCAGGAGCTGAAGTTTGATGAGAAGAACAAGAAGGCCCCGGAACACTACCTCTACCAGCGCAACCGCCCTGTGGACTACTTTGTGCTGCTTCTACAGGTGAGTAGGAAAGTCAAGGAACCTCTAAGAGCCAGATGAGGGCATCTCCAGGGTGAAGAAATGGCCATGCCTCCTTCAGCACCAAGTTCCGAGACTTAGCTGGCTGCCTCAGGAACAAGGCCAGCTGGGTGGACATTTCTTCATGACCCACAGGAGGGGGCTAGACACAGAAGACTGGTGTCCTGGGAGTGCTGGGATCTTTAGCATTTAGTCTGACAACTCAGCAATGTTTGGGGTGGGGTGAATACCTCTCCAATAGGGATTTTGCTTCTAAACTTCCAGAACTGCTGCTCTGCAGAAACTGTAATACCTCCTCATCTCTGCTTGAACATCCCCTGAAATGAAACTGCCCACTGCCTGCTAAACTTTAGACAACTCTTCTTTAAACCCTTCTCTCTGTCCAGTGGAAATCTCACCATCTCTGACTTCCTTACTGGTCCCTGCTCTGCTCTCTGGAGGTGCACGGGACACATTCATTCTCTCAGCTGCATTTCAGCCTTTGTAGTTCCTGGAATCTTCTCCCCATTAAGAGGACCAGGAAGGGGAAAAATGACCTGTTCAAAGAAGTGCAACATCTCCCCAGTGCTCACATAAGTATGATCACCTTCTGCTCTGGATACCTGAATAGGCCTGTCTTAAATAAGTGTCTGACATGATTACAGCTTGTAACACTGCTGGTACCCTGTCTGGCTTCACCATGAGCTCTGTCACTGATTCCCTGTCCCTTCCTAACATAACCTTGTGAATCCTAAATATGCTGATTGTGTTTTAGAATCTTAATTAAGCTCACATGAACTTAGAAATCGTCTCCTTGTTACAGTCCACTTCCAACCTCTCTGCTCTGTCACTGTAATTTGCCTCACATATATCCTTCCAAATGGTCTGAACAAAATGACCTCTCTTCTCCAAAAAACGAAGTCATGTGCTTCACTGTTGGAAATCAACAAGAATCCTGTTACATTGTTTGTATAATGTAATGAGCACATAGTTTCATGTCTTATACTGAATATAAACTTAACAGTTCTCAAATAAAACATGGAATAAAATGTAGTAGCAAGAGTGTAGGCTCAGAAATTTGAAAACTATGGCTTTAAAATTCCATTGTTGCCATCTCCTAACTAACCTTGACCAAGTTATTCAATCTCTGAGCCTCAAAATTGAGTCCCCTGTAAATCAGGGATAAAAATGGCATGGGCTTCATGGGGTTATGGGGCTAATTGCATGAGAATCTATGCAGTGCACATAACACAGTGTCATGTCCATGCATGCTATGCATTACACATCAGCTATCACTATTATTGGCAATGAATTAAACAAGCTTCACACAGAATTAGATTTTATTTTATTTTATTTTATTTTTTTTTTGAGATGGAGTCTTGCTCTGTCTCCCAAGCTGGAGGGCAGTGGCCTGATCTCAGCTCACTGCAAGCTCTGCCTCCCTGGTTCAAGCAATTCTCCTGCCTCAGCCTCCTGAACAGCTAGGACTACAGGTGTGCACCACCACACCCAGCTAATTTTTGTATATTTAGTAGAGATGGGGTTTCACCATATTGGCCAGGCTGGTCTCGAACTCCTGACCTCGTGATCCACCCACCTTGGCCTCCCAAAGTGCTGAGATTAAGGCATAAGCCACCACACCTGGCCTAGATTTTATCTTGACCTGACTTAGAAATGGTCCAGTCTTGGACTAAACCAGTGGGGCAGTTTATGAGGCCCTGGGTTAGCTGGTGCTTAGGCCTGCATCATGGAAGGGCCATTACAGTACACAAGGACAGCATGGTTATTCATGACTGGATGCTGTTTTATGAACAATGAAGCACTGAATTTACTACAAAGAGCTACTAAATTTGGAGGTGCTTTCTCAAATGTAAATCTGGAGAGAATTAACGTTCCTCTGTGATAAGAACATGGGTCTAGTCCACTTGTTATCCAAGCAGAAATGCTTAGGGTTCTAGTCAATAGTAGAACTGGAAGTGCTCATACACATTCATAGTACACTTCCTTTTTTTTTCCCCAGGGTAAAGTGGAGGTGGAGGTTGGTAAGGAAGGCCTTCGCTTTGAGAATGGAGCCTTTACTTACTATGGCGTCCCAGCCATCATGACCACTGCTTGCTCAGGTATTCTAGTTTCCATTTGTTTATTGGGAAACTAATGGGATATGGTAGAAAAAGCAGAGGGGTTCAAGTCTTGACTCCTCCTTTGACCCCTGTTAATCATCCTGGACAAGCCATTTAACTTCCTTGGCTTTAGTTCCTTCCTCTGCAAAATGGGTGTATGAATCACTTTTCATTCAGTTAGTGCTTAAAGAAAAGTGACAAAAATTGAATTGTAAAAAGCAGTAATATTGTCAAGTGTTAGGGATCTAGGGTGGTAGATTTCAGTGTGAAAAGACAAGTTTATTTTGCTTTTTATACTGGTTCCCTACCCTTCCATTTAATTGCCTGGTTTTTACAGGGTTAATTGGTGCTGGGGGTAGATAGAAGAGGGAAGATTCCCATAAGAAGTGTGTTTTCTGAGTTGCCTCTGAAACCCACTGCATCCTTCTGTCCTTAGATAATGACGTGCGGAAGGTTGGAAGTCTGGCTGGATCTTCTGTCTTTCGTATGTATCTCTCAAACCCCTTCCTCGTCCTCCCCATCGTAGTCCTGCCTCGGCCCGCTCTAGGGACCTGGACCTGGGCTGGGGCTAAGACAAATGCTGGCAGCCTCTTTGTAATGTTCTGCCAGGAACACTGCTTCCTGCCAGGTACCCACAGACCATGGGAGCTTAGGTTCTTGTGTCTGGAATGTTTTCTGCGGCTTCTCTGCTCACATGGTTGGGGGGATGCAGGGGTTGGAAGGGGAGGCACTGCTTATTGCCACCTTCCAGGAAATGCAGGCAGGTGATTTGTGTGCTTGGGCAGAGGTTCAGCCCTTCCTTCTGTGCAATAACAATTCACCCATGGCCTTTACTCAAAAACTCTCATATGCTATTATTGTGTCTGTGGGGTTTGTCCGCAGTAAGAAGTGACTGCAAGATTTGGGGATGTAAGTTCCACCCTTGTGCAATACGCTGCTTATCTGCTTCTCTTTCCTGCTTCTCCACCTCTCAGCTAGTGGAGAGGTATCTGCCAGCTGGCCATGCATGCTGTTGGTGGGGGGCAGGCACAGGGCTGATGGCTGGTTTGCTCTGCCCCTTGTGTGCTGTGTCTTCTTGCTGTTTCCTGTGTAGTTATTGCACTTGTGTTTAAAGGGCATGGCATTTCTTGTGATTAAAAGTGTGATCCAGAAAGAATTATTTCTCTACATTTCTTTCTGATTCACGGATCTGAATTTTGCTTTCAGCTGTTAGTGTTTACAGTGGCCACTTCAATGCCAAATAGGGTCTTTCCTCGCATCATAAGAAAAGATTTTACATATTCCCTTGTGGTGGGAATTGTCAGAGAGTCCCAGAGCTTGATATCATAGTCCCTGGAACATGGCAAGGTAGATACCATTTTAACATGAGTGAAACTAAGGAAATGACTTGCTTCAAATCACCCAGTAAGTTGGTGACTGGCCAAGATGCTTCCCGGTGTCCTGGCTAGTTCACACAGCACAAGAAAATATAGTTTTCAGATCCATCATATTCTGGAATGCAATTTCTAAGTGAAAACAGTGGAACAATTTACAGTGTAATTGTTACAGTGTAATAGCCCAGCCAGTGGCTGAAATGAAGTACCTGTCCAGTCTGAAGAGTGGCAGAACTTGAGTTGGAGGAGATCTGTAAAATTGAAAAGACCCTGGTACATTATTATACTTAAGACAACGAATCTCAGTGCTCAGTAGAACTCTCGACGGGTGAGGGACGGGTTACAGGACGTTAGCAAACCTTAGTTCTCTAAAGGAAATTTCCATCATCCATCACATTAGGGACAACCACTGGGATTCTAATATGTTACCTAGAAATGTCTGTGATCTCTTCCAGAAGACTGAAAGAGGTGGAAATTCTGAGAATAAAAGGCCTACATATGGCTTCCTAGCCCAGTGCTGTGGCCAGGCATGGTGGCTCTCACCTGTAATCCCAGCACTTTGGGAGGCCAAGGTAGGTGGATCACAAAGTCAGGAGTTCGAGACCATCCTGGCCAACACGGTGAAATTCCATCTCTACTAAAAATACAAAAATTAGCCAGGCACAGTGGTGCATGCCTTTGATCCCAAGTACTTGGGAGGCTGAGGCAGGTGAATCGCTTAAACCGGGGAGGTGGAGATTGCAGTGAGCCAAGATCATGCCACCTTACTCCAGCCTGGCTACAGAGCAAGATTCCATCTCAAAAAAAAAAAAAAAAAATTGTTTTAAGTAGAAGGAATATGTTATCCAATTTCTTCCTTTCCTTCCTTCCTGTCTCTAGTTCTTTCTTTCAAAAGTGTTTAATGGCATCAGCGAGATAGAAATAAAGTTGCAACATTGATTTCTCCTTTAAAACTAGTTAACTGAAAAGAAGCATAACACTCTTTCTTTTTCTCTCCCCATGTTACTGAGCATCTCTGTAAATCTTCAGAAGGGAAAAGAAATATTATTAGCCAATAGGGATAAAAAGACATTTTCCATCCTCCCTGAATCCATACTCAGTGTAGTGAAGTGTGAAGTAACTGCAAAGGCCAGCCATATCCCAGTTATCCCAGGTGAAGGCTCAGCCCATGGTCCAGCCACCCAGCATCTTTCACTGGCCAAGAACCTCAACCCTATAGGTTGAGGGAGAGCTTAAGTCTAAGCCAAAAGGCAATAAAATCTTGTAGGGTCTTGGCCCAGCCCCCTCCCCCTATGCTTGAAGCTAGCTTGATCAGCCTTTGAGGATGAGGAGTGAGATTATGAGTTTGCTGGAATACTGGCACGATGACCTATGCTTCAAAGTTGAACTTGAGGCAAAGAAGTCTCTGGCTTTCCTGTATGAGGCGAAGGGAACATAATCTACACTGTCTTCTTCTTGGTTCTGATTGCCAGGAACCCAGGGTAGCTGGAATAGGTGCACACACAGGTGTGCAGATGTGGAAAGAACAGGTCTCCTTTCTGTTTGGTGTATACATTTATACATTGTATACAATGTTTACAGTTTGGTGTATACAATGTGTACAATTTGGTGTATACATTTCTACATTTAGAACTATGATTCTTCTTGAGAATAGAGGGTTTCTTAACTCCATTGTGTCTCATAATATTGGAGGCCCATTCTAATATTCATTAACATCTCATGTCAGAGTAAAGGATTATCAGGTAGGTCATTTCAAATAAAATCATTTGGTTTAGCAAATAAAACTGCAGAAGCTGTCTATTTCCGTATGCTATCATCTGCAGACTGGTTTCATTTAGCTCCTTAAAAAGGACTCTGGGAATGATCAGATAAGAGAGATGAAGACAGGTTCCCATGGGTCCCCTGCCCAGACACCACTTGAAGGGGGAGGAACTGGACTGTTACTACACACTCAACTCTACCCAGGCCCCCAAGTGATAGCCAGCACCATTTCCAACTCTGTGGGGAAAGAGAAGGAAAAGGGAACAGAGAGATGCTTTGGACTACTGGTACTTACCACGAAGTGGCTATGATTTAATTCAAGTTGATTCATATTAACACTGCTAGAGATATTGTTCTTCCTTTATCCCTATCCTCTAGCAATGCACAGTTCTTCACCAACACTGTGACCAGAGGGAGCTCCTAGGAGTCAGAGGCAGGATGTAGCTTCCTCAAGGATGCCCCTAGCAGGAGCAAAGGCTTTCCATTCAGGCCTCTGAGTACCCATGCAGGTGCCCTTGGCAGTTGAGCTCCATGGGAGCTGGGAGAGCTTGGTGGGAATGCAGCGCTGGGCTCCCAGCATGTTTGCTGGCTCAAAATGGGGGCCTCAGAGAGTGCTGCCTACATGCTTCCCACAAGCTCGGCTTGTGCTTGTGCCTCTGATTCCAAGATGTGTTGCACATCTTTTCAGATGACTTTCAGCAAAATCCATTTTATTTTCTTGTCTTTCTGGAGAGTGACTTTGTAAGAGGATGTGATTTCTGTGTTTTCAGAGTCAAGATTCCTTTTTGCAGAGAAGTGTGATGTTGTGAAGATCCAGGAACAGACTGTCTCACCCACTTTGTTCTTTGTCTCTTTCCTTTTGTGTTTATATCTTCCCTTTTGCAACTCAAATCCTTGGCCCCTGACTCTTTAGTGCCCATCTCTGTGTCTCGTACCTTCGCTGTCAGCAGAGGGGACTCTCTGGCAGGTTCCCCAGGTAAACATGCATGGGTGTCTCGGGTCTCCTTAGATCCAGAGGGGTTTGCAAGAAGCCTTTGGCCTCTGTCACTTTCCTGCCTGAGAACTAATCTCTCCAACAGGCACTCTTGTGACTAAGGCATAGCACTTTGCACAAACAGCACTCATTTGCACATACCACCCAGGCATTGCTGGTTCAGTGGTGTCATTTGTGAGCTTACCTCCCAGGAATGTATCTGTGTATGCACATGGAAAAATGGTGGGGGTGAGGGATAGTGTGAGTTTTTCCTCATTTGTTTGACTACAGAATGGAGGGATGAGGAGGACAGCATGAATGAAATGGGAATAGTGGAATACTATGCTTTATTTCTACCTATTTTCTTTCTACCTTTGTTTCCTTCCATGTCCTAATCTTCCTAATAATGTTACTGTGTGATCATCATATTCTCACTAGCTCTGCTCATGCAAAGGATGCTATATGTAAAACTTTCAAAACAACTTTTCATTAGGTTTAACCTCTTTTGTTAATAAGTGAAATAGTCACTGGGTTTCTTTTTAATCGGGTAACAATTCCTCATAGAGCTAGACAATAATTGAATGACTGAGTAGAATGCAACAAATCTGAATGATCAGCTGTTTGTTTTTGTCTCTAGAGGTTGTTTTCTTGGGCTCATAGAGCAAGTAATGACTAAACCAGGAATGTATTTGTTAAATTGCCCTGCAGTTAGCACACAGTTCCATTTCCTCTACCCTTTAAATCTGTATCCCTTATCGCATTGCTGGGGTAGTGATACTAAGACCCCACCATATCCTCAGTCATTGAGAAATTGCTTATGTTTCTCTGTCTGTATAGTAGACCCTCAACATTTAAAAAAGGCTATGTTCTCCAATTTGCAACCTCAGTAGTATTTGTGTTGACTTCTGTTTTTTCCCAAAATCAAATTTTTTCATCAAAAACCATCTGGTCCTCATGTTGATCTATACAAGATAAGTTAACCACCTTCTCAAATTTCACCGACATTTTCTCTCTCTCTCTTTCGATGGTGATTTTCCACTAAGACATAGTTTTTCTTGCCTTGTGAGAGCTCATGCCTTAATGATGACTACAGGAACGGACAGTCAATGTGAGATACCAATCTGGTGCCCTTGCCAGCTAAATGGTCTACTCCTACATGCCAGCAAAATTAGAAATGACCACATGATGGACCTTCAAGTTCCTTCACATGCAGTGAATCTTGGTGATGCCAACAGTGTGCTGTGAAGGTTCACAGGAAAGGGGAGATGCACATTTTAAAAGACTTTCAGCCCAAAAGATCAAAGCGAGGATACGTTTTCCTTTTTAATTAACCTTCAGTTAACCAGATGACCTAGTTAATTGTAACTTCCCAGTTAAAGGAAGGTTAATTCTAGTTCATCTGTATTGATTATGATGAAGTTCATGATAACCCAATGTCAGACAGAGATGAAAGTGATTCCTTCCTGCTGTGCAGAACCTCCAGGAAGTGCTGAGGCTTCTGATCCAACTCTGGGTGCTGTCACGTGCCCCTGAGAGTATTTTCAACTTTCCCCCCTTTTCCATGACTGTGGGTATTCAGCACAACAAGAGATTAGTGTCAACACAATGCAAACCCTACTCATAAAGAGGTAAGCTTATTCCCACCCTTGGTTTAACTCTGCAGGGTGGAGCAATGGTCGGTACAGTGGGAGAAAACCAGAGGTAGGGAGTGCCTAGCTTCTCCTTTGGCTTATTCCTCTCCACCTTATGTCTGGTCTCTATCTAGAGCTAATCACTGTGCCTTCCCAGTGATCAGGTGACATCCACAGGACCTATTCTGTGATATTTCCTCTGTCATTCTTGCTTTTGTTCCATATCATTAGAAGAAGTCACCTCAGAGGTCTGGGATTTTGTAGAAAGAATCTCCAGGTAACTTCTGGCCCTGTAAGCCCAGAGACTTGGGAACCAGGGGTTCTTATTCAGTGCTCGATTGTCCATTCATAATGTGCATTGAGATCAACAATGATGCCATTTTCTCCTAGAATATGCCAAAGAACCTAAAAAAAATCTTTTTACTTTGCAAAATGTGCTGAGTGGAAATATTGATTTCTGATCCAGATACATTAATTTACATATATGCTAAATCTCAACCCTATCTTATATGGGGGAAAAATAAATCCTAGAAAGCAGTAGGGTCTTTAAGTCTAAAAAAGAACTGTCATTGTCTTATCTGACTCCCCACAATCACTTTGGGAGATAGGCAGGAATTGTCATTGAAAAACAACAGACAAAAAAACAGACTCTGAGAAAGTCAGTCAGTGTTGTATGTGTAGCAGGTAGGTAGAGGGACAAGGACTGGAATCTAAGTCTTAGATCGTGCTCTCCACCTACTGCCTGAGACCTTGCTTCACCTCTGAATATAGACATTTTGTGCCCTCTAGAGGGCTGTGATTTATTTGCATTTTGAAAGCAGTGCTAATAACAAATCTGGTGCTCACACTAGATTGAGGCCAGAGGTCTCTGCGCCAAATATTGCCATCATTATCCATGGGGAGCCTCTTTCTATTTGAGCCTTAGTTTGAAATAAGAGCACAGTGGTTTGCAGATTACCTCCAGGGTGTGGTGTGGTTAACCAACTTGGCAGGTGCTTTCATTTAAAAATGAAACTTCTGACCAGGGGTTTCCCCTGAAAGTACACAGCCCCACTGCAGTTATCATTCCCTTTCCCCAGATTCGCTTCTTCTTTCTTCTCCTGGTGGTGGAGATAATTTTGAATTCCCCATGACAGTCCTTTCAAATCCACAAAAGCACAGAGACAGAGACTTTGGAACCAAGGGTTCTTTTTCAGTGCTCAGTTATCCATTCATAATGTGCACTGAGACCAATAATGACAGTTTTCTCCTCAAATATACAGGGAATCTCTAAAAATAATATTTCTGCTTTGCAAAATGTGGTAAGTGGAAATAATCCTTCGGGTTGGCTCTTGTGTGATGAGCATTTGGGAACCGTTAAAGCTCCGTGTAAAGTGAGTTCAACTGGGATCCTAACTTGGGCTCAGAGTTCACACTGTAGTTTTGACAGTTTGGTGTTTGGTTGTCTGATGCTAAATGTTGCCCCAGTATAATGAATTTTAATAATTCTAGTTTGTACTCTTACAGGTCTATGTAATTAAGCTTCCTTATCCATTTTGGAGAACAGAGATTGCCGATGGCACAATCACAGTCAGACCAAAGTAGGCCATTCCCCCTCATCCCTCACTGATGCTACAAAAGATACAGGCAGGCAACCCCTGAACCCTCCTTTTTCCTAAAATCCCCATAAGGAAAATGGGAGCTTAGCATTCTACTTCTGTATCTTGGGGTCTGCTTCCAGGATAGGGTTGTGAAGACTCCCGGGATACAGGTGTCACAAATGAAGCAAGAGTCCCAGAGCTGCTGCGTCCAGATTTTCAGGGCCCCTGACTATGACTGCAGAAGGAGAGGAGATTCCATCCAGCCCCAACTACAGTGTGAATTCCTCTTCCATACCCTTTGCCACCCTGCCCCCGATTTTACCCTGGTGCCTTCTCCACCCAAACCTCAGCAATCCAAGTAGCCAACCCAGGACAGATATCTCTTACAGACTGACCACTCAAAGGCTACAGGAATGAGGTCTGTCACAGTTTCATAGAGCAGAAAACCCTGCTCCTTATCACCCAGTTACACCTGAGCCAACCTGAGGGTCTGATGCAAGAGCAAGAGTGGGCAAGGGATGGGTTGATGGCTTAGCCTGCCACCTGTTGATAGGTCCCGTGGTCGGTGTTACGTATCACTGTTTGATCTGTCTCCTTCCAGACCTCCTTGCACTATACTTAGGATTTTCCTCCTTGCTTCACTCCCCCAAACTGTGCCTCTGTACTTTTAGGATATGCGAAGGGGAATTACACAACTTGAACTAGTTTGCCATGCTGCTAGGACACTCATCTGTTACTGATTTTTTCTGCTTTTTATTAAAAGCATTTCCATGTCCCTTGCTCAGAAACCTCTGAGTGTATGTGCACAATTACCAAAATGCCAAGTCATCAGCATCCCACCTATTGAGGAATGTCAGACTCCAGGACACAAAAACATTGATCTTGCACAATACTCAGAGGAGCTAGGACTTTCTCATGGAGTAAAGGTTCTTTTTTCTTTTAAAAATTGCTTTTATAGACTCGATCTTTGTAAGACAGTTGTATCGTTTGGTGTTGGGAATCCTTTATGATTTTATAAATAAACTTTCAATAGCATTGTTTTTACTTAAAAAAAAAAAAAAAAAAAGACGTGTTTTTCCTCTTCCCAGCATAACAGTGATGTAGCTTGTGTTTGACATGTGAGTCCCTGTGGGTGTCACCCACACTGGGTGCCAGTGAAATGATTAGAGCTTTGGAGGGAACTGGGATGTAGTTGTTGCCTCTGTCTCCAACAGGAGAAGCTTCCACAGATGAAAGGAGTTTAGTAGGTAAAATAGGTCTATTTCCCTGCTGTCCTCCCTGAACATATCTTGAACTGTGACATAAGAGATGAGGATGTGGAACAACTGGTGTAGGGTGTGTGAAGCCCATGTCTGGCCAGGCAAAGTGGAGGATTATTGAGAAATGGTGGTGATTCTCTGGGCAGCTGAGCCACAAGCCCTGCTCACACTGTCTTCCCTTGGTTATGTCCAAACTGAGTTGAGGTCAAAACCCACCAGGTCAAGGTATGGTTTTCCAGATGCTGCACTGGGGCCGAAGAAGCTACTCTTGGGCAGGACTCTCTGCCCCTCTTTTCTGCAGCAACTAGCCTGGAGGAAAGAATGCAGACTTATCCAGCCGCCACCCTAAAACAGCCACAGATGGGTCTGGCCAAGTCAGAACTCATCAATTTGGTTTTTTTTTTTCTTTTTTTTTTTTTTTTATAGATTTAGGGGATACAAGTGCATTTTTGTTACACAGATATATTGCATAGTGGTGAAGTCTGAGCTTTTAGTGTGGCCATCACCCCAATAGTATACATTGTACTCATTAAGTAATTTCTATCCCTCACCCTCTCCTGCCCTTGTGGGTCTTCAATGTCTATTATTTCTCTGTGTCCACTTGTACATATTATTTAGCTCCCACTTACAAGAGAAATAATGCAGCCTTTGACTTTCTGAGTTATTTCACTTAAGATAATGGCCTCTATTTCCATCCATGTTGCTGCAAAAGACATGATTTCATTCTTTTTATGGCTGAATAATATTTCATTGTGTGTACACACACACACACACACACACACACACACACACATTCACAGAATCACATTTTCTTTATCCAGTCATCCATTGATGGACACTTGGGTTGATTCTGTATCTTTGCTATTGTGAATAGTGTTGCAATAAACATACATGTACAGGTATCTTTTTTACATAATTTCTTTTCCTTTGGGTAGATACCCAGCCGTGGGATTGCTGGCTTGAATGGTAGTTCTATTTTTAAGAATTCATCAGTTTGTTTTCAAGGGATCAGGCCCAGAAGTGAAATGTACCTTTTTCTGTCCAACACTACTGCTTTTTACAATAACCTTGGTGCTGCATGTTGTTCTCTACAGCACCATCACTGTCCCTGTCCCTGTCAGTTCTTAGTCGCTCTGGAGAAGGGTCTGGTCCCTCATCACACAATGGATGGGTAGGGCCCTAGGCATCTGACTTCAGGGCCCCCTGTTTCACATGCCCTTATTAAACAGTGTTTCTGCTCCATGTGGCCTCTTCCTCAAGTTACTGGGCCAAGGCCTGAGGCTTCTTGGTGCCCTTTGGTTCTAGTTGCACACTATTTTACTCTATCAGCCACATTTCTGGAGTGTCCTGCTCCCCACCCTCACCTCTTGGGGAAGTCAGCTTCCCCAGAATGACTTTAGGTTTGTGATGATTTAAGAGCTTTGGTGACTTTAAGAGCTTTAGTTTGATGATTTAAGAGCTTTAATGACTTTAGCTTTGTGATGATTTAAGATCTCTGAAACCTTTTTTTACAACAAATTTAGATTATAAACTATAAGAGTCATTGTATTGCCCTGTGGGACCCTGACATGCTGATTCATTTATTCTACACATTTTCCTTGAGTACCTTCTCTAGGCCAGGCACGGTGCTAGGTGCTGGGCATACAATGAGGATAACCAGAGAAGACAACATCTCTGCCCTCGTGGAATTAAAAGTTGAATTAAGTAGATGTAACAAGTAGTTACTAATATGTAATTAATGCTTGTGAAAGTGCTTTGAAAGGATGGACAGGGGATCATGATAGAGTAGAACAGGAGGAATCTTCCTACGGTGACCAGACAAGGTCTTCAGAGAAGGTGGTGCCTCAGCTGAGAGCTAGTGACTGAGGAGCAGACAGCCATTAGCTGAGGGGGAAGGATGTGGGGTGGGGAGGGGAAATGGCATTCACTGAGGTGAGCAAAGCCTGCATGGTTAAGGATACCCAAGGAGGCCAGTGGCTAAAGCAATGCAAGAGAGGGGAAAGGAGGCCCCAAGATAAGATCAGATAGGAAAGCAGGGAACAGGTCACGGCAAGGAATTTGGATTTTATTCAGACACAATAGGAAGCTGATTTGTGTTTTAAAAATGCGATTCTGGCAGCTGAGGTGAAAACAGATTATAAGATAGTAAGTGGGGAGACTGTGGTCCAGGTGAGGCTGAGGTAGCTGGGATTTGACTGGAGACAGAGATAGGACCGATGGGCTCATTATGTCAGATGGATAGCGAGACTCCATGTGGGGCTGAGGGAGTGGCAGGAGTCAAGGACAATCCCGGGTTTCTGGTTTCAGGAACTGCATGTAAGTGGATGACACTTACTGAGAAGGGGGAAGACTGGAAGTGGACTCCTTAATTCTATAATCAGATCAAGGCAGTGATGATTATGGTTCTAATGAGAAAATGATTCAACCTATCATTTTACTCTTTCTGCTGCATGGTTTGCCAGGCAACAGCTTGGCAGCTAAATAGATCATCAACTTTCCATGACTCATTCCAAATAGATGCTAATCAAATATTTTGCTTTATCTCAAGAGACAGGATTAAATTCCCAAGGTTCTACCCTGAAAGAGCAGAATCTATAAATAATCTGATTCTTCATTTGAGCCCCCTGAGCTAAATCTGTGTTAAGAGAAGCTGACAGCCTCCTCATCCCCTTTTTTGGAAGAAGCAGAAGGACTGGGGGAGCTTTGCAGTCTACCACTTGGGGTGGTTCCATGGTTGAGATGATGTTGGAGTCACCTTTGGTATCCTCTTTTCTGTGTTCCTGGAGGGGGCAGCTCACATAAAACCAAGTGACATGGTCTTAATCGAACTTTTCCAAGAAGTGTTTCTTAAAAATGTGAAAAGAACCTGGCTAAAGCATTCAGGAGATCTTTGACAGAAGACATGCAGATTATCCCAGTGCCCCCCTCAGGCCTATGCAAGGGGGAGCCCAGCCCTAGACCCACACCTTGGCCCTTCTCAGTCCAGCCCATCTATATGGGGCAAGGAGTTCTCAGGGCCAAAGGGATGTGCTGAGCCAAAGCCTGTGTCCTCCCTTCTAAACCACATTTCAGACATCCAGAATCCTGGAATCCCCACCCAAACAGTCCTAGGGGACCAGGGGTCCAGAAGCCCTGGGGGCAGGGCTGGCTATCCACCCACAGCTCTGTTTTCTGGCATGGTTGCTATGAACATTGTCAAGGAAGAGGATAAGCCTATTTTTACCATTTATTAATGTAACTTCTAACTTAAAAATATTTATCCTTGTGGTTTGTGGGCTTCCGTTTGTCCCAGGCCCTGCCAACGTGGGAGCAGGCCTGAGTTCTTCCCACTATAATGTAAGGCCACATGAGGATTGGTTGCCTGTGCTGTAACAGATGGTTTTGAGGACAAACCCAAGGCCTAGGCCTTTCTAAAATAAGTTTTGTGATTGGAGTTGATGTAAAATACCTCACCATGGTAGAGGGGCTCATGGTCTAGGGTAGCAAGCCACGCTTACAGTGCCGACATCATCTCGTGCAGGGTCCATGTGCACCTAATCTGAAGACAAGAACCAAGGAAGATGTGAACCACCCGCCCCTGTCTGGGGGAAACAGATGCTCCAGCTCCTCACTGGGAGAGGTTGTGGGGAGCAGCCCAAGTGGAAGGGAGCCATGTGTTTGTCTTAGGTATTTGTTCCTCAAAGGAATAAACATCAACAAAGCAGCTCAGCAACTTCCCAGGCTCTGATGGGATGGGTGAGCCCTGTCACCACCACCCAGTGTTACCATTGCCTGAAAGTTGTATGGGACCTCAGTAAACAACATCTGTCTCCCCCTCCTTCCCTGTCTCCCTCCCTCCCTTCCACTTCTTCCTCCCCACCCATCCCTCCTTGTCTTTTCTCCATCTCTCACCATCTGCAGTAAACCGGTCCCCTTCTCGCTGCAGTGGGTTGAATCGCTCTGAGTCTCCAAACCGAGAGCGCAGTGACTTTGGGGGCAGCAACACCCAGTTGTACAGCAGCAACAACAACCTCTACACGCCCGACTACTCAGTCCACATCCTCAGCGATGTGCAGTTTGTGAAGGTAACTCTCCCAGAAGGTTATCCTCTCCTTCCCAGTGGGCAGCATTGGCTGGGTGACCGGGGCAAGAAGACTCCCCCTGTGTTCCAATACACTGCTGGGTGGTAACTGCTACTGGCTGTATAAAGGCTGTTTTGAGTCAGCTTTAGGACTGTTCATTATTTGTCACTCTTTTGACATCTCCTGGCCCCCTTTTACCATGTGGGAAAATGAGGCACAAAGCAATAGGTTAGCTTGTCTGACACAAGTTGCTGCCAGAATCATTTCCTTTGGATCCCCTACCATTGGCATCAGTTTGATTTTATTCATTGGTTTTTCTAAGATAAGATTTTTCTAAGATAAGTTTGCAGGTGATTAATAAACCAAGTGATGTATAGAAGAAACCATGCTATACATCTACCTGTCTGTTGGTTAAAAAGAAGAAACCATGCTATACTTTTACATATGATAATATATTTTTATACCTTAAAGTCTAAAACACAACTTGACCTGTGTGTTAACTGAATATCTTTTGTAGTCACTAGTAGGACCGCTTGAAAATTACTAAGCTATTTGAAGAAAACCATGTGCAATTGCCCAGGAGAGAGGTAGCAAGGCTCATGGCCTCATAATTAAAGAGGAGGGGAGCTGTTTCTTCATACTCCTCACTGGGATTGGCATCACACAGGAGCCTTTAACATTTTCCCCTTTTCTCTTGTTTCCATAGGTGTTTTTTGTTGTTGTTGTTTTGGTTTGGGTTTTTTTGTTTTGTTTTGTTTTGTTTTGACAGAATCTTGCTCTGTCGCCCAGGCTGGAGTGCAGTGACATGATCTCAGCTCACTGCAACCTCCCCCTCTGTGGTTTAAGCGATTCTCCTGCCTCAGCCTCCCAAGTAGCTGGGACTACAGGCGCCCACCACCATGCCCAGATAATTTTTGTATTTTTAGTAGAGACAGGGTTTCACCATGTTGGTCAGGTTGGTCTCGATCTCTTGACTTCATGATCCACCCGCCTCGGCCTCCCAAAGTGCTGGGATTACAGGCGTGAGCCACCGCACCTGGCCTGTTTTGTTTCCTAGTATTCTGCAAACCATTACAAACTTTGGCCTAGATCTAGCTAGAGCCCCATTTATCCCAGGCCAACAAAACACCCAGTGAGTTCACTTGGTAGCTGTTGTACCAGTTGCAGGCTGGGTCATGAGAGGTGCACTGAAATCACTAGGGTGGAAGAAGGTCCTTCTTTCCAGAATACATACCTTGATTATTTGGAGAGGGGTGTGTGCTGGCTGGTTTTCTGTGTTTCAGGACTTTGTGGATAGCCCTGAGTTAAAACTGATATCAGCCTATAAATGTAACTTTGAAAAGTAACCATGGAATATTTCGAGGGAGGGATAGAACCTGGGGGATGGGGTGAGACAATAACTATTTTTTGCAGTAAACTGTGCAAGGCACTTTACTGAGTCCTTTGCCTGAATTATCCATTTAATCTCATAGCCACCCTATGAGGTAGGTGTTGCTGTCATTCCTATTTTCTAGATGAAGAGTTGAGGTTTGAGGAGTATAAGGTCACATGGCTAGTAAATGGCACAGCCAAGCTTCAAAGTTGGGTCTTTCCGCCTCCAGAATCCAAGCCCTAAAGTCAGTGGGCTTTAGAGTGAGTGATAGGACATCGGAGCTAAAGGAACCCAGGGAAGTGCCTTTACGAGCTGACCGGGCAATGCTCATGGGTGCATATGACTGTGGACACTTAAGTCTAATGTGACAAGGAGGTTAAACCTTAGAAAACCATAGCCCATGATTCTGCTCCTCGTAGCTTCCAGCCCTGAAGCTTTCTCATTGCTAATGCAGACCTTCCCCAGAAGGGGAGGTAGGGAAAAAAGTGGGAAAAGAAGAACTCTAATATGTTAAGTCTGGTTGGTTGTCGTGTTGGACATGTGATCTGTGAGGAAAGAAATGGAAAGTCATAATATGAGTATGTGATTCAACAAATATTTAATGGAGGCCTGCTGTGTTCTTGGCACTGTTGAGGTACTGTGGTGAAGACAGCAAGCTGCTGCCTTTCGGGAGCTTACAGGCTAACGGGGGAGAAAGACGACAACCACGTGCATAACCTAGGTAATTTCAGGTAGTAATAAGGGCTGTGAAGGGAATAAAGAGGTCATTGGGATCAGTGATTGGGCAGAGAAGGCAAGGAGACTGCTCTTGAAATGGTTATCAAATAGGCTGAGGAAGGACAATTTTGCTGAGACTTGAAAGGGGAGGGGGAGAATGTTCAAGATAGAAACAACAGAGGCTGGAAGGAGCTTGGTAGTTTAAAGGTCTGAGTGCCAGCCCATGGTGTGCAAAGGCAGAGGCTCCATGAGAATGTAGCATCAGAGGTGGACACCTGGGATCTTTACGCCATAGTAAGGAATTTGGATTCTATTTTAAGTGTGGTGGGATTTTTATTTTATTTTATTTTATTTCATTTATTTATTTATTTATTTATTTTGTAGAGACAGGGCTCTCACTCCAAAATCTTGGCCTCCAGCAATCCTCCCACCTCAGCCTCCCAAAGCGATGTGATTATAGGCATGAGCCATGGCACTCAGCCAGAATTTTTATGTTTGCTTCTCTTTTCATTTACATTAGTCAGTTTTGGCCACTGTAACAAATGACCATGAACTGTGTGGCTTGAACAGATATTTATTTCTCACCATTCTGGAGGCTGCGAAGTCCAAAGTGCCCACAGAATCAGCATCTGATGAAGGCTCACTACCTAGTTTTCAGATTACCTCTCATTGTGTTCTCTCATGGTGGAGATCAAAGAAAGGAAGTAAACTCTCTCCTTTTTTTTCTTTTTTTTTTTTTAAATTGAGACAGGGTCTCACCATGTTGACCAGGCTGGTCTTAAACTCTTACCCTCAAGTGATATTCCCGCCTCGGCCTCCCAAAGTGCTGACAAGCTCTCTTCTTATAAAGGCACTAATCTCATTCATGAGGAATTCACCCTTATATCCTAATCACCTCCCAAAGGCCCCACCTGCTAATACCACCACATTGGGGTTAGAGTTTCAACATATGAATATTGAGGGGACACAAACATTCAGTCCATAACCGTTCATATCAGAAGCTGAGAAAATCAGTATGAAGATTTGGTTTGCTGCTTAGAGTAGAAAAGTGAAGGAGATTTTGAAGAGTCATGTTCAATGGGCAAAACATCATTAGGCTTTACAGATTGGACAGTACTTTCAGGAGATGGATTTGGCAACTCCTCAGAGGAATGTGGTAAGATGATTACCTAGCATTAAGTTTGTAAGGATTTTCTTAAAATTTGCCTATGGGCTGGCCATGGTGGCTCACGCCTGTAATCCCAGCACTTTGGGAGGCCGAGGTGGGTGGATCACCAGATGTCAGGAGTTCATGACCAGCCTGGCCAACATGGCAAAACCCCATCTCTACTAAAAATACAAAACTTAGCCAGGCGTGGTGGCGGGCGTCTGTAATCCCAGCTACTCGGGAGGTGGAGGCAGGAGAATCACTTGAACCTGGGAGGCAGAGGTGGCAGTGAGCCAAGATCATGCCACTGCACTCCAGCCTGGGCGACAGAGGGAGACTCTGTCTCAAAAACAAAAACAAAAACAAAACTTGCCAATGATCTCATATCTCCAACCCTAGAACATAAGGGAAGGAACATTCTGCAAATCACAAGGAACAGAAAAGTCTGTTTCCTAATGTGAGATAGCGGCAGTGTTGAGAATGCCAAATCCCCGGTCAGTTCTCGGGTGTGTCTGTCCTTTTTGTCCAAACAGAAGACTTTGCTGTGATCAGTGCAGCTGAGCAGCACAGAACTTGATCTTTCTTTCCATCTGGATATTTTGAAGTTAAGAAGACTAAATTTCAAAAGTAGAGAAGTTGAGAGGAAAGTGGAAACCAATTAAGTGTTATTCAACTGGGCGTAGTGGCTCACACCTGTAATCCCAGCACTTTGGGAAGCTGAGGTATGCAGATCACCTGAGGTTAGGAGTTTCAGACCAGCCTGGCCAACATGGTGAAACCCTGTCTCTACTAAAAATACAAGAAAAAATAGCCAGGTGTAGTGGTGGTCACCTGTAATCTCAGCTGTTCGGGAGGCTGAGGCAGGAGAATCGCTTCAACCCAGGACATGAAGGTTGTAGTGAGCCGAGGTGACGCCATTGCACTCCACCTGAGTGACAAGAATGAGATTCTGTCTTCAAAAAAAAGTGTTATTCAAAAACCTCTTTAGGCCAGGCATAGTGGCTCACACCTGTAATTCCAGCACTTTGGGAGGCTGAGGCAGTGAGATCACTTGAGGTCGGGAGTTCAAGACCAGCCTGGTCAACATGGCGAAACCCCATCTCTACTAAAAATATAAAAATTACCCAGGCATGGTGGCAGGCACCTGTAATCCCAGCCACTCGGGAGGCTGAGGCAGGATAATTGCTTGAACCCAGGAGGCAGAGGTTGCGGTGAGCCAAGATCGGCGCCATTGCACTCCAACCTGGGCAACAAGAGTGAAACTCCGTCTCAAAAAAAAAAAACTTTGATTAAAATGGGTAGTTCTCCAAAAAGGAATTCTGTGAGTTCAAACTCTTGTTTTAACACGTGTCTTTTTTGTTTTGATTTTCTCTTTTCTTTAATATAAAATTCTGCCTTAGGTTAACATTGAAAATTACCTCCTCCTGATTGATTAGATTGTGTTAGGGACGTTATTTAGGCTGCTCATTTATCTACCTCCCTCACCTGTCTCTCCCCCGTTTCCTTTTGTTGTTACTGTGTTTTTTAACATGAGGGTTTGGGGGGAAGCTAAAGAGAAGACTGCAATATAAGTAGTTTCACAGGTTGAAGCCCCTGTGGTTGGCTGCTGGAAGGTTTTGCAAGGGCTTTTTATATCCAACAGACTGAAGGTCCAGAATTAAGTCCAGGAGTACTTGAACTTCAAGATAAGTTACATTAAAATAAGATAGAAAGGTTAAGTCCAGGAGTACTTGAACTTCAAGATAAGTTACAAAATAAGATAGAAAGGTGCATCTAATAGTTATCTGGGAAAGGTGTTAAACAAAGCCATGATTAATCGTAGTTAATAAGTTATGAAGGTACCAAAGAATTCTTATGAAGGTTTTTTGAAATGTGCTCTATGTCATCATTAAGCTAAGAATACTTGGCAGATGTCTTACAGTCTGGACTGCATAACCTTGACCAAGATTCCTCATCACCATCTGGTGGCCAAATCCCTAGATTGCAGCATTGTGTCTTCAGGGAGGAATAAACCACTTGAAAGTGAAAACAGAACATCATACCATGACAGGAGGCCAGGTGCAGTGGCTCACACCTGTAATCCCACCACTTTGGGAGGCTGAGACAGGAGAATCACTTGAGGCCAGGAGTGTGAGACCAGCCTGGGCAATAAAGTAAGACCCCATCTCGACAAAAATAAATTTTTAAATTAGCCAGGCATGGTGGCGTGCACTTGTAGTCCCAGCCACTCGGGAGGCTGAGGCAGGAAGATTGCTTAAACCCAGGAGTTTAAGGTTACAGTGAGCTGTGATCATGCCACTGCACTCCAGCCTGCGCAAGAGAGCGAGACCCTGTCTCTAAAATAAAATGACAGGAGACATCACATTAGCCTAAAAGTTAACTTCTGGACACCTTGGCTGCTAAGTCAAAATGTCCAGAAAGGCACCCTTGCTTTTTGCTAGTTTCAGAATAAACAGACCTCCGCTTCCTTTGTAGCTTAGTGGATGCTTGGATTCTAAACTGGCCACTCTATAAGAGAAGACAATTTGAACTAAAGCTGTTGCTAATAAATGGTTATATCTACTGCAATGAAGAGGAAACAAAAACATGGAGTCTGTTGAAAAGTGGCTTGATTCCCTCAATCAGCTAATCAATAAGTATTTGTTAAGCATTAACAATAGTTCTGGGTGCCATGAGCTATACTACAGAAATATAAATCTAATAAAAATATATCCTCTGCCTTATAAGTAGATTAAGACCTAGTTAGAGAGAGGAAGCTTAAGGTAAGTTAAATAATAGTGACCAATGTGGGTACTATCTAATTCATTACAAAATTATGTGGAATTTTTTTTTTTTTTTTTTGATGGAGTCTCTCTTTGTCCCCCAGGCTGGAGTGCAGTGGCACAATCTTGGCTCACTGCAACCTCTGCCTTCTGATTTCAAGTGATTCTCCTGCCTCAGCCTCCTGAGTAGTAAGGATTACAGGCATGCGCCACCATGCCTGGCTAATTTTTGTATTTTTAGTAGAGACAGGGTTTCACCATGTTGGTCAGGCTGATCTCGAACTCCTGACCTCGTGATCTACCCGCCTCGGCCTCCCAAAGTGCTGGGATTACAGGCGAGAGCCACTATCTGGAATTTTTTAAGCACTAATTGGCTGGAGAATGTACTTTAGGAATTTGGAAAGAACAAGAGGAGAGTTAAGGCAATGCCATGCAAAGGGACACCCTTAAACACGTATGGAAGGCAAGTAGACATGGTGCATTCAAGGGACTGGGTAGAGAGAGAAGCTGGGCGGGACCAGTGGTTCTGTCCTGGTGAGTAGTGGGAGTGCTGCTGGCCCTGCGAGGCCAGGTCATGGAAACTGGGCACAGCCGTTTAGGCGGTCCACTAAACCTTCAGCATCTAGTACAGTAGCCAGTAGCCATGTATAAATACAGCCATTTAGTACATGTGGCTGCTGAACGCATGAAGTGTGACTCTTTCAAACTGATGTGCTATAAATGCAAAATACACATTGTATTTCAAGACCAGTACAAAAAAGAATGTAAAATTCCTCACTGATCACTTTATACTAATCACATGATGATGGGAAATTATTTTGGATATATTGGGCTAAATGAAATATGTTATTAAAATTAACTTTACCTGTTTTTACTTTATAAAATGTGACCACTAGAAAACTTTGAATTACCCGTGGGACTCACGTTATATTTCTCTTCTGCAGTATTATGCTAGATTAAAAGAAGTTATCGTAAGTTGTTGAACAAGGGGAAGGAACTGACAAGAAGTGATACCCGAACCTAGAAATGCCTCTGGAAGAAGCAGAGCAGAGTTGCTTCCCGGGATACATTGGCACTTTGTCAACTATTTCTTTTAAGGCAACACATTGACATGGCAGGAGTTCATGATTTTTAAAAACTTTTTTAAAAAACGGAGCTGTGTGAAAGCAAGGCTGTTAAGGCCATGAGTCACACAGATGATTTAGCCATTGGGTGGTACCTTTCCTTTTATATAAACACCCACCAACAGTGCAGACCCTCTCCAGCCCCTGCCCCTCCCCACTCTTACTGCCATACACTGCTGTGCTTCTTCCCACTAATGGCAGACCCTGGCTGTGGCTGTCTGAATCTTCTCTTTAGCATCACTGACAAGTGGTGGTTTAACATCTGTGTGAATGCCTCCAATGATGAGGAACTCAGTACCTTACAAGGAATTGTGTCCCATTCACTCAGTATTGTTACCAAAACTACTTTCTTCCCATCCTTTCCTTCCTGACGATGCTTAAAGAGAGGGTTAGAGTTCCTGGGTCCTTGATTCCGGGTAACAAGAGGGGATTATTATTGTTTCTTAAAAACGCGGTGGCTCACACCTGTAATCCCAGCACTTTGGGAGGCCAAGGAGGGTGATGTCACCTGAGGTCGGGAGTTCAAAATCAGCCTGACCAATATGGTGAAACCCCGTATCTACTAAAAATACAAAAAAATAAGCTGGGCGCTGTGGCGTGCACCTATAGTCCCATCTACTTAGGAGGCTGAAACAGGAGAATTGCTTGAATCTGGGAGGCAGAAGTTGCACCACTGCACTCCAGCCTGGGCAAGACAGAGCGAGACTCCATCTCAAAAAAAAATTTAAAAAAAAGACTGGTACAACTCACTGAAGATAAAATCTGGGCAGAACTTTTCCAAAAATAAATTCGTTGAATAATATAGAGCATTTTGCAACAATAGTCATTCCCAAGAGACTTCCAGCTTGGGGGATGCAGCCAGTCTACCAACTCAGAGGAGCCCTGAGCCAGCAAATCCATTTCAAAGCCTACTGAAACAGCCCCTTCCTTCTCTCTTTCTCCTCTCCTTTCTTCACCCACTGTCCCTTTCCTTCTGTCCACCTTCTCCACTGTCCATACTTGGAATTGCCTTCCTTCCCCTACTTTCCCTTTTGCTTTATTTTCTTGATTAAGGATTCATTTTTCCAAGACCTAGTCTTGCTTTCACAGCGTCTCCAGTCACACTGACTCTGGGGGCAGAGGGGACACTGCTCCTTGCCCCACCTCCACCCTGTGTGCCATGGGCAATTTAGACATGATGAGATGGTAAGCTTGACAGTTGTCTTTGAAATGTATGCCCATTATAAAGTCAAATGGTGAGACATGCATGTGGGCATGTTTTAAACAACCATTCCTAACAGTTTTGTATAATAGATTCACTCATGTTATCTCATTATCTTTGGGCCTCTTTTATAAAATCAGAGAGGTTAACAATGTGGCCAGTGTATTCATTTGCCCATTGGCTGATTAAAAATGTATATATATTTGGCCAAGGTCTCCCAGCTTGAAAGTGGCAAAATTGGGACTTCAACTTTAGTTCTTGGCAGTATGTTTCCTGCCATATTTCTTAGGTGAAGGGACATTTGTCCTTTGACTAAAGTAGAAGCCAAATCTAAATAACTAAAGAACCCAAATAGAGTAAGATCAGCTGCTTTACCGGGCTTACCAAGTGTCATTTAGGGAATTTTCCCGTCCTTTGGTGTTAGAGCCAAATTTCCTCATCTTTGGGGGAAATTTTGGAACCTGACTTCTCACTTCCCAACAGAGAGAGTGGCAAAAGTCAGGTGTTCTCAACAAGCACATTGAATCGACTGAAGACTTTGGATAAATGCTAAGTGGAGACCTGTGGTTCCACGCCATAGAACAAAGAACATACCATTTTGACCTAAAAAATATCAAAGCCAGTTGTTAACACTTTGCTGCTTTGTCCTTTAAAATCCTTCAGAAGAAAAAAACCAAAACCTGAGTAGTACCTGTATCTGATTTTAACTAGGTCTTAAGTCAGCAGGTCTCAAAGTGTGATCTCCAGACTAGCAGCACCAGGAACACAGGAACTTGCTAAAAATGCAAATTCTCAGTCTCCACCCCAGACCTAGCAAATGAGAAACTCAGAGTTAAACCCAACAATCTTGTTTTAACAAGTCCTTCAGATAATTCTGATGCTGAGGTTTGAGAATCACTGATTTAAACCACCAATAGAAAACTCTATTTGCCCACCCAAATGGGCAGGAGTATGATTAGAAGCCTGGAATCTCTGTATGTGTGTGTCCCATATGCTCTGCAAAAAGGCACGCATTCTTAACTGGTGTTTTGTGATTAGATTAGTTGTGCTTAGAATTTGCTTGGTTCTCTTGCAAAATATCCTGAAGTTTGTTAAAGAAAGGATTGATCGTGTCCAGTAAAATAATGGGTCTTGTGAGTAGTTGACTAGGAGCCACTGTTGAGACCTTACCAGACACAAAGCCAACTTCAAGCCTACTCTCAGTCACAGTGTATAAGCCTTAACCATCCCCTCTCCTACTGCCAGCAGAAATCTTTTCTGTTTCAACATGTGATACCAATTCTGCCCCAAAGGAAAGAGAAGGCAAAATGAGCAGAATTTGTTTGTTCTCTAGCGCTAATGCAGTGAAGGGGGGATGAAAACGCTTTAGGAGATGGTATGATTGGGAAGGATACTATGCCACATACTATTTCCATTCTTCCCCCAGTGCCAGCCACTGACGAGCGGCTTCACATCCCTGTACAGGGTGGCACACAACCTAGTCTGTTTTCACTGCTAGCAAGGATTCACAGTGCCAGTCTGTGTTGTATACCCAGAGAACAGGGGTGACCGAGACACCCTGCTGCCTTTTAGAAGAGACATTTGATCTGTATTTTTCCTGCCTGGAATCGTGGAGACCCCTGTCTAGTCTGGCTGCAGCCTGACCCTCCAGATGCCTTCACTTGTGGGTAACATTTGACACATCAGGAAAATCACAAGTCTGACTCCTGTGATTTGAGGAGACAGCTGGGAGACCTCCCTGCTGTGGTCCCTGCCAACATAGGAGCATCACCCTACATCCAGGGATGGGCTTAGCCCAAATCAGAAATGCCTGTGTTCTCTCAGGCCTTAGCCTCCAGCTTCCCAACACTGAGACCTAGGGCATGAGAGCTTCGCTGCTGGAGTCCTACCTTATTCTCACCAAGTCACCCCCGACTGACCCTTTGGGCCTTTGGCAATAGTATAAATGTGTGTTTTAAACTTCTCCATGGACAACCACCCTGCTCTCTGAAGACGCCCTCCATCCTCTCCAGCATCTCAGAAGGTTTGGTTCTTCCAGGTGCCAATAAAAATGAACAGTGGGAGCTGGTGGCAGAGCAGCAAAGGGCCCCTCACTGTCCCTGCTGGACTGCTACAGCGTAAGGCCCCCGTTGGTGGATCTCAGGCCTCAGAGGCCAAGGGTTCCAAGCACCCCAGCGAGGCTGGCCCTGAGCCTGGGAAGGCTGGCTGCATCCAGGAGGGCTCTGCCTAGCTGCTCCTAAGCTCCTGCCCTCTTCCTTCCAGATCACACGGCAGCAGTATCAGAACGCACTCACTGCCTGCCACATGGACAGCTCACCTCAGTCCCCTGACATGGAGGCCTTCACAGACGGGGACTCCACCAAGGCCCCCACAACCCGGGGCACACCCCAGACCCCTAAGGATGACCCCGCCATCACGCTCCTGAACAACAGGAACAGCCTGCCGTGTAAGTCAGCTGGGCACACGGGCAGGCCGGGCTGGTGTGGGGTGAGGACGACCCTGCCTTCCTCTTCTAGCCCTGCCCAGGGTTCACACCACCTGAGCCCTGGGTCTTCTCCAAAGCAGAGAGGTGATGCACTCGCTGTCCTCCCCAGGCAGCCGCTCAGATGGGCTGAGAAGCCCCGGTGAGGTAGTGTACCTGAGGATGGAGGAGCTGGCCTTCACCCAGGAAGAAATGACCGACTTCGAGGAGCACAGCACACAGCAGCTCACGCTGTCTCCTGCAGCCGTTCCCACGAGAGCAGGTCAGGGAGGCCGACTGGGCCTAGCGGAACAAGGGGGATCATCGCCTTTGGGTACTGGGATGGCCCAGGGAAAGCTGGCTGTGGGGAGCCCTGGGACCACAGCCCCTGCGTTAAACCTCCAACCTCCTCACACAGCCAGGGAAAGGAAACATTTACTGAGCACCTACCATGCATCAGGCCCTGATTCATTCACCCAGGAAAACTGCGTAGGGCAGTATTAGGAGTTGGGTTTATGCCTGGATTCAGACCCTGGCTCCTTCATTTAGGAGTTATGCAATTTTAGGCGAGTTATTAAACCTAAGACTCAGTTTTTTTTATCGGAATAGATAAGTATCCTTATGTTAATAGGTATAAATTATGACAGCTATCTTATAAAGTAGTTTTGAGTATAAATGAGATAGTGTACATAAAAGGCATATCACAGTGTTCAGTACCATGCTTTATAAATGTTACGTAGCTATTATTAGGCCTACCTCACAGATTAGGAAACTGATTAGGAAACATTCTAACTAGCTGTGGCTTTGACCAAAGGTGTAGTCTATAGACTTTTCCTGAGGTCTCAGATCATATCACCTCTGAGACGCTGAACACTGCTGCCTTGACAGTGGTGTTGCTCTGAGCGCCCAGGGTCCCAGCAGTCCTGAGAAGCTTCTGTGTTTGCCTCACTGAGATGTACTTCCCCAGGCTTTCAGTAGCCCCCTAGGCCTGCACCCAAGCCAGTAGTTCTCCTGCCCGACCTGTCAGACCTACTCCAATCCATGGTATAAGACTCCTCAAGTCCAGAGCAACAACCTGAAAAAGTGCTCAAAGATTTTTAAAGATGGCCTGGCATGGTGGCTTGTGCCTGTAATCCCACACTTTGGGAGGCCCAGGCAGGCGGATCACCTAAGGTCAGGAGTTTGAGACCAGGCTGACCAACATGGTGAAACCCCGTCTCTACTTAAAACACAAAAATTAGCTGGGCATGGTGGTGGGTGCCTGTAATCCCAACTACTCAGGAGGCTGAGGCAGGAGAATCGCTTGAACCTGGGAGGCGGAGGTTGCAGTGAGCCGAGATGGCGCCACTGCACTCCAGCCTGGGCGACAGAGCGAGACTCCGTCTCAAAAAAAAAAAAAAAAAAAAAAAAATTAAAGTCAACAAGACAATATGCTTGAACTTGTGACTGACCCAGAAAATCTGGGACATACATGGTCACTGTTCCAGGACCTGAATTTAGAACTGATGTTCTTTTTCTGCCCTCAACACCAAATCTAGTAGCTAAAGCACACAGCAAGAAAACGTAACAAAGGAGTAAGAACGAAGGTGATGGAGTAGTCTTGGAGATCATCTAGTCCACCCTCGTCCTGCGACACATGAGGACCCTGGAGGCCTAGAGAGGGGAAACAACTTGCTCAAGTCCAAAAACTGCATCAGAAGCAGGCTCAGCCTCATGGCTTTAGTGCAGTGCAGTTTCCAGCACACCACTCTGCCTTCTGTTTAGTTTTTTATTTGCATTGGTGGTAAGGCTTGGCCCCCTTCTGGGCTCTCAGGTTCTGTAACTCTTTGAATTCCCATTGAGTCCTGTGGGAGAAGACAGGGACATTGTTGTTGAACCCTGTGGCTTTCCAGGGTTTGTGCAAATAGACCAAGGAGACCTCCACCTGTCCTCACGTGTGCTTTTAGTCTGGCAAATAGACTGGGTGGAGAACACATTGTTCTCTAACCCCTCTCTCTTGCCAAACAGTGTTTGAGGAGAGGGAATGATTTCTGACTTTGCATGGATCGTTGGATTCCTGCTTCTGTTCTCCATCTTTTTCTTCCTTTTGTGGCACTAAAATGCCTCTTGCTAACTAATGACACCCAGCACTTTCCTGGGCATCCCTGCCTTATTACACCACCCTCGCCTTGGCTCACGTCTTAAACTTCACCTACTGAGGGATGTCACTCAGAATCACCCTGTCTTGATGCCTGAGTGTGTCGGTTTAGACAACTTGAGTTCTCTCTTCTTTCCTTTCTCAGCATCAGATAGTGAATGTTGTAACATCAACCTGGATACAGAGACCAGCCCCTGCAGTAGCGATTTTGAGGAAAACGTGGGCAAGAAGCTGCTGAGAACCTTGAGTGAGTAGCTAGTTCTTCACCCAGATGAAAGCCACCCTGCTGATGGTTAATAGGAAAAGCATGTTAGCATCTTCCTCCTGGGGGAGGAGCCATGGACTCCTCTTAGCCATGAAGTACAATTGTGGAAATCCGCAAAAGGGATTGGGCCAGCACTGCACCCTTGATAGTTTTGGGATCTGTCCCATTCAGTTGTTTTCCTCTAGGACAGGAGACTGCACACCATGCCCACAGGTCAATTCTGACCTCCCTCCTTTACTGGTTTTTGTAAGTAAGGACTTACTGGATCACAGACAGATCCATTTGTTATCTATGGCAACGATGTCAGAGATGAGTAATTGTGACAGAGACCATATGGCCCACAGGCCTCTAATATTTACTGTCTAGTTCTTTAAAGAATTAGTGTCCAGGAGACTCAATAGAAAGAGAGCAATCTCCTCCACACACGGAAGTCAATGGTGGAGAGAACAAGGTGAAGATATGCCTTCCTAAAAACAGACCTGGGAACAGATTGCTCTCTCATCCTTGAGGACAACTATGTAATTATGCCCACCTGCCCCACTGCAGAAAGGAGGTTGCTTCAGAGCTAGAGAATGCAGGTCCCTGGAAATGGCTCCCAGCTACGGCAATCAACCCTGATTCATGGGACATCAAAGCCTATGAGATTGGTCCTCTCTGAGGGTGTCTGGCAGTCAGAGGGGCTGGCCCCCAAGGGGCGCGGGAGGCATGGGCCTGAGAGGTTACATGGATTTACTCAATCCCCTCCAGGAAATCTCAATTCCAGGCACTAGCCTGGGTTTGTGACTTTTCAGAGATGGCATCTTATGTGAAAAGTACATCCTAATCTTTCAAGATGTAAATATGCCAATATCAGCACCAGCATACAATGCAGGTTAGTTCTAGCCAAGCTGTCAAGGGCTTTGTCTCCATTTCTGCTTCTGTTTTGAAAATAACTCAGACTGCCAAGCAATTATGAATGTTCCTCCAGTGTTACAGGCTGATACTTGCAACCTGTTTTTTTTCAGGTGGCCGAAAAAGGAAGAGGTCACCAGAAGGAGAGAGAAGCTCTGAGGACAACTCCAATTTAACGCCTCTGATCACATGACAGGGCGAAGCCAGCATTCATTGGGTGTGTGAAATTCCAGAGCTTTGGGGAAGAACCCACCCTCCCATCATCTGCTTCCCCCAAGGCCTCCCACAGGTGACAGAACGTTCTGCCTTCCCTTCCATCTCTTCCTCCCTAGCTGTCAGTTTGGCAGATTTTCCCTCATTACCTCCAGTTTGACTCACAACCTTGACAGGGCCATAACAGAAGGAGGTGCCGCTAATGGAACATGCTAGAAATGGTCTTTTCTACAGCATAGTCTAGGACTGGAGAAGAGATGTCTGACTGCAAGCTGATAATGCCACTCTGGGACCCCTGATGTTCTTCTTCATTCTTGGGGATCCCCTGATGCCACAGGAGACCTATCATCTTGGAACTCGCCATTCTTTCCTCCAGAACAAAATGTTAACTTTCTAATATATTTCATGCATAGCTTGGCTCACAAGGTGCCATTGGCAGACAGGCACATGGGAGGCTGCAGTAGGAAGTCTGAAGATTAGTTCAGGGGGTGAACCAAGAATTCCCCCCAGAGCTTTAAAGAAGTGGGACTCAGCCATGTTGGCATGTGATTGACATTGCACAGAAAACTGTTAGTGACTGGTTTCCTCTTAGATAAGGGTTCCAGAAGCCTGGGGAAATATGTCTCAGCTGGAATGGAAAGAATGTGAGATGGAACCTCAAGTCACTGTTTTTACCAGGGACACATCTGTTTTGGCTCCCAATCAGCAGTCTTCAATAGATCAATAATTCTGCCCTGGAAGAGAAGGAACAGGATGCAGAGAGACCCCGCTGGGAGCCAGAGATGGAACTTCAGGTCTTAAGTGCAAATCAAAGCAAAAAACAAACAAAACTTACATGGAAAAACTGTAAGTGCTGAAAGCAAGTTTAGCCATGACAAGCCAAAGAGTGCCCAGGTCAGCCAAGAAAGATACATACTCTCATGGGACGTCAGTGAGAGTTACACAGGAATGTTGGAGAATCATTCTTCTCTTTCATGCATTTGTCCCTCTCCCACCCGTTACTACACCCTAGCAGACCAGCTGAGTGTACTTTATTCCAAGAACTTACTAGATCTCTGGTTTTTCTCCTGAAGTTGGGGCAGGTGCAATTCCAAGCATAACCACCAGATGGCAGAGTGACCGCACATACCTGCTTCCAAGAATAAAACAGTTCTCAAATGCAACCACAAAGCTGGGCGTGGTGGCTCAGGCCTGTAATCCCAACACTTTGGAAGGCCGAGGCAAGTACATCACTTGAAGTCAGGAGTTTGAGACCAGCCTGGCCAACATGGTGAAACCCCATCTCTACTGGGCACGTAGTCCCAGCTACTTGGGAGGTTGAGGCAGGAGAATCACTTGAACCTGGGAGGCAGAGGTTGCAGTAAGCTGAGATGACACCACTGCACTTCATCCTGGGCAACAGAGTGAGACTGTCTCAAAAAAAAAAAAAAAAGCAAGCAAGAAAGAAAGAAAGAAAGAGAAAAGAAAAGCACCACAGCCAGCCTTAGGGAAAACTTGGAAGTAAGTGAAGTTTGTCTTCAGAATACGTATCTCCCTTTCCAATCTATCTCCTACCCTTTAGATGCTCTCAGTCAGGTACTCATTGAACTCATTGATTGAGTGCTGTCTGCTAAATCTCCAAACCATTCCCAAACCTTTCCCCATGGTATACCATCCAGCTTCCCTCCCCTTCTTTCAAAACCCTCACTCCCACCTCCCCACACCCATCAATCACTCACAGGGAGGAGGGAGACCGATCATTCCTCTGGGTTATCTGCATCTCAGAAGAAAATGCTTACCCACAGGAACCGTTAACTCAGGGGTTCTTAACTTGGGGTCCATCACCCCAGGCGGTCCATAGTTGGACTTCAGAGGGTCTATGAAACCCCTAAAACTGTTAGTATTTAATGTATTTATTCTTGTATGTTTTTTCCAGAGCGTTAAAGCTTTCATAAGGTTCTCAAAGGTCTCAGACCTACAAAGAGTTAAAAACAAAAAACAAAACAAAACAAAAAACTACTATTTTAAATAGTGGAACTTTCAGCCCAGGGTTTCTATAATGCAGAGTGAAGTGGAAACTGGGCAGTTCGAGACAGGTTTTTAATTATAAGTGGTCTTCTCAAGTGTCCATCAATTGATGGGGAAGGCTGGCACCCACCAAGAAGTGGAAGTCCTCAGAAATTCTTGGCACACCCTAGAGTATTGCACAACCAACACCCCCACATAACTTTGTCCCCTCTTCCCAATAACCCAGAGCAGGTGTTGCAGACAGGAGGGCCACAGCATGTGGAAGTAAAGACTTTGGAGCTAGAGACGCCTTTTCCAGCAATGATTATTGACTTCACCACACCCCTTGCCTGGCCTGGCCTAAGGCTCAGCAGTGCATGACTTCTCGTAGATAACTTCACAGCCATCCAGTCCCAACACCTGCTCTTGCCTGGTAGGAATAGGCGAAGTGTCAGCCCTCAGCGTTGGGTACCTAGACCCAAACCAATAAATGGTGAGTTTTGAGCAAGAACTACCATCATGCAGGCTTCCTGCCAGCTGACCACTGGCCCTGGGGGTGCCTGCCTGGCTGGTCTTCATCACCCCTGAGGCCACCAGACTCAAGCCACTGCTGTTGCATTACACCCATCCCTTTGCCAAATCCCTATGGAGCCTGTCACCACTCCCCTCCCGATACACCCCCACCCCACAGAGATTTTCTTCAGGTTAAAAAAAATGGTTTAAAAAAAGATTTTAAAATAAAGCATTTATGAAGGCTCAATAAATTGTAAATAATTTTTAAATAAAATGAAAATGCCTTTCCTGGAATGTGGCTGTTTTCCTTGCCCCTGGAATCTTCTGACGTGGCTTCATTTGAGATGCAGGTTGAGTGATGCCCATGTGTAATGATCTCACCTGTGGCCCACCTGCATGAAGAAGCATGCCGCTCTGGGCCAGGTGTGAGGCTGTGTTGAGGTCACGGGGAAGCCTTGGCACACTACTTTGGGAGGCCAGATGGTAAGATTTTTCAGGAGTGAATGCCAGAAATGAGAACTAAAACCCAAATGAGAAGCCAGTGTGCATAAAGACAAGGAAGGAACACTAAGACGACAGTGAGAAGGGCTGGCATTTGCTGAACCCATGTGATGGGTGAGGTGCTGTGCTGGGTGTGGTCCAAATTCAAGGTCTTGGGGGCTAAACCCAGACAAGCCCCTGAGACAGAATGTTGGTCACACTAGCTGGCTTCCGCAGAACCTTCAGAAAGGAGTCCAAGTGGCATGAGTCTGGCAGTTTGCAACCAAAGGCTAGGGAACGGGACACAAGAATGGGCCAGGCCTGTTGGTCAGTTTTAAGCTGATGCTGGAGGGAGGGAATAGCCAGGCAGGTGGGAAGGTGTGTTTGGGCATTTAATGCCTGTGTGGAAGGAAGGCTGAAATCTGACACCTACTCCTAATTTCTCAAAGCAAACAGGAGGATTAGGGGCCTATGCCAAAACCTCTTAAGGTTCTTCTCAGGAACCTCAGTAGAGGCTCTTCATTTCACTAACGGTAATAATAAATGATGGAAACAACTATTCTGCCAAGGGCTTTATGTTCCAAGTATTGTGTCAAGTACCCATTAGCTCATTTCCTTCTCAACCACCCTGTGGAGGAGCGGTTACTGTCTGCGAGGTTACTGTCTTCTTGCTCATGGTTACACATCTGGGAACTGGCAGAACCTGGAGGTCGGAGTGCCCTGCTCTTGAGTGGGCAAAATTGGTGAAACAATCCCACCTCTGAAGTTCACTGGCATGTCAGAAGCCTGAGGAGTCCTGCTGGCTTCCCAAACTCACAACCCTTTTTCAGGTGAATGCAGTGGGAGCCACACCGACCAACATATCTGTCAGAATAGAAGTAAGAAGGCCAGATTCCCACTGAGATGGGCTTTTTTCAAGTGCTAAAAACATTTGAGCACTTTGGTACTGTCACTTAGGTTTAAAGATGTGTTTATCTTTAATGGTTTTGGCAGCCCCCTAAAGAGAAAATTTTAATTTTCCCTAACGAGAAATTAAATACTAATAAGACGGTCAGGTAGGATTGCACTTTGGAAGGCGACATTTTAGTATTTCAGGCTTTTTTTGCCCCCAAAGAACCAATTTTCGTCCCCATGGAGGCAGTATCATCCCCATGGAGAATGAGTGGTTTAAAGTGTTTGGAGAGAATGCCAGATTGACAGAAGGTAGAATCCTTCGACTTCTCTATTGGCTGCCTTCCCTTACTAATGACGAGCATCTTTAAATTGGAAGGAGAACAAAGACTGATTTGTTCCTGTGAAGAGATGGGTGGGAGGGCATCTAATCACGTTCACTCGTGAACTTCCACCAGCCCAACCACACACGGGCAGAGTGAGTACCCTCTGAAGGACTCCCGGGGCTCCGGCCAGACAGGGAAGGATCTGGAAACCACATCCTGTGCAGAAACAAAAGTGGTGGGGGAGAGGCAGTTCACATGGAAAAGTGTAAACAAGGAATGACAACTGCTACTTTCAAATACTTGAAAGGTGGTAGATTAGAAATGCCAGTAGATTTACTATCTGTGGTTTAAAGGAAGGAAAGGAGGGGCAAGGGAGTGGGACAAAGATCAAATTCTGGTTGAAGGTAGATGAACTTTCACCATGAGCTAAAGGTAAATAAGCCTCTTTTTTTAATTAAGAAGCTCCACCAGCAGAATGGGATGCCTCACCAGGTATTTAAAGAATCCATCACCACCACCACTCCACCAATTTAAATGGATGAGTCAGAGACATATGGGAGAGACTGTTTCACTGGGGGAGAGGCAGGACTTGATGACTTCTAAGACCCTAATCATCCCTCAGGACTGTAGGATTTTCTAACAACCCAGATGAGTCCTAGAAAGTGGCACATCCTATTAAAATCACAAGAATTAACTTTAAATATTTAAAAACTCCAAATAATAGACCTCTTGTGTTAAGTAACATCCAACCCCACCAAATTCTACAAAATGGCCACTTGGAGTGGCCCTTGGACTCTGAAAATTGTGATCTATGTTTCTATGGTTCTAACTGCTTCAATAAACCAGGAGGGACTCTGACAGCAGGGGACAGGCTGATGTTCTATAATCAACCTAAGCGATGTCATCCCCTCTCACAAGTCCAAGAAGTCCAGTTTCTTAAGTAACATAAGAAGACAGCTGGCCTCCAAATGACAAGCCCGCAAAATCGCGAGGGAGTTATATGGTGAGTTCACTGAAGGAAGCTATTCCTTTAGCCACTAGTAAAACCCTCAAAAGCATTCAATTTAAACTGGGGGTCACAACCTATTAATGGTCACAAAATCAACTCCATGGGTCTTGATCAACATTTTTATTTTACTTTTTTAGGTGAAGTAGAACACAGTAGAATGGCTCAAAAATAGAACGCACCACACACATCACGAGTGAATACTGTTTGGTCAAACTTCTGTTTCAGTTAAATATGTGTGTGTCATGATTAAATATCCTTCTTAACACAGTCGCCCTAAAGAACCAAAGCTTAGGACTAGGGACACAAACATGCAGAAAGAGCAGGGAGACCAGACACTCCGGGTTGAGATGATGAGTTTAATGCCACAGCCGACACCCACATTCACACTTTGGCTCCTTCAGACAACTTGATCTTTGGGACTAGACTTTGTACAGAGTCAAACACCACACAGAAGCACGTGGTTGCCACACGCAACACTCCTGCCTTTTAGCCAGGGGAACAGGATACCTATGTCTCATGATCAAAGTACTCTTTTATTCTTAAATAAAAATTTTAATTTGCTTTGACCGCCCAAGGCTCTAATCCCAGTCTCCAAATTCGTCTCAAGGGATGTTCTCTTCACGTGGGGACGGTTTAAACAGAGGCCGCCTCACCAGAGCAGGCTTTCAGTCCTGCAAGTGTCTCTAATCCATGATATGTACATGTAGGTTTGTGCAGGCAGGGAACACGCATGACAGAGAACTACTTTGGTGGTACTGGACGGGTGGTGTTTCTTCACTGGATTTTGGTGACGGCTTCATGGATGGAGGTGGCCACATAATCTAGATTTTTGGTGGTTAAGCCACTCACGTTGATTCGACCACTTGGCAGCAGGTAGATGTGCTTTTCATTGATCAGATACTCAACCTGCTTGGCTGTTGAAAACCAAAAGGAGATATAATCAGAGCAGAGAGGATCCTTAAAGCAGTGGAGGCTCAGCAATTGTATGACAATTAGAGCTTTCCTTCTTTCCCCTTAACAGAGAGAAGCAAAACAAAAGGTGCTATTTTGACCAACTGACAAACAGAAAAATATACTCACTAGATTCTGGAAAGTACTCTTACTAGTTCACCTTTGAAGCCCCAGAAAATTCAATATGGCTACTACTGATGGGAATTTTAATCTGGGATTGCCTTCCAACCAAGCCTTATACATTTACATCCACCAGGACACCCCTATCAACTAAAAACAACCATCAGGTGGACAGTGTTATGAAACGCTGGCTATGAAGTGCTTCCTTTAGTTCTTCCCTAACCTGGACTTAACACTGAGCACCCGCAGCAGCCTCCCTTTGACATTTCATATTTACAATACATTGGACAAGGCCCCAGGCATGAGGTACCTGATCAATCCTGTGTGAATTAACCAATGAGCTGAGAAATGACACAGACCTCTCTGACCTGGCACCATCAGACTTCTGTTCGTTTCTCAGCTCTCTCGCAGATGCAGCAGAGTTTTTCCATGTTTGCAGAAATGTATCACATGTGAGTAAGAACAGACTACCATGCTTCCTTTATACAACAGTCTCTAGAGCAGTTTTGCTAGTTGGCAAATCCATTGATAGAATTTTAGTGAATCTGGCTGAGCACAGTGGCTCACGCCTGCGATCCCAGCACTTCGGGAGGCCAAGGTAGGTGAATCACCTGAGGTCAGAAGTTCGAGACCAGCTAGGCCAACATACTGAGACCCAGTGTCTACTAAAAATACAAAAATTAGCTGGGCATGGTGGCACGTGCCTATGGTCCCAGCTACTCAGGAGGCTGAGGCAGGAGAATTGCTTGAAATCCAAGAGGAGGAAGTTGCAGTGAGCCGAGATCACACCCCTGCACTCCAGCCTGGGTGACAGAGTGAGACTCTGTCTCAAAAAATTTAAAAAAAAAAAAAAAATTAGTGAATTATTGCTTAAGTAATTAGTACTTTTAAGATACCACCAACCTGAGGAAATGGAATAATAATAAAATCATCATAATCAGAGGAACGAACACTTATGTGCCAGGCAGTGCTCTAAGCACTGCATCTTAGTTCATCCTGATAATAACTTTATCATGCCCGTCTTACAGATAGGCCATAAAGACGTTAAATGGCCTTCCGAGGTCGCACAGCCGGTCAGTGGTGGATGTGGGATTTTCAGGCAGGATTTTAAGTCCAGGCTGTACACTGTGATGCTACACTGCCTCTCTATGGAAGTAAAAACTCTGGACCCTGGACTCAGGGCTCCTTGAAGGAAACCAAAACAGTTCACCCCAAAAGATACTTTGACATATTTTGAGATGGCTGTTCAGAGGGCCTACATACACAGTAGCCCTGCAAAGCTGTCTTTTGTGAGAGAGATCTCTATCTGTAGAGAATATCTGCATGGCTGCAGCTAGACTTTCTCTGAGGACCTCCCTTGTCCAGATCTAGGGGAAATTAACTGAGAGTCTGATGCCTTTAAAGGTCTAAAAGAAATAGACCTTTACCAGCTATTTTTTCCGAGGGCTGCTACCTGTGACTTATCTACATAATATAACAAGACCACCTTTGGTAACCAGGCCTTCTCTTCTGTCTGCCAAGAGAACCTGTTTTGCCAAGCTCCAAGCTCCCATTCTTTCTGTAACCCCAAGATGGTATAAAAGCATCAATCTTCTGGCCATTTATTTTAGTTTTATTTTGTAAGACACCTGTGCAAGTTAATAAATTTGCATGCTGGCCAGGCACAGTGGCTCATACCTGTAATCCAAGTACTTTGGGAAGCCAAGGAGGGAGGATTGCTCGAGCCCAGGAGTTGAAGACCAGCCTGGGCATCATAAGGAGACCCCCGTCTCTACAAAAAAATCTTAAGGATTAGCCAGGCGTGGCGGCACACGCCTGTGGTCCCAGGTACTACAAAGGCTGAGGTGGGTGGATTGTTTGGGCCTGGGAGGTCAAGGCTACAGTAAGCCATGATCGTGCCACTGCACTCCAGCCTGGGCAACAGAGTGAGACTCTGTCTCAAAAATAAATAAATAAACGTGTATGCCTTTTCTCCTATTAATCTGCCTTTTGTCAGCTGATTTCCAGCCAACTTTCAGAGGGCAAAGGGTAAGTTTTCCCTTAAGCCCTCCAAACAAACAAACAAAGCAAGCTTCAGAAATGGTTTACCTGTGTGAACTGGTCACCCAAGGGGATAGAGCCTCAAGCCAACACAGCCCCAGGTGCACCACTGTTTCTAAAAACCTGTGCCCTGAGGCAGTGGTTAAACGGCTCCTACGCTGGTTTTTGGTTTTGTTTTAGTAAAAATGAGGCCTTTCTACTTTTTCAGAGAAGGGAGTGTCAGAGTTTGAGAAGCCAGTAAACGTTATGGACTCTTTCCCTAGAGTAGAGCCAAAATAAACATACACAATTTTTTAAACATCAGTTCAGGGGCTTCACAGTTCTCCTAAAAGTACATCCAGGGACTCCAGGTTAAAAGCCCCATTCTGACAGAAAAAAGATAACAAAGGAAGTATTGTAATGTGAGAATTGTAGAAACTAGATGGCGAGTGTATGGGAGTTCACTGTACAATTCCTCCAACTTTTCTGTATGTTTAAAACTTTTCTGGCCAGGTGCAGTAGCTCACGCTTATAATCCCAGCACCTTGGAGGACCGAGGCAGGCAGATCACTTGAGCTCAGGAGTTTGAGATCAGCCTAAGCAATATGGTGAAACCCCATTTCTACAAAAAAGTTAGATGGTCATGGTGGTCCATGACTGTGGTCCCAGCCACTCGGAGGCTGAGGTGGAAGGATCACCTGAGCACAGGGGGCGGAAGTTGCAATGACTCGAGATTGCACCACTGCACTCTACTTTGGGTGACAGAGTGAGACCCTGTCTCAAAAAAAAAAAAAAAGGCCGGGCATGGTGGCTCATGCCTATAATCCCAGCACTTTGGGAGGTGGGGCAGGTGGATCACTTTGAGGTCAGGAGTTTGAGACCAGCCTGGTCAACATGGTGAAACCCTGTCTCTACTAAAAATACAAAAATCAGCCAGGTGTGGTGGCTCATGCCTGTAGTCCCAGCTACTTGAGAGGCTGAGGCAGGAGAATCGCTGGAATCCAGGAGGTGGAGGTTGCAGTGAGCCAAGACTGTGCCACTGCACTCCAGCCTGAGCAACAGAACAAGACTCTGTCTCAAAAAGAAAAAAAAGTTGGGAGGAAAACAAAACCCCTGTTTTTAGTAAGGGCAAATGATGTCAAGTGCTAAAAATACAACTTTTGTGTTATAAGCACAGTTCTATTCTCATCATTTTCCCAATTCATAATATTAATAAAACTAATTTCCTCCTGTGGATAATGGGAAGATATGGATATTTTACAGGGAGACATTCCCATATTGTGAGCTTTTAGACATTACTACTAAAGATTATTAATATTTCTGTTACTTGTAATATTTTTACAATTGTAAGTGAATTAATTCTCCGTTCCACAGTCAAGAGGACATCTATAGCTAACTGAGCTATTTCTTTACTTTCTTAGGTAGCTTCATTTTACCCCAAAGTATTTTGAGGGGTCCACAATACAAGCTCTATTCACTTTCATTTATATTTATTTCCTTTGGATTTTTCTGAGAGCACTTCACGCTGGCGCTGTGATGGCCCCAGTTAAATACCTCCCCAGGGCCTCTGCTGTTCTACCTACAAACCAAGCCAGCCACACATCCCTCCCTAGAGTCACTGGGACACACAGGTGAGTGGCCACATCTGCACTGTGGGAATTACTAAAGAAATGACGCCTGTAATCTCAGCTACTTGGGAGGCTGACGCAGGAGAATCACCTGAATTCGGGAGGCGGAGGTTGCAGTGAGTCGAGATCACACCACTGTACTCCAGCCTGGGCAACAGAGCAAGACTCCATCTCAAAAAAAAAAGAAGAAATGCCTCTTCTGTCATCAGATGGGACTGCAGATGGCAGATGTGCCCTACTGACAATCAACCAAGATCACGCATGACCGCCTAATAGATTTTCAATCAGCTTTTAATTCCAACCACCAATCTAGGTTGTTTTTTTTGTTTTGAGACGGAGTCTCGCTCTGTTGCCCAGGCTAGAGTGCAGTGGCGTGGTGTCAGTGCAAGCTCCGTCTCCCGGGTTCACGCCATTCTCCTGCCTCAGCCTCCCGAGTAGCTGGGACTACATGCGCCCACCACCATGCCCAGCTAAGTTTTTTGTATTTTTAGTAGAGACGGGGTTTCACCGTGTTAGCCAGGATGCTCTCAATCTCCCGAACTCGTGATCTGCCTGCCTTGGCCTCCCAAAGTGCTGGGATTACAGGTATGAGCCACTGCGCCCAGCCCAATCTAGGTTCTTGTTTATGAAATGCAGAGATAACATTGTAACCCCTTTTTGAGGATAATACCTAGAAATAGGAAAGATCTGTTAAGAAATCAGGTCTCTGAATAATCGTACATATTTATATTCAGGATTAAGGCAAACCCAAAATGTACCTGAGCATTTATAAGAACCTTTCATAAATTAAGGCTCCCAGCTACCAATCCTGTTACCTACTGGCTGGCTCTGAGCCACTTCCCAGCCCACAAAAATGGAAATATCTTGGCTGTGGGTCAGCAGGGCAGACCACAATACTCTTCTGAGACCCAAAGAGTTTACAAGACCGTGGGACACCGTAAGAAAACCTAACTTGTCTTGGTCCAAAGCAATGGCTACCCAATTAGGCAAAGGCCGTGAAGGTGAGCTCAAGGCCAGCGACTGAAAGGAATGTTGTGTGTCTACATGCACACATGTGCTGGAGGTGGTGGGGGCCACTTACGGTTCAACCCGGTGAAGCTGAACATGCCAATTTGATCAGTGATGTGGTTCCAGGTCCCAGGGGTTTTGAGGGCTTCTAGTCGTGCCCTGAGTTCAGATCTCATGGTCAGAATCCGGTCAGCCATTGTCTTCACATTACCTTTCCTGAAGCATGGGCAGCGACATAAATACCAATCCAGACAGGAAAGATGGTACCCAAAAACACACAGGTTTAAAAACCGTAATTTAAATGACAGCCAACAATGGGATCACAACCTGCCTATTATGGCATGTGGATGTCTGGATGGGTGGATGAACATACCAGAGAGAGAGAGACTTAGGGGGAAGAAAGAAGGGACTACATTTCCTAGTGAGTCTAGTGCTGGTCTTGGGTATACTGGCCATAATACACTCACGTTTCAACTCAGGCTTCACCGAGGTGCTGCTATAGATATTAATAGGGTAATATGTTTCATCAGGACTTATTAAATAGAGATTGCAGATGTAGCTACTATATAAAACTACTGTTCTAAAATAAGATAAAGTGTAGGTAAATTACAGACAAAAACCAAGAGCTCCCAAACTGTTAAACTGCCTAGATGCTGGGTATTCTATTCTGTTGGGAACGCTTTCCTGGGTTTTCTAACTTTATGGGGAGGAAGACTGGGTGGAGGGGAAATTGAGGAAAACTACCATTCACCGAGTGCCCCCTCCTCTCTTCCAGGTGTTGTGTTATGCACATGTGAGGTAGGTATCAGCCCATTTTACAAATATCTGAGAGTCAAAGAAGTTAAAGTAATTTGATCCTGCTTCTGCCAAAATGAAAGGAAGAGACCCAGTTAAATGTACTGGGACAATTACTGCTCTGCACTCTCCACCCCCTGGCCCACCAAACTGGGAGCCCCTTACCATTCCTCAAAGAGCTCAGGGTTAGAGAGGGTGTCGGCCACGATTCGTGCTCCCTGGGCAGGGGGATTGGACCAAGTAATCCGCACAATCTTCTCCATCTGGGAAAGGACTCGCAGGATGCTCTCAGGTTCTTTTCCAACCACAGTCAGATTCCCGACTCTCTCATCTAAAGAGAGGGAACACTATCAGCTGTGGCTGCCGAAGCGGGGAGTGATGCGGGGAGATGGGGCTGTAACTCCTCGGGAGAGCACTCACTGTAGAGCCCGAAGTTCTTGGAGAAGGACTGGGCACAGAAGAACTCGAAGCCTTCAGACACAAAATAGCGAATGGCCCAGGCATCTCTCTCTAGGTTTCCAGATGCAAAGCCCTGATAGGCTGAGTCAAAGAAAGGGAACAGAAACCGGTGCTGCGGGGAAGGAAAGTGAGTCAAGGCAGGAAATCCTTCTGGCACCAACCTCAGATACCAGCCTTCCTTCCCCAGCTGATGCCTGGAGGGAATTTCAAACGCTGTCCATTTCTCCTATTTCTTGACTATATGCACCCAAACACCACTTTACATCCGTTTCTCTCTACAACCAGCAAGTGCCACCTTTTCCGTAAACTTTTTAAAAGTACATTGTCCTAGAATGTCCCAATTCAGCTTAGATAAACAGGGCTTACTTCTGATGCAAGGAGGCAGTGTCCTACGTTGGTGGATTCTCCTCCGTGAATTTCTGGCGTGAGAGCCTTAGTCAAGTGTAGGCTTAGTATCCCCAGGGCTCCTCAAAACCTCGAGGCTATTCTACTAGGTACTCAAGAGGAAGGGAACAGAGTAGCCTCCATTCTTGTCACTCATCTCCTCAAAGAGCTCGCTACAGGGAACCTGCTTCTACAGCTGGGCTCTCTGAGTGGACACCGCTTCCCTCCCCAGAACTGTCCAAGCCTTTGGTTGTACTTTGATTCCCATCTCTTAGGTGTATCTTGATTAGGCGGGACTGAGGGGTATCTGGACTCCTAGTCCAGGATGACTCCTCTGCAGCTCATGCCCCCCATCCTGGCACTCCCCAAGTCCTATCAGTCCTGTCTCTTCAGAGCTCCCAAATCCTTTTGCATCTCAATGTCCCCACTGCTACCTACTTCATCCAGGTCACCATCAACTCCTACCTGGGCTATGGCAACGGTCTAACTGCTCCCACAACCTGTTTAGTCTTGCCTCTCTCTGATCCATTCCCCGCTGTGACATCAGGGTGACCTTAAGATCATGTCACTCCCCAACATCCAAGATTTCAGTGGTTCCCCACTGCCCTGAGAATAAGTCTAAGCCTCAGCACAGAGCCCGCCCCTATTCACTCTAGCCTCATCTCTCACACTCCCCATGATCTCTGCCTGGGGCTTCTGACTATGCTCTGCTTCTGACTATGCTCTGCCCTCTGCAGAGTACATCCCTTCCCTGTCAACGCCTGTCTGCTGATGCCTTCTTAACTCCTCCCCATCCTACAGGACTCAACATGGAAACCACTTCTTCCAGGAAGGTTCCTGCCACCAACCCCCCCAACTCCCACATATATACTACCCAAAGTCTGCACTATGTACCCCCATATAACACCATCAACACAGCTATTTCACAGTATCACAGCTGCCTTAGTACTCGTCCATCTCCCCAGACAGGCTGTCTGTCTTTGAGGGTAGGGACTGCATCTGCTCCGTTCAATACTGTATTCCCACAGTCCCCAATACACAGCAGTTCCTCAGTAAGTATTCTATAGACTCGTTAACGAAGAATAGACACAGTTTCAGCTAGGAATTCCCACCTAGAAAGTTACACCAAAGAAATCATAAAAGGAAGTTTTGTTACATAATTGTTCATCAGATCAAGTAATCTGAAGTAAACCTAAATATTCATCAGATGATTTACCCCATCCCTCATATGACACATCCATGAAAGGAATATAATATAGCTATGAAAAATGATGCTGCAAAATACTCAATGACATGTATATAAAGAAGTGAAAATGAAAAACAAATTGTGTTGCAAAAAACAGTACGGACAAAATGATCTCATCTTTGTAAAACATATATATATAAAACTAGACACACACACACGTGCGCACGCACACACACACACACACACAGTCTGACATTCTATCTACCAAAACATTAACAGTGTCTTTCTTTAGGTAATAAAATTTACAGTTAATACTTATTTTTTCTTTGGACTTTTCCCATTTTCCTAATTCCTCAGCAAACAGCAAACAGGTATTACTTCTGAATACATTAAATAAGAAAACATACTATTTTTTAAGAGATGCTCAGAAGAGGCAGTTACCTTCATGACAGAAGCAATCTGCTTCCACTGCTCCGGAGTTGGGTCGGTCCCAGTTGGGTTGTGTGCACAGGCGTGGAGGACAATGATGGAGAATTCAGGAGCGTTCTGAGGAGAAGGAAGCTATGTCAGCTCTGACACTGATGGGAATACTGGGAGACAGCAGCAGATCAGTCAGTGATGTAGGGCAAAAGGCAATCATATTCTTGTCACTCTTTCATGTCTCTTTTGTGCCTTCTCTCTTACGTGCTATGTCAGAAACCATCTGGTGCGGGGAAGGTGTCTCAGACCCCTTCACTTAGCAACTGGTCCAAAGACGTTGCCTGCTATTCCTGACACCATGCGATTCTCTACTTTTTCCTCTAAATCACCCACCTCCAGATCATTCAGGAAGCCCTGGAGGTCCAGTCCTCTCTTCTCTGCATCCCAGTAGCGATAGGACCGAATGTCTTTAAAACCAGCAGCGGAAAATACAGCATTGTGATTCTCTGCATGCAAAGGAGTAAAAAGTTAAGCACTTTTACAAACACTAGGAGGCATGAGTGGAAAGGATGCAAGTCAGCTTCCAGGGCCCTCCTAGGCTCAATGTCCACTGGGCATCATCCAGGTTGGGGTTTAAGATGTAGAGGAATGACTGTAACCAAGAACAAGTTCAACTAGTCACATTAATGCCAGACTTATATTCTACTACAATGATACTTCCAGCATCTACATTCTATGCCTCCTCTGGGGAGTTTCAACATAGCCTTGGTAGATACAAGTCTACCAAGAGTCTTGAGAAAGAGTATTCTTAACTTGATTTTGAGCAGCAGGTTTCTCATGCACTGCCATAACCCACTGTTCAAACCATTCCCAACGGTAAGTTGTTCCAGGGCTGGATTACATTTTCTGTGTAACCAGGGAGAGTCATGAGGATAATTCTCTCTGGTTTCTGTTTTTCCTCTCACTTCAACTGAAAAACTCACCCCAGGTTGGTGAGGACACATAGACGGGTGTGTTCTTGTTGTTTGTTCCATTGTACCAGCGCGCTAAGAAATCAGCTCCAATTCGAAGTGCACCCGTTCCCCCCAAAGACTGCACACCTCCTACCTGAAAGAGAAGAAATAGGTCACAGGCTGATAATGGTGAGGTTGGATAATATTTATAAAAATAAGGTAATAATGAGTACTTACTCTGTGCCTGTTCTGTGCTAAGCCTTTTAATCATATTATCTCATCAAAACCTTACAACAACTACATAAAAAAGGTACTACGATTTGCCCATGTTTACAACTAAGGAAACTGAGGCTGAGAGAGGTGAAGAACCTTGCTCAAAGTTACCAGCTACTGAGCAGGAGTGCCAGTCTTCAACCCAGGAGGTCTGACACTAGAAGCAGCTTCCTTTCTGAACACAGAGGTAGAGGACACACCAAGGCCCGTGTGTATGTGTGTGTGTGGGTGTGTGTGTGTGCACGTGTGCATGCGTGCACATGCCTTGGAAGGCAAACCCATCTCTTCAGCACCCATCCTAAGATCAAACTTACCCACTAGCATAAGCCTCTAAAACAGTGTTCCTAACTTGTCATTGACATCAATCTATACTACTCCTCATCTCTAGAATTCAGGCTTATTAATCCTTAGAAGTACATTCTAACAAAACAGAGGTGATGCACGAATACTACTTTCCTCTCCTTGGCTTCTTCTCTCGTTCTTTTTTTTTTTCTTTTTGAGACAGAGTCTCATTCTGTTGCCCAGGCTGGAGTGCAGTGGCATGGTCTCGGCTCACTGCAACCTCCACCTCCCAGGTTCAAGTGATTCTCCTGCCTCAACCTTCTGAGTAGCTGGGACTACAGGTGCACGTCACCACATCTGGCTAATTTTTTGTATATTTAGTGGAGACGGGGTTTCATCATTTTGGCCAGGCTGGTCTCGAACTCCTGACCTTGTGATCCACCTGCCTTGGCCTCTCAAACTGCTGGGATTACAGGTGTGAGCCAATGCACCTGGCCGGCTTCCTCTCATCTTAAAGTGACCTAACATAGGCAACAATAAAGTCATATTTTATCTTTATTTATTTTACTTTAAGTTCTGGGATACATGTGCAGAATGTGCAGGTTCGTTACATAGGTATACATGTGTCATGGTGGTTTGTTGCACCCATCAACCCGTCATCTAGGTTTTAAGCCCCACATGCATTAGGTATTTGTCCTAATGCTCTCCCTCCCCTTGCCAACCAACCACTGACAGGCCCTGGTGTGTGATGTTCCCCTCCCTGTGTCCACGTGTTCTCATTGTTCAGCTCCCACTTATAAGTGAGAACATGTGGTGTTTGGTTTCCTATTCCTATATTTTATCATTTACAAAATGCTTTCACGTACATTCAATGCCCACATGCCCTCAAAAGTCAAGTCTATATCCCCTGACACATGAGGAACTGATTCAGAGATGTGTTTTCCCAAAGGATACACAGCTGTGAGTGGCACAGCTCAGCACAAACCCAGGTTTTCCATTCTAGACCGAGTCACTACATTCTAATGATGTAGTTCTCTGCCTATAGATCTTTGACTTTGCCTCTTCAAAATTCTAATTAGGTTTCAGCATAAGTCAGCAGAAAAATGTCATAAACCACGTTGCCCAATTTGTCTAAAGGATTGAAGAGAAAGGAAGAAAAAGATCACATGAAAAAGTATATCTAGCCAGACGCAGTGGCTCACGCCTGTAATCCCAATACTTTGGGAGGCCAAGGCAAGTGGATCACTTGAGCCCAGGAGTTTGAGATCCAGCCTGGCCAACACGGTGAAACCCTGCCGATGCTAAAAATACAAAAAAATTAGCCAGGCATGGTGGCACACACCTGTAATCCCACGTACTCGGGAGGCTGACGCATGAGAATCATTTGAACCTGGGAGGTAGAGGTTGCAGTGAGCCAAAATTGCACCACTGCCCTCCAGCCTGGGCAACACGGCGAGACTCTGTCTCAAATAAATAAATAAATACAAGGAGGGACACACACCAATCTTCTAACAGTGGCAATCTCTGGAGAGGGGTCCAAGGATATAGTGGTTGAAAGGGACTTTGGCCTAATCTGTAAGTCGTTTTTTTAAAAATAAGATGAACGTATTCATGTATTAGTCATAAAATTTTACAACAATTTAAAACATCTATTTAGATGTCTGGGATTTACTATTAAATAATCCAGCTTTGGTGGAGGGCAGGGAGGCAGGGAGGCAGGGAGTGGGGTAGAGGGAAATATACAAGATTGACCCTATACAGATAATTGTCGAAGCTAGGTGATAGATACTAGCGGGGATTCATTCTTCATACTGTTTTCTCTACTTTCATATGGATTTGAAATTTTCCATAATAAAAAGGTTTTTTTGTTGTTGCTTTTTGTTTTTTGAGAGAGTCTCGCTCTGTTGCTCAGGCTGGAGTGTAGAGGTGCAATCTCGGCTTACTGCAACCTCTGCCTCCTGGATTCAAGTGATTCTCCTGCCTCAGCCTCCTGAGTAGCTGGGATTACAGGCGCGCGCCACCACAACTGGCTAATTTTTGTATTTTTAGTAGAGATGGGGTTTCACCATGTTGGTCGGGCTGGTCTCGAACTCCTGACCTGGTGATCCGCCTGCCTCGGCCTCCCAAAGTGCTGGGATTACAGGTGTGAGCCACTGCACCGGCCAATAAAAAGGTTTTAAAACTCTTCTTAGAGAAGAAAAGCTTCCTAAATCTTTTTAAGAACCTAACATAACATTGATGCTAAAAGACAACAAAAGGGAAAAAAGTAGAATGAGAGACCTAGCTCGTACCTTGATACTAACTTCCCAAGTAAACACTAATGAACAGTATTAATCCAGCAGTACATTCAAGTTACCCCCTTGATTGAGAGTCATCCCATGAATGGATTATAAGAGACATAAAGCCTGTCATGCTGCTAGATAGAGAAAACCCAAATGATCATCACAACAGATAAGAAAAGCTTGGCTATTCCTGAGATAAATGCTTAGTAAAATAGGAAACAGTGGATACTCCCTGAAAATGACTGAAAAAAATTCATTCAACCCATAAGTCAGCTTAAAAACAATAAATCGTTTAGCAGAAACCCCATTTAAGCCAGGAACAAGGCAATGATACCAATTATCAGCACTATTATGCACCAATGTTCTGTTTGTATTTATAAGTGTGAGCATCTGTGAAAGAATATTATCTGAAATATGAAACATAAGCAAAGTTGACACTCAAGGGGATGCAGAAGTAAACACAGCTGTACATTAGAGAGGAGCGAAGGCAGTGCACTGGGGTGAAAATGCTCAGTGTATGTCAGATTTGGTGGGCTAACTTCTCTGTTCTTTACAGTGATCTTTACTGAGCACTCATCCCTTGTTATTACTTTAAAAGTTTTGCCCCCACATTGTGGCTTACCTGAATTCTTTATGCAAATTGCTACCAAGATGATACAACACAAATGTGCATTTATTTTTTATAGGTTTGTCATCCAGCTAAGTTGAATGTCAATTTCATACATGACTTCACATTTCAGATACCTAAGACACTCTGGAGTGCTAATACTTCCTAAGCATATGAGCAAGACTTCCCTTGAACATGGTTTTAACTTCTGGAAACATGACAGATGCATAGATACCAGTGGAAACATTTCCAGGCACAATTTTTCACTTCCTGTGCCCAACTTTTAACTCCACCCTTTCTCTTCCACTACAGAAAGCCAATTCATTTTTTGAAAAAGTCAGAATACATTAAAAATGTGCTTAGAAGAGATAAACCGACTCCACATTAACTAATCCTTGACATCCATGATATATATGACACTTGAAATATCAAATTCTCAAGAAGTTATCACTCCCTAAAACTATATTAAATACTGGATGGCTTCAGTGAAACACAAGTTGCTCTAAATATCAGCAATTAACAGAAACAAGTTTTTGGTGAATCAATAACATAGTGATTTGGTCATTCTGCGAACTGATTTTTGGCAAATTGTCCTACAGCCTAAGAATGTACTTGTTATAAAGGAAAATCATAACATCAAAGGAAATAAGTACAGACTTCACAAGGAGCCAGGCAACTGGACCTGGGTAAACAGGAGTATCCAGAACAAGGGAAATCCAGGAAGACTTGGTATGAAGCTAGACAGAGCAGGCCACTGCTAGACATGTCAGTATATGATTGCTGGATTCTAGAACCCTTGTCTGAGATAACAATTTGTCAATACTATGACTTCACTGTGGGGACTAGGAGAGCAACCAGGAGCTGCCTGTGGCGACAGCCATGCTGCATTCATCTGGGTGGCCCCAGCATCTCTCACGGCATCTGGCACATGGTACTACATAAGCATGTGCTGAACTAGATGAAGAAAGAAGACAGTGGTTGTTGGGAACAGGACCCCCAAAATCTGGCCATAAACTGGTCCTAAAACCGGCCATAAACAAAATCTCTGCAGCACTGTGACATGTTCATGATGGCCATAACCCCCACGCTGGAAGGTTGTGGGTTTGCCGGAAGGTTGTGGGTTTACCGGAATGAGGGCAAGGAACAAATGGCCCACCCAGGGTGGAAAACCGTTTAAAGGCGTTCTTAAACCACTAACAATAGCAAGCTCAATCTGTGCCTTACGGACTTGCTCCTGCTCCAGATAACTAGCCAAACCCATCCCTTTATTTTGGCCCAGCCCTTTATTTCCCATAAGGAATACTTTCAGTTAATCTATAATCTATAAAAACAATGCTTATCACTGGCTTGCTGTCAATAAATAAGTGGGTAAATCTCTGTTTGAGGCTCTCAGCTCTGAAGGCTGTGAGACCCCTGATTTCCCACTTCACATCTCTATATTTCTGTGTGTGTGTCTTTAATTCCTCTAGCGCCGCTGGGTTTGGGTCTCCCCGTCCGAGCTGGTCTCGGCTAGTGGTGAAAAGATGTGAGCCACAGCAAAAGCCCCAAGTCTCCTACAGGCAATCAAAGCAAGAGTGGGATGTCATGATGTGACAATGAGTTATGGCCCACGACCCCTCCTTTCTACAATGCTCAGTAATCTCAAAGCTGAAACAGTACTATGCTGGGGATGAAAAATGAACATTTCTGTCTGGATCCTAAGATCTAAAAGTGGAAAAGTAGTACAAGGCAGTGAGGAGTCTAGAAAATAGGTCTCCACAAAATGGGTAAAGGATCTGGAAATGCTGAATCTAGAGAAGAAAAATCTAAGGGAAGAAATGATTACTGCTGGTTTTCTTGTTCATTCATTCTTTCATTTATGTCTCATCTTTAGTTTTGGCTCAAATGTCATTTCTATTTCTATCATAACCACCCTAGTTAAAACTGTATCCACTCCCAGAATTCCTAACATGCCTCCTCCTGCTCTATTTTTATAGCATTTATCATCTTTAGTATACTACATCATTTTCTTATTGATACAGTCAATAAGATTACATTTATAGTCTGTTCCTCTCCCCAAAACTGAAAGCAAAGGCAGGGGATTCTGTATGTTTGAATCACTGCTGTGCTCCAGCATCTAGAACGGTGCCTGGCTCTAGTAGTGGGCATCTGATGACTGAAGGAATGAATGAATCCAAACCTCTGTAATCTGAGGTACCCAGATAAGAGACAAATGCTGAAAATCTGCAAGGTAAATAAGTAAGCAATGATCCCTGCTCTGGGGAAAGTTAGGGTCTCGTGGGAGATGAAGACTTATAAAATTGTCCACTATAGTAAGCACAGTTAAGTACTGTTATTCCCAAGCTGTGAACAAAGTCCTGTGATAACTTAGAGAGCTTAAACAACAAGCTCTGCCTAAAATACTTAAGGACTCAGTGTGGAAGTGACCCCTGATCAGCTCTTGAAGGACTCAGAGGTGGGGACTGGAGAGCTAGAGAAGTAAGGGAGGGCATTCCAAGTGGAGGGAAGGGCCAGGCAAAGGTTCTTAGTCATGGCAGGGTCCAGTAAGTCTAGAAAACAGCAAGGCTCTTAGAATGGCAGGACCTCTAGTGGAGTGAGGGGAAGTCAGCAACTGTAAGAACAGGATGACTTTCCATTTCTAAAGAGAAAATACATTCTCACCCAAAACTTACCCGCTTCTCCTTGAGAGCTGGGCTGTCATCCCCAAGGGCAAGACGAGAAGCACAGCTCCGGAACTCGGCCAGGCCCAAGATTGGCAGATACTCGTGGTTTAGGCTATGGTCATTAGCAATCTTCTGCTCCACTTTCTTCACTACTGGCAAAACCCAGGGATGGCAGTCATCCGTGCGATACGCTGGAGAATGGAAAAGGGTTATAAACAGAGGAGGCTCAGGCTGTATCCAAGGTAAGAGTTTGTAACTGTGAACTGGGAGAATCCCACCACCTTCCAGTCAAAATAGAACAGTGAAGGAAATTGGAGAAAAGTTCGTTCACTTACTGAGTACCTAATTTGAGCCAAGCACTGGGGTAGGTGTTGGGCAAACATAAGGGCAGATGTGGTCCCCATCCTTGTGCAACTTACAGCTCTTAACTATGTGACCTCCAAAAAGTAGAATGCTGAAATAAAACTGGGACATCACAGAGTCTGGTCACATAAGACAGTACATAGAAAAGCACTCTGCAAAGTAAAAAGCATCTTGCAAATGTCATGTCAATATCGCTACTGCATTGAGGTCTCTAGGCCATTGGCCCAGCAGTCTTCTTCCTTCTGCATCTCCCCAAAAGACTTCCAGAAAAAGCCTAGGTGCTACTTCCACATGAACTTGGCACCTTTAACACAAACATGGAGAAGGAGTGGAAGAAGGCCCACCACTCCTCCTGTCCTAAAAGAGCAGAAATAAGACGAATGATAAGCAAATGCCCTGAGGATTTCAACAACAGGTGACACAATCACTCAAGGACCCACTTAAACACATCTTTATCCTCTCTGTATTTTGACCTCAGCCAGTGTTTACCCTTCCAACTTCATCCCACTTCATCTGCCTCACCCTTTCATTGATCTAAATTGATCTGTTTCACAATATTTAATCTTGCTCTACAGTAAACCTCTAAGTATTTCCTCTTCCTCTGAAAGTATTTTTAAGTCACTCTGAGTTATCCATCACCAATTTCTTTCCCTACACTATTCTATGATTATGTTAGGATTAGAGCTTTACGGGGCAGTTGCTTTAGCCTTGCAATATTATTGACGTGGTCAATAATCTCTCCAAGTAGGACTCCTGGCAGGGGTCGTTTGCCTCTCTGCTCGAATGTGTAGGTCCTGAATAAGCCTACACTTACGCAAGTGATGTTGAAATGGAAACAAAATTTTAAGACTGATTCTGATTTTTATTTTCTTGATTTATGCCCAACATTAATCCCTGACTTTAAAAAAAAAATCACATTTTAGGGTTGTTGTTATTGTTTACTGAACAAACACGTTGACTGCAGAAAATTGGGAAAAGCCCAGAAGGTAAAAAATAAACATAATTAACGTGTGATTGTGTTTTGAAACGTGAGAAGGAAATGAGATTTGGGAGGGGTCAGGAGTGGAATGATCTGGTTTGGCTGTGTCCCCACCCAAATCTCATGTTCAATTGTAATCCCCAGGGTTGATGGACCACGGGGGCAGATTTCTCCCTTGCTTTCTTGTGACAGCGAGTGAGTTCTCACTACGTCTGGTTGTTTAAAAGTGTGCAGCACCTCCCACTTTGCTCTCCCTCCTGCTCCGCCATGTGAAGGTGCTTGCTTGCCCTTCACCCCTCCTCCATGATTCTAAGTTTCCCGAGGCCTCCCAACCATGTTTCTTATACAGCCTGTGGAACCATGAGTCCATTAAACCTCTTTTCTTTATAAATTACCCAGTCTCAGGTAGTTCTTTATAGCGTGTTGAGAACTAACATAACATATAATCCCAGTACTCAGAGACAAGGAGTATGAAAATTTTGGTGTACAACCTTCTAAGCTTTATTTTTGAAGGCCATATTCTTTTATAAAATATGGATCATACTGTACATAGAATTTCAACATGCTTTTTTCCATTTAAATATATACTATGAATGTTTCTTCCTCATTAACTATTCTTCTAATAGGTGACATGTTTGCATGTCTCTATCCCATTCTTATCCTCTATCTACCTACTTATCAAATCCCTCCCAAGTAACCACTGTTAGTTTCTTAAATATCCTTCCAGCATTTCCCTATGCTTACACAAGCAAACACAGCTTCTTACATATGCCCTTTTAAACAAAAGGTAGCATATGGCGTACTACACACTGTTTTGTGTTCCTTGCTTTTTCCACTTGAAGATTGTTTTACATTTGCACAGTGTCCTTGCTCTTTTTCACAGTTGCTTAACTGATGAATGTACCATATTTTACTTTGTCAGTCTCTTGTTGGACATTTGAATTGTTTACAACCTTTGGCTATTAAAACAATACTTCAGTGAACAACCCTGTACATACGTCATCTCACATGTATGCAAATATATCTGTAAGATGCCGGGTGGAAAACAAAAGAGTGGGCTAAGAAGTATGTGTTTTTGTAGTTTTGACAAATATTCCCAAATTGTCCAAACTGATACAGGAATTATATCAGTTTACATTCCCACCAGCACTGTTTAAGGGTGTTTGCTTCCACATAGCCTTATGCACTGAGTGAATTTTTGCCAATATAATATGTCAAGTAGTTTTAATTTGCATTTCTCTTATTATGAATGCAATTGGGTATTTTTCATACATATGAGCCATTTCCAACATCATTTTAGAGGATAAATAATATTTCTTTTTATATATAATGTATTAACTGTGTTGCTTTAAATTATTTGCTATTATAAACATTGTGATAAATGTTCATATTTATGCATATTCCTGAGTGTTTTCTTAGGAAAAATATCTGAATGTTAATTTATTAGGTCACAGGATATACAGTAAATAAAAGACTTTATAAGATCGCTTTGAATGTCTTCTATCAGCTAATTCTACCCTCCAGGAATGTGTCATCTGCAAATCTGAGAAACATTTCAAGCTAGTAATAGAAATGTGGGCAGGGCTACGGACTGACAGCCACTGACCAAATGCCTCTGGGTAGGAGAATCAAATAATACTCTCATACCACTCATAGTCTACCTTCTGGCTCTAGTGAATCTAACTCACAGTATTTTTCTTTTTCTGAGACAGGGTCTCACTCTGTTGCCCAGGCGAGAGTGCAGTGGCACGAACACAGCTCACTGCAGCTTCAACCCCCTGGGCTCAAGCAATTCTCTTGCCTCAGCATCCCATGTAGCTGAGACCAAAGTCATTCACCACCATGACCAACTAATTTTTTTTTTTTCAATTTTTCATAGAAACAGGGCCTCACTTTGTTGCCCAGGCTGGTCTCAAACTCCTGGGCTCAAGCAGTCCTCCTGCCTCAGACTTCCAAAGTGCTGAGATTACAGGTGTGAGCCACCATGCCTGGCCCAACTCACGATACTCTCATACCATTCATAGTATACCCCTTAGTCCACCAAACTTCTCAACAGGTTCAAAAACCTTCCTTCGCCAGTTGGGATTTGGTCTGGTTTCTCTAAAGATGTACCAAAATAACTACTTCCAAGTAAGAGTTGTCCCTAAAGCACATCAACCTATCTATGATCATAATGCTACCATTGTTCAAAATATTCTTGAAACTTCTTCTGGAATTGTTTTTAGAGGCCACATCTCATTGTTTTGAATATCCTCGATAGTGCCAAATCTTTGTCCTTTCAAAGTTAATTATTTTTTGGGAATAGCATTTGCATCATCTCCATTGAGGAGTGTGGGCGAATAAACTGAGTAAAACTCACGGAGAACAATTATTTTAAAAAATGATCTCTCGTGTAGGTCCTACATGCCTTGACAGCCAGTCTAAAAGGGGTTTCCAGAAATCTTGGAACAAGAAAAGCATATGTGAACTACCTACAAAGGATACTATTCAGATGCACAAAAATTTGGGGTGTTTATAAAAAACCAGTTCTGTTATGTTTTAGTTCTGTGTCTGGGTATTATATCTATTCTATAACATTATTAGGCTATATGTTTACATTTATGATAATATGTCACTCTGAAATAATGTGTTACAGATAAATAAAATATGAAAGAGAAAGAGAAAACTGGAATACTGCTGTTCTTACCACTACTGAATATTTTGTGAAACTCTAAAATTCCTACTACTTGGGTTAGGGATGATTGGAGAGGCATTGCATCTATACTGTGACTAAAAAAAACTGGCCAATTCTCCATTGCCCAGTTTTTCCCAGGCTGAGTTCTAGATTTGTTCCCAATGCCTCTCCTAACCGCCCTAGTGAAGCAGAACCAGATTCCTCTTGGGTGACTGGAGCAGTGAGGTCAGGCATTATCAGCAACCACTATTCCTGCTCTCCCCAAGAATTTTTATTCCTATTTGTTGGATCCTTGAGTTTCTCATTCACTCTTTCATTCACCCATTCACATAACAAATACTAAGTCTCACCATGAGCCAGGCACTGGCTAGTAGAAGCTACAGAGATTGATACAATAAGATTCCGTCTACCCTCCAAGAAACACAGAGCATAGATAGAACCTTTAATTCTACTTTGAGGAGTCAAAGAAGATTTTGCAGAGGATGAAGAATGAAAGATGAATTAGAGTTTAAAAGGTAAACAAGGGAAGAAGGACATGCCAGAGGGCACACCTGTGTAAGGCCCCAGAGGCCTGGGGAGCATGAGGTCTTTGAGGATCTGCATTTTCATGACTCTGACGTGGAATCCATTAAGGATTAGTTTATTATTAATTATTAGCTTATTATTATTAAGGAGTGGCTAAAAGAATTCTGGAGTCTCTTTTAAGGAACTTCAGTTTCAATGGGTAACCACTGAAAGCATTTAAGCAAGAGAGTGACATGAACAGTTGCACATTCTAACGGGATCATTTGAGTGACAACACAGAAAATAAACCGGAGAGAACGACAGAGACAGTAGTTAAGACGGGTGAGTCACTAGAAGTAGAAGCAGTAGAAAGCTACCGCAATATTCCAGAAGGGAAATAATGAGGCCTTGAATTCATGCAATGGCAGCAGGGATAAAGAAAAGGAGTGCCACTGGAAATAGATTTGAGGTAGAAAAGACAGACGGGGGACTGGGGAAAGGACTGCTGTTGACTCCAAGGTCTCCCTCACGTCTGGATAATGAGTGGGTGGTGGTGGCGGGGTGGACCAAGCTCTAGAACACAAGGGGAGATAAAAGAAAAGATCAAGGGGAAGGTAGAAATGATGAGCTGTGCTTTGAACACGCTGAATTTGAGGGAGCTGTAGGATGTGTCCACTATAGGCCTGACATTCAGAGATGAGGTCTGGGACACGGAGAAAGACATTGATGGAACCTGAGGGCAGAATAATAACACGGATTTACTACTTTGTACATACAATGTACTGCGCTAAATACATTTCTTTACTCTCATTTAATTTGTATAGCAACCCACAAAATAGATACTGTGATGTCTATTTTAAGGATCTGGCCACTGTGGCCAGAAAAGTCAAATGATTTGCCCAGGATCACAGAGATAACAAGAGCTAGGCTGTCAGTTCATGGATCCATGTGCTTTTTTAAAAGCAAGAGATGTCTAGAGAAACCCTGAAGCAAGCAGACCCCTGGGACCATGTCAGGGCCTTTTTATCAGTATGCTCCCCAGCTCCATGCCCCACTGGTCTTCTTCTTGGGTACAAGCCCTTTTAGGGGACTCACAAAGTCTACAGGTGGGCCTATGTGGGCCCAGCAGTCTTGCTTTGCAAGAAGGAAAGGAAGAAAGAAGACGGAGATTTAAATGGTCAAACCATTACCCACATCTGCCTCCTAAGATCTCCACTTCCCTCATCCATCCCTACTCAAAAGCCCAATTAGGATACTAGGGAGAAGGCCGGGGTACTCAGAAACACCTGATAAAATATATATTTCCAACTATTTTACTTGAAGATGCTAGGAAACCATGTTGAAAACAAGAAATATTAAAGCTAGCAGGGTATATCTGGGCCAAAAGAAAGCTAGGCTCACATGAAAAAATGGACTGGAGTCTTTGAAGAAACTTCTTGCTACAGGTTGTACCAGGTTGGATCCATCTCCCATGTCCTTAAAGCCACTTCAGTCTGAAGCTTTGAGAAGCACTAAAATGATCAACTTAGAAAGCACTGCGCTTAGCAGTGGAAAATGTGATACTCTCCTCTGTTTACCTATAAGGAAATTATTTAAATCATCACAGCAAGAAGAACAACTCTGGGGAAACTAGCTCCAGGTAGAAACTGACTTGAGATTACAGTTGCAGTTTATTCTAAACGTGTCAAAAATCACTGGCATATTAACTAGATAACCTCCATTCGGTTTTATCTTAACTTGGGGGAAAAAAAGTATCTTCCCTAAGGTCAATTTTTAATTACATTTTCTTCATAAGGGGTATAATTGGGGATGTGTATAAATAAGGCTAGGACATATAAAAGCTGGAAGGAGGCCTTTTATTCTACTGTAATTAGATCCTTATCCAAACACCTGCTATCCACAAAAAGACGGGTCACATTGATAATCAAAAATAACATTTATATATAACACTTTTCATTTACATATCACATTTCACACATAAGTATTCATTTAATCCTCAGACAACTGATGAGGCCAGTAAAATTACTATCCTACACTATAGTCACAGAATGTGCTAGTGAATTGTGGAGTAGACTTTTAGTAGAGTAGAATCTTAAGAGTAGAATTTCAGAGAAGGTCATTCAGTCTTGGCTCCTCATTTAACAGACTGAGCCCCAGGGATGTTAAATAACCCTTCCAAGGTCACATTGCTGGACCACAGTGCTGGGCCTGTACCTAGGTCTCCTGGCTCTTCCCATTACAGTGTACTGGCTACCACCTGGAGGTACCTGAAATAGAGGTGCGGGCAGAGACTCTGAGGTCTGAGAGACCTGGCCTGGATTCCCAGCTCTACCGCCCAGTGGCCAAATGACCTGGGGCAAATTGCTTCACCTCTCCAGTCTTTGGCTTCCTTGCCTCTAAATAGTAATAGTAATAAACCACCCTCCAGAGTTGTGAGTATTAAATGAGATTACATGCATAAATCATTTGCTCATGGTAAGGAGCTGGAGTTGCTGGAAAACAGGACAAAGGCACCATCACAGCTGGGGTGGCCGTCTGAGCCAATGACTCCAATCCTGAGTCCATCGCTTCTGGCCTGTGCTGTCGGGGTGCTTTTTCTCTGCATGAGCAGTTTATTTCCAAACTAATGTCATAAATTAGTTCATTTTGCAGTTCTTGAACTGAAAATTTTTATTCAATATCTTTTATGAGAATCACTCAAAGAAATGCCAGAACAATAACAGTAATAGCTAACACTTATATAAACCCTACTTATGTGCCAGATACAGCTCTAAACACTTTAAATGTACTTAATCCTCACAGAAACCCTGTAAGATAGTTCAAAGGTAAACTGAATTAAGAAAATAAATCTGACGTGATTTTTTCGTTTTTTTTTCTTTCTTGAGATGGAGTCTCACTCTGTCACCCAGGCTGGAGTGCAATTGGTATGATCTTGGCTCACTGCAACCACCACCTCCCAGGTTCAAGTGATTCTCCTGCTTCAGCCTCCCGAGCTGTGACTACCAGTGTGCACCACCATGTCCGGCTAATTTTTGTATTTTTAGTAAAGACGGGGTTTCACCATGTTAGCCAGGCTGGTCTTGAACTCCTGACCTCAGGTGATCCACTTGCCTTGGCCTCTCAAAGTGCTGGGAATACAGGCGTGAGCCACTGCGCCTGGCCAAATCTGACGTTTTAAAAAGATGTATTTACACTGACAGTAATACTAGTTCTTTGTATATATTTGGCTGCAAAGAAACACTTGTAGGTTTTGGACTGGATTTAAATTAAGAGACCAAATGGTGTCCACTCAAATTCAATTTGAGGCAATCTTTCAACATTTCTCCCACTCTGTTGCCTGCTAAAAACATCATTTTCCCTCAGTGGGCTAAACTATGTAGTACTGACTTATTTTAAAAGGTTTATGATGAAAAATTTCAAACCTATACAAAAGCTGAGAGAATAATATAACGTATGCCCATGTACCCACCACCCAGCTTCAACAAATTACCAGCTTCAACAACCCATCACTTTTCAATGGATTTTTCCTTACCCCTCCCCATACTCCTTAGGGAAGACTGTTTTGTTTTTTTTTTTTTGAGACGGAGTCTCACTCTGTCGCCCAGGCGCAATCTCGGCTCACTGCAACCTCCGTCTCCTGCATTTAAGCAAGTCTCCTGCCTCAGCCTCCCGAGTACCTGGGACTACAGGCGCCCACCACCACGTCCAGCTAATTTTTGTATTTTTAGTACAGACAGGGTTTCACCGTGTTAGCCAGGATCGTCTCATCTCCTGACCTCGTGATCCGGCCGTCTCGGTCTCCTAAAGTGCTGGGATTACAGGCCTGAGCCACTGCGCCCGGCCGACTTTTTTTTTTTTTTTTTTTTAACAAATCCTATGCACAGACAAAACATCATCTATGAGAAACCTGATTCTGAGCGTCCTTCATATCACACTCTGCTACAAAACGATTGCACCTTCTCTTTCCACAATTTCTAGTCCTTTTATTCTAAGTCTATTCCCTAGCATAAGGCTTTATCCTACCCATTTTCATCCCTCTGGCTTTGCATGTGGCAAAATCCAAACGGAGAAAGTAAGTGTCTGTGGGGCTTCAAACATCCAAATGACAGTGAGAAAAATAACAAATTCATCAGAGAGGGTGAGGGGTAAAAAATTTGAGAGGCACTCCAATACAAATCTTCTTGGCAGATGGGGAAACTGAGGCTCATGCTCTTAGCTGTGCAAGGTACAGATGAGAATCATTTGAATCAAGAAATGAAGACAGGATGTGTGGAAAGTAAGCTTCTACTATCCATACTTCACTCCTTTCCATCATCTCTACCCATTCCTACCACATCTGTGAGGGCCAGAACCATTTCCCCAGACCCTCCGGGGGCAGCATTAACCTGTCTCAAAGCATGTGTAACATCAGCAGATTTTTAAATCCTTAAGGGCAAAAATCAAACCTCAGTCTCCCCCCACAAAGCTTAATAAGGTAGTTGATTGACACTCGATGGTCACTCAAATATTTACCGACCCAGAACAGAGCTTCCTAGCGTTAAAAGTTCTCCTTTACCCATTTCCCAGCAACCAGAACCCTAAGCCTATCAGGCTTCCTATTTTTCTCCCTCTCTCTACAAGCTCCGGCAGCCCCATTTCTTATGAGGCTGTAGTATAAAGAACGCAAAATGGGTAATCAGAAAGACTGAGTTTGTGTCTTGGCTGCTACATCTGGTTTGTGCGGCCTCGGACACATCACCCCTTTCCAGGGACTCCACACCCGGATCTGTAAAATGGGCAGGTTTTAGGAAGTCTTCGTGGATCCAGCCTCCTCTCCGGCGCCGCCCTCTTCAAGCAGCGCCACACTGGGCCTCGGCTTCTCCCACAGTGTCCACGACCTGGGGTGGGTCCGCTCCACTCCCCGAGCTGCTCACACTCCAGAGCACTGCATCCTTACCTCCCACTCCCAGGTTGACCTTGCGGGGGTCCGGATCCTCTCGGAAGTCGGCAGTGAGCTTGAAGACCAGGACAGGCTGGGCCTGCGGAACCTCGGCAAAGACTGACGGAGGCGCCATATCGAGAGAGCAGGAATCGAATGGTTTCAACCCGCGCCCAGAGCTGGCCGGTCAGGTCTGGCCGCTGCGACTGGAGGAGACTCTCACCTTCACCTAGCCGACGGGGGCGGGTCCGCGGCCTCCAATGGTCGAGCCGCGTCCAGAGCTTGGCAACGCGATTAACCAGTCGTCAGCTTGTGACGAAGAAGAGACAGGCGGGAAGGAACGCTATTAGCCAATCCAAGAAAACAATCTTATCGGCGGCCCAGAATGATGTAACCAATACACTTTACTCCGGCTGAGGCGTGGGCGGAGACTACGGTTGATTGGTAGAGCGTGCTCCTATCGCAGAGGCTGTTATTCCTTCGGTCTCCCGGCTGAGGGGAGGAGCCGAGCGCGCGGCGGGTGTCCCAGAGAGGACTCCTCTTCGACCTTCGAGGACCAGGAGGATACGGGGAAGTGTCCGGAAGGAATTCCCGAGGACAGGTCTTCCTGTTCACGCCGAGCAGGTGTTGGCGCTGCTAGGCCCGGCCTGGCGGGCACGGGCTAGCAGCCAAATACGCAGCGTCTGTGCTCGGGACGCGAGTGTTCTGCCAGGACGTACAGCTCCGGAGCCCGTGCGGGCGACCTTGACCACTTTGGTTGGCTGTTTCCCCTTGAGGGAAGTGTAGCTGTGCTGCCAGCCTTGGTCTCTGGCAGGGAAAGACCTTCCAACAGGGAGGGGTGCCCACGAATTCCTTTTTGCCGCTCTTCTATTAATAGTTTGAGATTTTCCTCCCCGGTTCCTTGCAGAGGTCCTGGTGCTCAAGGACCTCGGGATCTGGGCGCGGCGTCCCTTCCCAGCTTCCTCCCGCGCGCACCGGACCAGATCTTGCTGTCGTCAGCTGGCTGGTACCCAAAATGCCTCTTCGTCTGGCTGTTCCTTCCCCGTTAGAGTCCTTCCTCCCCAGGAGCCCTCTCCATCTGTTGACCTTCAGGACCCAGAGCGAATGCCACTTCATCCATGAAACCTTCCCTTAACCCTTATTCTGGCCAAAATGTCTCTTTCCTGTACTTCTGTACTTTTAACAATTTTAGAAAATGCCTTTGTGGTTAAGAACCTATCCCCGGGACCGGACTATCTAGGTTTAGATTCTGGCTGCCGCTTACGAACTTGGCAGGTTTAGTCAAGTTATTTTAACCTTTCTGTGGAAGTTCCTGCTCTGTGGAAATAATAGTATTTTCCTCAGAGTTGGTGTGGGGATTTTGTGAGTTATTACATATACGAAGTGGTTAGTTGCATATAAGAACCACTCTCTAAATGTCAGCTATTGTTACCATTGCGTATCTGCCACACCCTTCGTAGATGGTAAACTTTTTTTTTTTTTTTTAAGGTTCAGGGGTACATGCACATGTTTGATTTATAGGTAAATTGCTTGTCAGGTGGGTTTGGTGTACAAATTATTTTGTCACCCAGATAGTAAGCATAGTACTTGACAGGTACTTTTTCTGATCCTCTCCCTCCTCCCACCCTCTACCCTCAAGTCGGTCCTGGTGTCTTGTTCTCTTCTTCGTGTCCACGTGTTCTCAATGTTTAGCTCCCACTTATAAGTCAGAACATGTAGTATTTGGTTTTCTCTTCCGCATTAGTTCACTTAAGATAAAGGTCTCCAGCTCCATCCATGTTGCTGCAAAGGACATGATCTCTTTCTTTTTTATGGCTGCATAGTATTCCATGGTGTGTATGTACCGTATTTTCTTCATCCCGTCTGATGGGCATTTAGGTGATGGGCATTTAGGTTGATTCCATGTCTTTACGATTGTGAATAGAGCTGCAGTGAACATACATGTACATGTGTCTTTATGGTAGAATGATTTGTATTCTTTTGGGTATAGGCCCAATACTGGGATTGCTGGGTCGAATGGTAATTCTGTTTTAAGTTCTTTGAGAAATTGCCACGCTGCTTTCCACAGTGACTAAGCTAATTTATGTTCCCACCAGCATTGTGTAAGCATTCCCTTTTCTCCACAACTTCACCAGCATCTGTTATTTCTTGACTTTTATTCATAGCCATTCTGACTGGTGTGAGATGATATCTTATTGTAGTTTTGATTTGAATTTCTCTAGTGATTAGTGATGTTGAGTATTTTATATGCTTCTTGGCCATGTAGCTTCTTTTGTCTAGGGACCTGTAAGTCTCCCTAAGTTTCTTGCACTTACTAAGCCTTCAACAAATGGTAGAAGAGTCAATTCTCTTGGTGTTTCAGAAGAAAACAATTGTCACAGACCCTCTCCACTGGATAGTACTATAAATCTTAAAATGAATTTTCATTCAGAGTAATAAACACAAGCCAAAGTTTTGTAGATATGTAACATCTGTCAACTTTTTGTATTATCTACTTCTTTTCCGAAACACTGCTTCTGCTTTTAAAGGTAACTGCCCACAGTGTTTCACTAATAACATTTTAAGCATTACAAGTTCAACACTGAAGGTCAAATGACAATGAACTTTCAGTGCTTCCAAAAGCAGGGGCAGAGGGCAACTGCTGAGGGGAACATTGTATAGCCTAACCTTCTCAGAATTTGATTTAAAAGTATGATCTTCACAGCGTTGGCCAGCAATATCATGGTCACTCCCTACGTCATTCCCTGGGAGAAAAACAGCCCTAGGTTACCTAAACACTGTTGGCTAAGACCAAATATTTATTAACATCCTAAGCAGCCCCATAATCAAGCCAACGCTGATAGGGACAAAGAGGGTGCCATGTGCAGTTTTTCTCCATGTCCCTGCAATATCCGATCTGAATTTTAAAAAGGGCAATTACTGGGGGAGAAGGAAGCCTGTATATTATGTAGGATCCAAGTCTCAAACTGCTTTCCTAGGGAGTGTGAGGTCCTTGGAGATTAAGTGCAGTACCTTTCTGTCTTGAGCCCTGTAGGCTGCCCCTCTAATTTAATGCCAGTCTTGAAATAAACAGAATGCTTTCCAAGTCATCGCTAATTTTAACACTTTGGCTTAGAATTGATTCAACACTGCCTCCTTGCTGAATGGATAATTCAAGCAAAAGACTCAAGAGCTGGATGCTGCCCAGACAGGTAGGCAGCCAGATGAAGTGAGTGCCCAGGGAAAGGGCAGTAAGGGTCAGAAGAGAAAGAGGCTGGTGTTGTCACTGCCTCCTGCCTTCCTTACGACTTTCTGTTCAGGAGTCCTCCTAGCATCTCCCTTCTGCCGTGCTCCCTTCCCTGAAACCTTTTCTTCAAAAGAAGTGGAAAAGAGGAACAGGGAACCCATATAGCAACAGCATCACCTGGAATGAATTCCTTTAGAACATACTGTCTTGGAAATCTAAAGCCTGCAGGGCTGGACAGGCAAGAAGAGCAGTGAGCACTGCATGAACCTGTAAGCAAATCAGCATGTGGATGGTTTTTTGTTTTTTGGGTTTTTTTGAGACAGTCTTACTCTGTTGCCTAGGCTGGAGTGCAGTGGCACGATCTTGGCTCACTGCAACCTCCGCCTCCTGGGCCAAGGTGATTGTCCCACCTCAACCTCTAAAGTAGCTGGGACCACAGGTGTGCACCAACATGCGCAGCGAATTTTTGTAGAGATGGGGTTTCGTTGCGTTGGCCAAGCTGGTCTGGAACTCCTAGGCTAAGCAATCGGCCTCCCAAAGTGTTGGAATTACAGGCATGAGCCACTGCACCAGGCCACACATGCTTATTTTACTCAGTCTTGCCCCTGGATACCCAGAAGGCCTAAACTTAGGAAAAAGTCAGGGGAGGGATGAGTTTATCATTCTTTGCACTCAAGCACAAAGTACTTTGGAGTCGTTATATTTGGGTGAGTGCTTGCACTATGAGTAGGATATTATTTAGAAGCTGAGTTGTGTGCTGAGCAAATACTTCTTTAAAAACCAAAGCTGTATGAAGAGATCTGTTCTAGAGTCAGTGTGGCTAAATAGTGTGCTATAAGATAAGCATAGGGCTCCTGAGGTAGTGCTGTTCTCCCACTGTAATGAGTTTACTCTTCTTGCTAAGGAAAGTGATCCTTTATCAACCTCTCCTCTCAGATTAACGGGCTTGTTTCCTGAGTATGCCTTCATGGAACCATGTCTCCTTCTCTTCCCTCGGTTATCTCCTTCCCTTCCTTATGTATGACTCCTCCCATAATCCACACACATAGATTGAACCAAGTGAGAATATTTATCTGCTTCCTACCTCATAGAAGGGCATAGAGTGGACAGGGTCTAAGGTTAGTTCCTGAACTGAGTACCCACACATGCAGAACTTTATTTAAAGCTGCTGAAATCTTTGTATAACAGATCAATAGGAGTGAAAACTGATGGTTTTACCTACTTGTTGAACGTGATTAAGTTCCATGGCACCATTTTAAAATTGTGCTGTATAGTTTTTGTACGTTGCTTAAGAAGCAGTTTAGCCTAATGGTTAAAAGCATGGCCTCTGGAACTAGATTTCCTCTGTGTGCCTCAGTTTCCTCATCTGGGAATAATAATAGTTCTACCTCATGGGGTTGCTATCAGGATTAAATTATTTAATTTAATTTAATGATTTCATACAAAACTCTGAATTGTACTTGACACTTAGTACTCAAATATTAACTGGGCCCGTCATTATCATTACAGATGTTGTTTACAAGCACTTGCCTTTGAGATTTGTTTAGCTTTTTTATTAAATTATGAGCAGCATAGTAGAACAATACATAGGCTTGGGCCTGGAATCAAATTCTAGCTTTGCCTGTTACTAGTTTTGAAACTTTGAGTAAATTACTTGATGTATCTGAGTTTTAATATTCTTATATGTAAATTATTTTTTAAAAGGATTTTGCTTAGTGTTGATATACACACGTTTAAAACACAGTTATAGAAATTATTATTTTTACTATTGTCATAGATAAGAAATTAGCCCCTGGGTTGCTGTAGGGTGGTAATGGTTAGGCAAACTCTCTTTGAAGTCTGCTTGATCTGGCCTCTTGCAGGCATGTACTCCGAAATATTTTTCAAATGAAAAAGGAAGCAGAGAACACAATTTTCAAAATATCTAGAAGCCTCCGAGAAGTCTTTGTAGAGATCTATAAAATCTCAAGGCAATTTAAAGGTAACAAGACAACTTTATTAATAATTAATTAAAACATAAATGTTAATGATAGCCCTTTGTATACCTATATTATCTTTTTCTGAAGAATAGAAAATGTTTTAGAACACTATTCTGTCCACATCCTGGGGCAGCAGCCGTCTCCAAAGAAACACAAAGAAGGAAATGAATTGCCTTAGCAAAAAAACAAAGACACTCCAAATAACAGAAGAATGGGAAAGCTACAGACCTTGAAGTCAGAAGAAAATTTCCTCTCCTTGCCCTGTTTCTCCTTAAATGGATCACCAGTACAGTCTCTTACTTCTAGAGCCATGTTAAGCTTCTTTCCCCTAAGTTGTAATGTCCTTCTTTTGGTTGCATCATGTCCTAAGATGCAAGATGGTACAAGGTGAAGGTATATGAAGAGATAATGAAGGAAGCAAATTCAGTGTATTTGCCAAGAACACAGTCTTTTAAATAACTCTTAAAGAGTTCATTTAGAACAATGTAATAGATTGTGGTAATCTAGTACACAAAGCTAGTAGGAATCTCTTGTATGAATAATATTTCAACATTCAGCAGTAGAGGGCAGCACTGTCCTTCTTTTGCAAAATGTTAAGCACTCTTGAGAAGGAAAATCAAAGGCAAAGCTCCTGATCCCTCTGTCTGTGTTTACTTTTACCATAAAAAGAAAAAAGAAAAAAAGAATCAGAGTATTTTTATTATGGTTTAGGTGATTATGTATAAAGAATGTCAGAGCCTGGATTGCCTGGAAGTGGTACACCAGGTAGTGCAAAAAACATGGAAGGTTTGAGGTCCCCCACTCAGGATATGGGTTCTGTCTAGCAAAGATAAACAGTAGCTTGACCCTGGGTAATCAGATAGGGTTATTGTATGAACAGACTTAATGCTCCTGCACTTTCTGGATAGAAGTCAATCTACTGAAATAGCAGGATGTGGTTTTAAAAAATGTGTGTAACTCGTATAGTCTTAGCCCTTTCTGCTGTGTTAGTGTTGCTCTCTGTTATACATGGGTCAGGTCAGAACTATCTCAAATACAGTATGTGTATTATGACTTTAAGAAATGGTGTCAGACCTGATGGGTAAGGAATGTCTTTCATGGGACTGCAGTTGGCTAAATGGCTGTGTATAAATAGTGAAATTGAAGCCTTGTATGCTCGTGCTCATTCTCTCACAGTATGATTTGAGTTTCCCTAACCAGTAAATAGCAAAAAAAAAGATCTGTTATTTTGTACTAAAAGTTACTTGATGCTCAGCAGGATGACAGAATAATTCTAATTTTAGCAAATATAAAACCATGGTAATTCTAGCACCTTTGGATTCTGTTTAACCCTGAAAACACTTTTGGCAGCAAATCTTCAATGCCAATTTAGATAAATCCCACTAGGAATAAGCACTGAAAGACGTTGAGTCTAGTTCCCAGCTCTGCCATGTGAAGTTGGGCAAATTACAACCTCTGAGCTTTTATTTTGCCTGTTAAATGGAGATAATACCTCCTAGATTTATTAAAAGGGTCAGTTTAGAAAATATATATTAAAATGGTTTGAAAGCCATTTAAGTACCTAACAAATATTTCTATCCTTGTAGCTGAAAAAGATTCCTGACTAGAAGACTTTATGTCTCTTCTCCTCATTTGGTATCATTCTATTGCCTGAGATTGTTAATTAACTTTTATGCATACTTAATATTTTCTCCCAACTTGGTTGCTAGTTCCTTGAGAACTGAAACCATCAATTGCATTTCTTGGTATCCTCCACAACAAGGTATCTAGGTACTCAAATATTTGTTGGTTGATTAAAAACATAAACCATAAGACATAATTAACTCTTTTTAAAATTGTGGTAAATAACATGTATTTACCATCTTAACCATTTTTACATATACTGTAAATTAGTATTTACTATATGCACATTGTTGTGCAACACATCTCTAGGACTTTTTCGTCCAGAATTCTTTTTTTTTTTTAAGACAGAGCCTTGCTCTGTCGCCTAAGCTGGAGTGTAGTGGCACCATCTTGGGTCACTGCAACTGCTGCCTCCTAGGTTCAAATGATTCTCCTGCCTCAGCCTCCTGAGTAGCTGGGATTACATGTGCCTGCCACCATGCCTGGCAAATTTTTGTATTTTTAGTAGAAATGGGGTTTTACCATGTTAGTCAGGGCTGGCGTGGAACTCCAGACCGCAAGTGATCCACCCGCCTCAGCATCCCAAAGTGCTGGGATTACAGGCTTGAGCAACTGTGCCTGGCCTAGCCATTTTCTGTAAACCTGAAAATAGATGTCAGAAAAGAAGGTGCCGCTATAAAATGCTTTCATGAGTGATTTATGTCTAACATACAATTAAACATTTATGAGCAGGAAATTATCAGTTTAAAATATAAACTCGCTTGCCAATTATTTGATTTTCAGGATATCTGCCTTTTGTTAATTACCGAAAATAAAGTATTATTTCTAATCACTATTGGTATCACAATAGCATTTTTATTTGGCCGGTATGTATGAGGCCTAGAGTATGGAGGGAAACTGTCCCAGAAAAGGACCTTGCATTGGCTGTAGAGAGTTCTGGAACTCTCGGGATGGCAAGATTGTGTTTAACTCTTAAAAGCAAAGCACCTTTTCTAGCACAGATTTTCATCTGATGTCGTGACTATCAATTATGTCAAATTTGTTTGATATGTTAAAAAATTGGTTTTCTCCTTTGCGCAAAATAAATTCTAGATGGACAGAAGATTTAAATATTTTAAACAATATTGGGAAAATAATATTTTTGAAACATAGTATTAGGGTAGAATAGACTTTCCTAATCATAGCACAATCTCAGAAGCTATAAAGAAAATAATTGCCTTTGCATGGCTATAGACACCATAAATAAATATGTGATAACATGGAAGAATATTTGCAACATGCTTATTAGTCACATCTGTTATATACTCAGAGCTTTACTGTATTGGTGGAAAATGAGGATATAAAGAAATTCAGAAAAGAATAAATACAAATAACCAATAAACATACCCAAAATCATCCTCATTATTAAATTGAAGCCACTCTATCAATGTTTACCCATTAGATTGACAAACATTTTAAATGTTGAAAAAATAGTGTTGAGGGGAAAGAGCACTGACTTGCACTACTGGGGAGACTGTCAATCAATAAAGCCTTTTCTTAGAGTGCATTTTGGTAATAACAGTCAAAATTAAAATGCACATAATACCATTTGACCAAGCAATTTCTCCTCTAGGAATCTATCCTAAAGAAATTTATACAAGTTTTCAAAGATAGGTATGTAGGCATACAGTTATGCATTGTAGCTTTGCTTTAATAGAAAAAGGGTAAACACATGTATTATTTTTGTAGCCTAAAAAAAAAAAATCAAGTTTTTACTGAAAGAAAAAATGACAGGTTTGAAGCAGGACAGTGGCCATGGAAGTCGGAATCCACTAAGGCATGTATAACAACTCACCTGCTGAGTCAACAAAAATAAATAAAAATTTTTTAAAAACAGGCTTGAGAGACACTTCACAGGAATAGAAAACTAAGATCGTTTCTAACAATGATAATGAAGTAGAACAGACAGGAAAAAGTAATTCTCCAAAGCAAAGTATGTATGTGTGTAGTAACTTAAAACTTCAGATATTATGAGAAACTATTTTTAAATAAAGAACAATGTGGTGTGCTATAGTTTAGAGTTGATCTGGAAATCTGGGGAGCTATTGACACTCCTTAGTTAATAAAATAATTTTTAAAAATATGAATCCCCATCATCCGTAGCAAACTAACGCAGGAACAGAAAACCAAATGCCGCATGTTCTCATAAGTGGGGGCTGAATGATGAAGAACACATGGATACGTGGAGGGAACAACACACACTGGGGCCTGTCGGGTGGGAGTAGGAGGAGGGAGGGCATCAGGAAGAATAGCTAATGGATGCTTGGCTGAATACCTAGGTGACGGGATGATCTGCAGCAAACCACCACAGTACACATTTACCTATGTAACAAACCTGCACATCCTGCACATGTACTCCTAAACGTAAGAGTTGAAGAAAAAAAAATGACTACCACAATTCTGTATCCAAAGTCCTAGAATAGCTTCTGACATCAAACAGATGATAAATATTGGCTGAAGGAATGAATAAGGATATTTGCACCCGAGTTTTTATAAGAATAGATGTAAAATTGCCTAATGACTATTACTTGGTCTGCAACAAGTGTTTAATAGATACTACTTCACTACTTATACTTGCCTAACACATCACAAAGGTTTATTTATTTAAAAGAATTTATATAGTGCTTGTTATATGCTGGGTACTGTTCTAAGTTCTTTACAAACACTAACTTATTCAAGTTGTATAAGTGAAGTAGGTGGTCTAATTATTCCGTTTAACAGATGAGGCAATTGAGGCAAAGAACAATTAAGTAATTTGCCCACAATGGCACAGCTAGACAATGGTGGGGATATGAACACAGTCTGCCTCCAGGGTCACTTCTCCACGGTGCCATATTGCATCCCACATGGTAAAAACTTACTAAATGTAAGAATGAATAAAGTGTTACTGTTTTTGAAATTATATTATGCTTTTGCCCCAGAGAGCTCAGAATATTTTATACCAAACCATGCGTAAAAATCATTCCCACAACTTCCCTTTGAGGTAGAGCATATTTCTAAAATCATGTTTTAGTATATTACTGGTTTACTAGTTGTGTTTAAAAAGAACATGGGAGGTCATTGTTCCTATGATAAAGTCACTGTATTTGTTTTTTGACATCATATTCATTTCCATGACAACAGTTCCAAGTTCCAAACACAGAAACATCTTGCTGTAGAACTGGAAGAGGCATGGGGCCTACAGAGAATTACATAACAATGTCAAAATTGTTTAAAGGGGTAAGGTTGTGTGTGTGTCTTTTAATCTTTTGCATAACTAAAGCAATGAGTCTCCAACTTTTTCAATCAATAATCTTTTTTTGGTATCTAAGCTTTGTAGGCTTTTCCTTTTTTAAGATGGAGTCTCTGTTGCCAGGCTGGAGTGCAGTGGCGTGATCATAGCTTATCACAGCCTCAAATTCCTGGGCAAAAGCAGTCCTTCCACCTCAGCCTCCCAAGTAGCTGGGATTATAAGCACAACCCACCTGCTGGCTAGTTTTTGTTTTTTGGTGTTTTTGTTTGTTTGTTTGTTTGTTTGTTGTTTTTTTGTTTGAGTTGGAGTTTTGCTCTTGTTGCCTAGGCTGGAGTGCAAAGCTGTGATCTCGGCTCACCGCAATCTCCGCCTCCTGCATTCCAGTGATTCTCCTGCCTCAGCCTTCCAAGTAGCTGGGATTACAGGCATGTGCCACCACGCCTGGCTAACTTTCTATCTTTAGTAGAGATGGGGTTTCTCCATGTTGGTCAGGCTGGTCTCAAACTCCCAACCTCAGGTGGTCCGCCCACCTCAGCCTCCCAAACTGCTGGGATTACAGGCATGAGCCACCACGCCCAGCCAGTTTTCATTTTAGCGTTAGTTTAACTCCATTCCATAACAATACCAGTGTTTCTTTTTTTTCATGATTCATTCATTCATTTATTCATTCATTCATTCCATAAATATTTATTGACCATCTACTATGCTCCAGCAGTGCACTAGGTGCTAAGAATAACATAGTGAACGAAAAGACAAAATCCCTTTCTTCACGGATTGTAATCTAATGGGGAAACAGACAATAAGAGTATTGCGCAAGTAAAATACTAAGATTACTAAACTGTAACCATATATGAGTGCTACATATCTTAGTAATCTAAGATTACTAAGATACAGTCATGGTAAGTGCCACATATCTTCATGGAAAAAGTCCATGAAAGCATAAAATAGAGGAAATTAATTTAGTTGAGGCCAGTTCTTTCCCCCTCAGAATCTTCCATCCAGCACGGATAGTATTCCACTTCTAATTCCTACCCCACCTATACCTCTTAGACCTTACAGTTTGCACATATGACAAAGTTCTGGAGTCCATGTTGGCAGCCAGTGTTTTCAAGAGAAAATGGCCCATTAAAAATAATATTTTTAATTTACTGTCTTGTCACTTTATTATTGCTTTTAGCTTTTTTTCCCAAAAGACAAAAATATCACTTTAAAAATCTAATTTGCATTCATAAGATATAAGTACTTTTATCTTTGTGTTTCTGTTGGGAAATATGAAGAATAAGACATTTCCTGTAAGAATAACATAGATCTTTATCAAGTTAAAGAAAGACAAATATCAAGAGAAGGTAGAACCAGAAACATCTATTTGTGTTTGTTATTCTACATAGGACAAGAATCTCCAAAGGTTAAAAGGAAAACATACTGGCACTGCCCAAAGAGGACAGCCCTGTCATTGGTAGTACGTGGACATCACCGAGTGACACACAGCATCTCCTTTATGTGTGATGGGCGTGGGGGCCAGAGCTAGGCTGCCAATTCTCCTCTGGAAGACCATTGTGTCAAAAGAGTAGGTGATGGGCACAGACAGGTCAAGCTCAGAGTTGGGGCCTCTGGTTCCCCCAAGGGAGGATTGGGCTGTGAGTGAGGCATGGAAAGCCGTGCAATGAAAACTAAAGGGTCCATGAGCTCCATCAGCATTCCCCAGAAGGGAAGGTTATATATAGTCAGAGGCAAGAAACAATATTGGAAAAGCTCCAGAATTATAGATGGTGTGACAACCAACAGCTTAGAATGCCTTTAATGCCATATTCAGGACATGCCCCTGTTTAGGGCAAGGGACCCTAAGATGAAGGACACCCTTGCTTAGCTGATGTAGAGGAAGAGCTTCTTTGTCTCCCACCCTTCCCCACCCTGTATTTCCTTCTCCTTTCACTTCTTTGTTATGGCAAGTATTTATCATTTCGATGACATACAGTTTCTTCTAGGGAATTTCCTTCTTCCTTGTATTGAGCTGACTTTTATCTAGGTGCTCTAATCAAAGATTGGTCCTCAGACCAGCAGTATAGCGCCACCCAGGTGCTTGTTAGAAATGCAAAATCTCAGGCCCCACCCTGGGCCTACTAAATTAGGATCTGTGTTTTAAGATGATCCTCAGATTTTTCCCAAGCACAGTAAATTAAGAAGCATCATTTTATCCCCATGAGCTTCCTGGACTGTCAAATGGACAAGGTCATTCCTGACCCACCCTGCTCACAGCTTTGAAGGGCAGATGCTCTGAGATTTAAAAAAAAAAAAAATTATTATTATTATTATTATTAGTTTTTGGCTGGACAAGGTATGCCTGTAATACCAGCACTTTGGGAGGCTGAGGCGGGCAGATCACAAGGTCAAGAGATCGAGACCATCCTGGCCAACATGGTGAAACCCTGTCTCTACTAAAAATACAAAAATTAGCTGGGCGTGGTGGCACACGCCTGTAGTCACAGCTACTGGGGAGGCTGAGGCAGGAGAATCACTTGAACCTAGGAGGCAGAGGTTGCAGTGAGCCGAGATCGCACCACTGCACTCCAGCCTGGTGACAGAGTGAGGCTCCATCTCAAAAAAAAAAAAAATTTTAAAAAAGATCATTTTCAAAAGATAAAAGTGCAATAGAATTATTAAATACCAAATGTATTTGCACCTGGACAATTTGACTTATTCAAACTTTTTTAGAGTAAATGAAGATTAATCAATGACTATTTGTTTCCATAATTGGTTATATTAAATATTATCTTGAAATGTTCTAGAGTTCTATTTTATTTTGTTTAGATCAATGATTCTCAATCCTTGCTACACTAGAATTTTCTAAATTTTTCTGCAAGTCCAAAGCCTGATCCCTGTTCTCAAAAGATTCTGATTCAGTGGAAATGAATCTAACATACTGCCAGAGTTAAAAACCACTGATAGTGATGAGTCATGAGATGGGCAGAGTTAGATCCATTGTGTAGTAAGCAAACATAGAAATGCTAAGGGGCTAAAAATTGCTTGAAAAATATCGCTTGAGCTTTGCTACTGACCCTGCAAGGCTACCTCCAGGAATCTGTCCTGCCAAAATATTGTACAAGGATGTATGTGCCTGAAGGCTCGTGGCAACATTGTAATAACAAACATAATGGAAACAATTTTAATGTCCACCAATTAGTGAGTGATTACATAAGTAGGGCACATCCATATGACGCAATACTGCACTGTTAAAATTAATGAGGCAGACCTATATGTACTGCTGTGGAAACATCTCCAAGATATACAATTAAGTAAAACAAAACACAGTTACATAACAATATGTGATACATGAACTCATTTACGTAAAAGCTAGTGCATATATACATGCACATATACATAAACATCTAGAAAGATTACTGAAGGACGTGCACCAAATTGTTGACAGTGGTTACATCTGGGAATAGGAATGGGAGGGAAAGGGACATTTTGCTATGTAAACCTCTAAACATTTACAACAAAAACAATTCATGTACTACTTGCATAACTATTCAAAACATATTCCAGGGCTGTCAGCTGTCATACCATCTATAATCCTGGATAATAGACTATTTAAACTATTATTTTAATATTACAATTTTGAATGAATAATTCTATAATAAATAATATAGTGGTTGACAAAAAAACAAAGCAAATCTAAATATAAACTCAAAACAAAAGCTCCTAGGACACGCAGGGTTTTTGTTATGGAGCCTGTCACTTCTTGACCCTGAGATGGCTGGGACTGTGTTTCCCTGACTTCTCTGGACACCCTCCCTATCCAACGTTATGCTTGGCATTGACTCTAACAGCCTCTCTGGTTCCTTGGAAAACTCACCCAGGCGAGCACTGTACTTCTAGGAGGATCTTGATGTTAGTACTTTGTAAATTCTTCTTTGGTCCAGCCCTAAAAATCACTGGGGACAGACAGCCATCTACAACTCAGCCTTGCTGAGAGTTAGGTCGCTTCCATTTCAGGCAAGTGAGAAAAGTACACTGATTAAGCTGCAGGAGAAGGGATCTGCATCCTGTCTAGGGAGAAATCCTCGAAGTCTGCTGTGATAGCTCTTCCTCTATGAAATGGTGATTAAGCATTGAAAGTGCATAATGAGAGAAACTACTTATAAATCTGTGCCTCTTAGCTCCAGGCCATTTCTTTTTCTCTAGGAGAAAATCAAGAATTTTGCCCTAATGGCATTGGAACAAAGTCAGGGCTGAGGCCGGCCGACAGAGAGGGAGGCTTCCAGCCCGTGGCAGCCCTGCTGACAGCTTGTTAAGAACTGTCCCTCTCCAGCTCCTGTTTCATTTCTTCAAGTTACAAAGCCTGACAGAGTTTGATGGAAAAACCAAGGCGGTAATGTCCCCCGCGGCAGCAGAGGCCCTGCTCATCCATCTTTGTTTGACAGATACAGAGAGTAGATGTCACCTACAAAACATTTCACTCACCTGAACCAAGTGTGCTAGGATGGCCCTGTCGCCTTCAAAGGACCCAACAGGAAGAATCCAGACCAAGGCTCGTCTACCATAATTGAGATTTCTTGCAAAAGAAAATCATTTTTAGCAAGACAGTTCCTGCAAACCAAATGCTCATTCAAGTTCTCCTCGGAAAAGTACATATAATGCCTAATAACTCAAAGAAAGTTATACTTTGATTTACAAACATCTCTTCCAGGCTACATCCTCCAGCTGGTCTTTGAGGGCTGGTGACCATTTAATTTCTGAGAAGTCAGTCTGAAGTTCCACAAAGAGGGCCTGGGACTCTAATTTTGCTGGATTTTCAGGAAGGGGAGTGTAATGAAACAAAAATGCCTCTGCACTCCAGACAGCAGAGGCTGGGATGCATTGGTATCCCAAGGTCTCCTCAACTCAGCCTCTGTTAGTGGTTCTCCAACCTTAACATACCTCAGAAAAATCTGTGAAGCAGACTTTTAAAATGATGTTTAAAAAGATGTTTAAAATACAGATCCTGATTCAGAAGATCTGGAGCAGGGCCAAGGAATAGACATTTTTAACAAACTCTCTAGGTGAATCTAGCTGCAGGTAATCCTGGGGCCCCTTTGAGAAGCAATGCTACTACCTGCAGCTGCCCAGGGCAGCACCTCCAGCCAGGGTTCCTAACAGCATCCTCAAGCAGCACCTCTTGGGGACAGCTCCCCTCCCCACTGGCTGCCAAGCCCAGACTTGGGTTCTCAGCAGCTGTTCCTGTTAAAGGTAGAGCCAGTTCATCTTCAGGGTTCTTCTGAAGATAACAACAGTCCCCAGAGACCACTCCCTGAAGCAGAGGCATCTCCCACACACCATCCAGTGCCAACTTCTCGGATGCCCATCTGGAAGGCAACTCCCAATAAAGTCCCTGCTGAGCCCAATGCTGCCACATGACTTTGTCATAGTAGCTGCTGATTTTAGCCAATTTGAAACCAGAATTCAACTCTTAACCATTGTATCACCTTACTCATATTCATAATAACAGTAATTCATGCAACAATTATTATGGGACTATTAAGTGCTAGTATTAGGGGTTATGCTGTAAGCATACAGTGACAAACAAGACAAATACAGTTGGTCTCCCCAATCTGCAGCTTCCCCATCCATGAATTCAATCAAATGCTGACTGAAAATATCTGGGACAAAAAAATTAAAAATTATAATAAAAATATAGCAATACAGTATAGCAACCATCTGTATAGAATTTACATTGTATTAAGCATTATAAGCAATCTAAAGATGATTTAAAGTATATGGGAGAATGTACATGTAAATACTATGCCATTTTATATAAGGGCATTGAACATCTCCAGATTTTGGTATCTGCAGGGGTCCTGGAACCAGTTCCCCCCAGATACCGAGGGACTCACAACTGTTTGGCCTTCATGGTACTAACAATCTTGAGAGGAATCCAAATGTATAAATGAACCATTCCTTGGAGTGTAAGGAGAGCAGTTCTAGGAAATTGCTAGGTTAGGTGCTAACACACTAGCCTAGACAAGGAGGATCAAGGGGGGTTTCTCAGAAAACGTGAGGTCTAAGCTGAGATCTAAATATGGGCACGAATTAGCCAACACAAAAGCAGGAGAAAGGGGGCTCACAGCTGAGGATATAGCAGTTGCAAAGCCCCAGAGTCAAGAGAGCATATAACATGGTCAAAGAACTGAAAAGTGATTTGGTATGATTAGTGTGGAGAGGAAAGAGAGGTTTCAGCAATAAGACTGAAAAGGTACACTGGATGGGAAGGGTGTGTGGGATGGCAGGGGGATGAAGGGAAGTTGGTCAATGGATATAGACTTACAGTTAGAAGAAATATGTCCTAATATTCAGTTGCAGAGTAGGGTGACAATAGTTAGCAACAATGTATTGTGTATTTCTTTTTTTTTTTGGGACGGAGTCTCTGTCACCCAGGCTGTAGTGCAATGGCCGGATCTCAGTTCACTGCAAGCTCCGCCTCCCGGGTTCACGCCATTCTCCTGCCTCAGCCTCCTGAGTAGCTGGGACTA
>NW_012114533.1:3848729-3874952 GCF_000951035.1 Colobus angolensis palliatus | reverse complement strand
CCCAGACCCATTAAATCTCAATCTGGCAAGTAAGACCCTGCACTGCTATTTTTTTCTTTAAGTGAGGCATAATTTACACACAATAAAATGAACAAATATATATATATATATATTTTTTTGAGACAGAGTCTCGCCCTGTCACCCAGGCTGGGATGCAGTGGTATGATCTCGGCTCACTGCAACCTCCGCCTCCCGGGTTCAAGCGATTCTCCTGCCCCAGCTTCCCAAGTAGCTGGGATTACAGGTGTGTGCCGCTACACGCAGCTAATTTTTGTATTTTTAGTAGAGACGAGGTTTCACTATGTTGGTCAGGCTGGTCTCGATCTCCTGACCGTGTGATCTGCCCGCCTCGGCCTCCCAAAGTGCTGGGATTACAGGCTTGAGCCACCGCGCCCGGCCGTATTGTATATTTCAAAATAGCTGGAAGCCAGGACTTGAAATGTTCCCAACACTTACAAATAATAAATACTCCTGACTTCTTATACATTCCATGCATGTAACAAAATATCACATGTACCCCATAAATATGTAAAATATTTTGTATCAATTTTTAAAAAGATATACTGGACCCAGATTTAGAAGTACCCTATAAAATATCTTAAAGGGTTTTACTGTGTGTCTATGGAGATTCATTAGGTATTAGTCAAAGCATGTAGCTGAGGAGATTTGACCTGAGTTGATGTGTGCCATGGGCATGCAGTGGGAACTGAAGCTATGGGAAGATGTCATTACCCAGAAAAGACCAAAGAGGGCCTCGGCCAGTAGCCTGGGAAGTGCCAGCATTTCAGGAATGGAAAGAGAAGGAAGAGTCCCCAAAAGAGACTCAGAGAGGTAGTAAGAAAACATGAGAGGTGACCATATGCCCCAAATCACAAAGCTAGTAAGTGGCAAACTTAGAGTTCAAAACATCTCTAACATTCCAAAGCCATGCTCCTAACCTCAGCATCTCTTAAATACTGTTTTCCCTTACTGCTTAAAATTACAGTTGATATAAAATTTTACTTATACATATTTTTCTAGGAATTCGTTTATACAACAAAAAAATCATCAAGGCATTTGTTGAGTGCATCCTTGAGTTGCATTAGGAAGTAAACTTGTGAAACCTGCCTCTAGCTGCCTCCACATTTCTCCCCTGGTGTGCCCTGCCATGTCTTCAGTTTGGATATGCTTTCGTTTCCCCTAGGAGTGTCCCCTAAGGGATAACCACATACAGACCATTGACAAATGCTTAGGATTTCTCTCCAGAAGTGCTCCCACAGGTACACAAGGCACCTACAATTCTCCAAGGAGCAAACCAAACAGTAGTAATGATCATGTTCCTTACAACATGTGTGTCTTCACCAAAACAAAGATCAATGAATGCTGTGGTTGTTTCTATTGTTTATTGTTTTATCAAAACAATAATGCTCATTCTAAATAAAACAAATGTAGGATATATAACATTTCACAAATATATAAAGCAAAAATAAGTTGTTAAATTCTCCTACCTGTCTCCCCCAACCTATTACCTGTAACCCCATTACCAGAAATATCCATGGCAAACAATTTGGTGTGTATACACACACACACACACACACACACACACATATATGCATACAATTTTTAAATTGAAAGGATTCTATTATCTATATTGCTCTGAGACTTGCTTCTTAAACTATATAATGATCAAACTCTTTATGTCTGTGTAAATAGCTTTAACTACTTTATTTTTTCCACATACCAGCCCACAGTATGAAGGCACCATTACTTCTTTAACCAGTCTTTTATTGATGACATTTGTATTGTTTCTGGGTTTTCTTGGCCTGCTTGGATTCCACAGAGTGTGAGGGGGCCCAGAAGAATATTGTTTGGGCTAAACTCTAAACTAAGCATTTTTTGGAATTGACATTTTTTGTGCTTACCTTTCCTCCCTCTCTGAGCTTGTTGGATATTTCTCTCCTGCTAGTCCCTCTAATCTTGCTGTTGCCTGATTTAAGGTATGTTTGTTGTTTTAAAGATTTCCTTACAGAGTCTAGGACTTTTTGGGGGATGTAAGTTCAGCAAATAAACAAACTATTGTCCTAACTTTACATTCTTATTTTAGAGGATTTCGGGAGCACAGGAAGAAGTACTCTTGTTATCTGGGAATCGGCTTAAAAACCTAAAGTCCTGTTTGAACTGTGCTTTTCATTTCCCTCTAAAGAGCATCCCAGCTAGAGCTTGACTAAATATATTTAAATGGAAGGCATATCCTCTAACCTCAAAGAGTTAACAGCGTCCTACAGTCTGTTGGGGAAGCATAATTGGCATTAGGGAAACAATTAGAGCACAGTTGAGTGCTAAATTATGTGGTACAAGCCCCTGGGCAATGGTTCGGGATGACGCCTCAGAGGAGTTCTCTGCCTCCAAGGGGAAAGTGGAACTTAAGCTGGGTTAGGAAGCAGGAAGTCACATTCTGAAAAGTCTAGGCAGAAGGTGTAAGGCTTTTCAAGTACCAGGTAACTTCTCATACCTTCTTGTTTTCTGACATTTTCAAGTTTTTGCTTCGAGCCTGCCTACCTCCATGAGCATAGAAGCTTGATGAGGTCAAGGACCCTGTCTTCACTGTTCACCACTGAATCCTCAGTTCCTGGAACAGTGCCTGGCACACAGTGGATGTTCCATGGGTATATGAACGAACAAACGACCATGGTGTGTGTGAGGAACAGTGAGAAGACTGTTCTGTCTGGAAAGAGGTTTCTCTCTCTGGGACTAGGGGACTCTCCCACAGACCAGCAGAGGAGCAGCCAAGTGAGCCTCAACACACAGGAGCAAGTGGGATAAACAGGATAAACAGGATGTGGGAGCCACTCACAATTGCCAAGGTGGACCTTGTATAGATTGCAATGGGGGACTTGAACCTGAAATCAAAACAAAAAACAAAACTGCTCTGCACAACCTACAGGACTCCATGTACTTGGTCAGCCAACAGCTAAAGTTGGAAGAAAAAAAAAGATTTGTTTAGTCCTATCCTACCTTTCCCTTGTTAAGAACATAGGGAACTATTAATGTGATCACAATACTTTTATTAATGCCTACATGATTGCATTCACTATTTAAGCACCTAGATTCATTGCTGTCTCATATTGAGCCAATTGCCGAACAAGAACTGGTCTGTTTTTTCATACGTTGTTGTTTTCTAGGTCTGTATTTTGTTTTCCATCCTATATTTGTGCAACTGATTGTTGGGTCTAAATGCAGTGCTTTGCATTTTTTCCTGGCGCATTCTTATTGATTTGAGAACATCTTTCAGCTTATGGAATTCATTTAAAATCTTGATCCTATCATCAATCACAGCAGTTATCCTCTTAGCTTGGTGCATCCATACATGCGATCTGCAAATGCCCCAAGGATGTGGATGCCTAGATCTAATTTGGAGAATCCTAAGGGGCGAGGAGTGTTTGCCGGCTGACTCACCCTCAGTCATGGGCAAAACCGAAATGATGTGTGGCCGCTAGGACGGGGATGCGTGGGAAACTTCAGGCTGGAGTTGGGAAAGGAGTAACTGTTGGAATTCCAGGTTGAGGCAGATCCAAGTCAGAATCTCTGGTTTCAGCAACCCAGAAAGATTTCTTCTAGGAAGCTGCTTTTATAAGTAAAAGGGGAAAAAATTGCTTGATAATTTTTGAGGCCTGGGAGGGATGGGGAAAGGGCATGTTGTTCAGTTTAGAAGCCAAACTAGGGGATGGGAAGAGGATGACTGTTAGAGCTTGGGTCTCCTCACTGGCAGGCAGATATTAAATTCACTTAGAATCAAGACCGCTGTGAATATCTCTTGCTCTCGGGAATAAATCCTACTTTGGTGTTTTAAGCTCTTTCTCTTCTGTTAGCCACTCCCCAGGTTTTCACTCAAATCCTGCATCGGTCTCCTTTGTACCTTTCCTCTCACTCTGTCTCTGTTGTAAAATCAATTACAATTTGCTTACATCTCCAGTTACGGGGGTACATTTTCCATCTGCTCCAAACATGCACACCCTTGGACTGCACCACTCCCCACTCCTCCTGCCTCCCCGACCCGAGCCGCCTCCCCAGCAACTTTATCTTCCTAAGCAGCTCAGGAACACAGATGTTTTCACCCTGTTGCTCCAGCACAAGGGTATTTTCCCAGTGTCTCTCTGTGTGTACGCTCCAGGCACCCTCTCTCTGGGGAGGGAGAGAGTAAATGTTTTCATTCCAAACCCTCAGGGTCAGGTCTTGTTTGTCTAAACTGTGTTTGTTGCCGTAATTATCAGATTAGCTGATCTCTGACAGCAAGTTGGGGGTTGGAGAGGGGGGAGACTATTAACCCTCTGTAGGATGGTTGCTGTGCTTTCTCATGAGAATACCTTTGGGAAGAACTGTCATTTATCTTCTAACCTGGAAGATTTGTCTAGAATTCTTTTCACCAACCCTAACAGACCTTCATAATAGTCTGTTCTAAGTAAATCCAACCATCTAGCAGGCTCCACTGCTGGGATCCAACAGGCATTTAGCAGAGATGGAGGGTTGAAAGGGCATCTCTCCAGGGATCTGCTGGGAAGAGAAAGAAATGGAGCTTAAAGAGGATCTGGATAAATAACTCTACAAACGGTGTCGGTGTCTCTTAGACCGAATACGGAAGCCAGGAGTATACACTGAACATCTTCAGCTTGTCCACCCGTCCCCTCCCGCTTGGCATAAGTGCAGCGAGGCTACCAGGCCCCACTTAGCATTGTTTGGGGATTTTCTGTTGTTTCCGAGATTGTTAAGATAATTTTTCACCGCTGCTGTTTTAACAAAACTAAATGTGTAGACATTTGTGAGTCTTTGTTATTAGACTCATATGGCTGGTGCTTTCAAAATGTTCACATCTGCCCTTTCCTTCTGCCCACAGCACCTTGAACTTCTATATGGTCTCCAAAGACATGATAAATACAGAGAATGTTCTCTCCTCTCAACTGTAACAGTAATGATTCCTTTGCATTTTAATTAAGTCTTCTGCACATGAATAAGTCTTGCATCCTCAAATGGACTAAAGACTCCTCGAGGACAAGAACTATCCTTCAATCCCATACATAGGTTACCTGGCAAAGGACCCTAAATGCAGGTGTTTAATAAATATTTTTTGTTTTGACAGCATTTTTCCAAACTTCTTTTTTCTATTTCCCATCTCTGTTCCTTTCTGGGTTTGTATTTGGTTTTTAGTTACTTATGATGTTTACAGATCCTTTATTTATGGAATGGTCCTCCAATTCATACTCATCAACTCAATTCCTCCTCTTCTCTCCAAACACAGAGAGAGAGAGAGAGGAGAAACCTTTACCGAACATCTGTATACCTAGTACTGTACAAACTTATTCTATGTGCAATTTCTTATTTGCAACCCACCGTGGCTTGTGAGGTAAGTACTATCACATGCAAGAAGGCAGAGACTCAGAGAGTTAAGTAACATAAACAAGCTCCCACAATTGTAAGTTCCAAGTGTGTGTGACTCTAAAACCCATACAAATCCCATCTTGCTAGTTACTAAAGTGGATGAAAGTTCAGATAATTAGAGAAAACATATGTTTTGCCCAAACCTAACTAAAAATCAACCAACCTATCTTCAGTATTTTTCCCCAACAAATATAGCTATAATAATTTCTTTGTAAAATTAAAAGAAGCTCAAACCCATACATTCTGGACAATATCTTATACAACAAAATCATTTTGATATTGTCTTAGCATATGTTTTAAAGTGAATTTGACTCATTCATCCATGTCCATGCTGTTTATAAAGCTGTCACTTCTTGCAGGCAAACATGATTTTTAGAATATTCTATGTAATCCACATACTGATTCATCAAACCGCTATTGAAAAGCTACTGTTGACTTAGAATATCCCCATGTTCTGAGAAGACAAAAGTCTTTCGTCTTTATTGATGTTGCCAGGCCTGGTTCCAAATGTGGACAGGGCACAGGCAGAGATTCTTGGGAGGAAATGTTCAGAAGCAGAATTGGTCAGGGAGTTTCCATATGGTGCTCCTGGTCAGCCCCAGAAGCAGGTATCAGATGGACTTCCATGGAAGCAAACAGCCAGGGAGCCAGCTCTTCTCTCCCTCTAGGGAGGTGTTCTGTTCATTATGCAGCCAGCTAAGATGCCATCCTGATCATTCTTCTACCCAGGGTTTCCCTCTCTCTGGCACCTCCCTGCACTGCTCTTACGTCCTTCACCACAAGCCACACAGGAGGAAGATCCAACAGATCTTGAATAGGTCAACCAAACTGTGTTTGTCAGTTCTGATAAGAGAAGCGATTGTAGAGAAATTCGAATGACTATTTTGTTCCCAATCCAGAAACCCCTGTCCTAACTTGAATAAAAATTCACTGGCTACATTCGGAAGGTTTTTAAAGAGCCTAGGAAATGGAAAGAGATGATACAAGGGCCTAAAGGAAAATTCAAAGAAGGGCTTATTTTTAAAGATGAAACATTCAGAAAAATAGAAAGGTGATTTTGCCATCTTGTGGAAGTGTATCGCACATATGTTGAGCAAAGAGACCAATTCTTTTGATAAAAGAATTTCAGGTTCCTAAAATACCTTACTTGATCCTGGTTATGAATAGTCAGCTTGTTCTTGTTAAGATGTTTGAAGACATCATCTTCCCTGCACTGCTGTTATAGAGGTCTCCAGCGCCTTCTATCTCCTGTGCAAAATGGCAACTCTGAAGGAAAAACTCATTGCACCAGTTGCGGAAGAAGAGGCAACAGTCCCAAACAATAAGATCACTGTAGTGGGTGTTGGACAAGTTGGTATGGCATGTGCTATCAACATTCTGGGAAAGTCTCTGGCTGATGAACTTGCTCTTGTGGATGTTTTGGAAGATAAGCTTAAAGGAGAAATGATGGATCTGCAGCATGGGAGCTTATTTCTTCAGACGCCTAAAATTGTGGCAGATAAAGATTATTCTGTGACTGCCAATTCTAAGATTGTAGTGGTAACTGCAGGAGTCCGTCAGCAAGAAGAGGAGAGTCGGCTCAATCTGGTGCAGAGAAATGTTAATGTCTTCAAATTCATTATTCCTCAGATCGTCAAGTACAGTCCTGATTGCATCATAATTGTGATTTCCAACCCAGTGGACATTCTTACATATGTTACCTGGAAACTAAGTGGATTACCCAAACACCACGTGATTGGAAGTGGATGTAATCTGAATTCTGCTAGATTTCGCTACCTTATGGCTGAAAAACTTGGCATTCCTCCCAACAGCTGCCATGGATGGATTTTGGGGGAACATGGCGACTCAAGTGTGGCTGTGTGGAGTGGCGTGAATGTGGCAGGTGTTTCTCTCCAGGAATTGAATCCAGAAATGGGAACTGACAATGATAGTGAAAATTGGAAGGAAGTGCATAAGATGGTGGTTGAAAGTGCCTATGAAGTCATCAAGCTAAAAGGATATACCAACTGGGCTACTGGATTAAGTGTGGCTGATCTTATTGAATCCATGTTGAAAAATCTATCCAGGATTCATCCTGTGTCAACAATGGTAAAGGGGATGTATGGCATTGAGAATGAAGTCTTCCTGAGCCTTCCGTGTATCCTCAATGCCCGAGGATTAACCAGCGTTATCAACCAGAAGCTAAAGGATGATGAAGTTGCTCAGCTCAAGAAAAGTGCAGATACCCTGTGGGACATCCAGAAGGACCTAAAAGGCCTGTGACTACTGGGCTCTAGGCTATAGAAATTTAAAAACTACAATGTTATTAACTCTGAGCCTTTAGTTTTCATCCGTGTACATGGATCGCAGTTTGCTTTGATCTTCTTCAATATGTGAATTTGGGCTCACAGAATCAAGGCCTATGCTTGGTTTAATGCTTGCAATATGAGCTCTTGAACAAATAAAATTAACTATTGTAGTGTGAAAAAAAAAAAAAGATGTTTGAAGTGCTCAGGATATTTTCTGGCCCAGATGCCAGGAGATCTGACTGCCCCTAATGGCTGTGTGGCCTTCAGTGAGACACATATCCCAACACTTATCTGGACAGTTGGTATTGGACTAGATGACATCAGGTTCTTTCTTTTGTTGGTGTGGCATCATATTCTGGGCCCCTGAAGGGAAGCAAATAAGGAAAGTTGTTCAGAAAAATGATGTTTTCTTGATTTAATTTTGCAAAATGCTTAGAATGGTGCCTACCACATAGTAGTGTTAGAATTGTTAGTGTCTATAGAAGTGGAAGCTATTATAGAAGTGTTAGCTATTATCACTGACATGAGAAGGATGATGGGCATGGATCCATGCACTAGAGACACATTTTTACCTCCATATCTAAATTTAAGAAAAATAATGCAATATTAATCCAGTATTCTGATAACTTTAAAGCCCTTTGTCTCTCTCTTTCTCTCTCTTTTTTTACATGGAGTCTTTCTTTATTACACAGGCTGGACTCAAACTCCTGGGCTCAAGTGGCACCACTGCACCCAGCAGAAACCTTAACAGAAAGGAAATGAGCCATGGCTACTAAAAATTAAGAATAGTTATTATCAGGCCGGGCGTGGTGGCTCAAGCCTATAATCCCAGCACTTTGGGAGGCCGAGACAGGCGGATCACAAGGTCAGGAGATCGAGATCATCCTGGCTAATATGGTGAAGAAACCCCGTCTGTACTAAAAAAAAAAAAAAAAACTAGCCGGGCGTGGTGGCGGGCGCCTGTAGTCCCAGCTACTTTCCTGCTTGTCGTTACTCTAAATACTTTTACTGTTACTGTGAAGTGGTTGGTCTGGAGGACCTTCAAAATCCCTTCCAACCCTCTGAGTCCATAATTCTCTACTTCTGCTTTCAGAAGTACTCCCTACTGTTGCCTTTACTGGGATCTGAGGTCCAGGGAATAGTGTAGCGGTATGTGATGGGCACAGGGATCACTCACGTGATAGCTTGTGCGCATTGCCATGGCTCAGCTATCTCGCTGCTGGTGGAAATAATCTGGAAGAGTTGGTTCCAGGTCCATGGAGAGGTTGCTTGGTATCAGACAGTAGTCACCATTGGAAGCAGAAGCCATGTTTCAAAGCAGCTGAGAGTTATTTTATTAATGACAATAAGGGTGATGAACTAAGTAATTTGATGAGCACTTAAAGACAAAATCATAGAACCTGCCCTTGAGGAATTCACAAACCAAATGTGGCAAGTCTAGGTCCTACACATTCATAATAATCATTGCTGCCTGGTACTGAGCACCTTCCAGGTGCTGGGTGCTGCTAAGCATGTGAACTTTGCCAAGTTATTTAATCCCCATAACATCCAAATGAAGCAAGTACTGTTGTCATCCCCTCCTTACAAATGAGGTAGTGGAAGCCCAAAGATTACATACTTTACTGCTATCAGTCAGCTTGTGACAGATTGGGATTCAAATAATATATGCTTGGAGGCATGTTACTAGGCTGCCTTCACAAGTCCCCTTTTTGCATCAAACAAAGTCCATTTAATGACTCAAGATTGATTGCAAGAGAACTGAGGTCCCCAGATTCATCTCACTCTGATTTTCACACTACTTTCAAGAACTGATGCTTGGGGCCTGCTCCTATGAGTCCTTTCTCACCATGTCATCTGTGATCCAACCTGCTTTAACCTGTCTGTTCTCTTACCTGTCTGAACCTGCAGATGCCCACACTGAGGGATTCTCAGCCCTGGAATGCTCCAAGTTTTCCCCTCACTTCACCAATCTATCCACAACCCTGACTGCATCAAGCCTTCATAGCAATGGCAGTGTTACCCAGACTGCAGATGCCTGTGACCTTTGGGATTCCCACCTGTGCTACTTGTCCTGTTCTTAAATCAAATGAATGACCAAGTCAGGGATCATAAACCATCTTCAAGACAAGAAGTCCTCCTCTCCGGCATCTTGTCCCCTGATTCTAGCATAGTGTCTTCTTTTTAACTACTTTCTGCCCATAGGAAGAGTCCAATAAAAAACTTCACGTGGCCTCTATACTAATTTACAGTTAAAATTACTAGCTGTGTGAGATTATGCAAAGTATTCATGTAACTAGGATTTGGGGATAGAAGAGGCAGAAATGCTTTCCCGTAACAGTAACTAATATAGCTATTGCAAATGATATTATCATTTTTTTACTTAATCCAACAATACTTTTTCAACCCAACTTGAAGATTATAATTATCTGAAAAGAAGGATATTAATTGTAATTCAGACTTTTTTAGACCAACTTCCCCATTCTTCCAGTCACCACGCCCTACCTTCCCCGTGCCCTCCAGGTATCCAAAATTGTGGAATCAGCATGAATAGGGCTGGGTACCCCATGAATACTTGGTAAATATTAACTGTCTAAATGAATTAATCTATTCACCTCTGGTATAAGTACTTTTGCTGTCTCTCAAATTCAAATCATTTCCTCTCCTTTTGCTAACACAGGCATTCATGCATTTAATTCAAACAGTTATTTACTTAGGGCTATTATGGCCTCCACAAATGCACAGTCTGGTAATGGTGCAAGGCAGTATGAGAACAAGTGCTCAGATGAGGGCCACAGCAATGGGGAAATAGAAAGAACGTGGGCCTTGACCTCAGCAGACCTGCCTTAATTGTAAAAGTGGAGTATTGAGACCCAGTTCCCAGGGTCGTTAATAACATTGAATGTTTTGGGGGGTTGTTGAGCACTATGTGTACAAACCTCTTCCATTCTCCCTGATCCCCTACATGGGGAGAAGTGGGACTTTAAAGGGGCTGAACAATTTGCCCGCCTTGAAGTCTCACAGCTAGTGGTGGGCAGTGCTGGAATTTGAACATGCTCTTAACTCTTCCTTACAATATCTTGTTTGTGGGAGTGGCCTCAAGGATTAAACTCCTGTCAAGTTCCTCTCAGTATGTCAGTTTCCTCATCCCCTTGTCAGGAGAGGAGGACACTAAGTTCCAGGTGTGGAAATTGGTCATGTAATCTTAGCCCTGGAGAAATGTGAACGTTATCTCCTGAGGGGCAATGGTCTACCGGCCACTCAGATCTACTGTTGCCCCAGGAAGGAAGAAAGAATTGGGATTCTGCTTCCCCTTAAGGGGACTGAGGAGTAGAACTGCAATTAAATCAATGGACTTGGGGGACTTGTGGGGAAGAGTGGGAAGGGGGCAAGGGATAAAAGACAAGAAAAATGGTGCAGTATATACTGCTTGGGTGATGGGTGCACCAGGATCTCACAAATCACCGCTAAGGAACTTACTCATGTAACCAAATACCACATGTATTCCAATAACTTATGGGAAAAACAAACAGAACCCTTAGCCACTCTGGAAGGGCTGCAGTTAAATTACGAAGAGGAGCGGTACATCCACTGTCAGTACATCTACTTGGATGCTTTTGTCTTTTCTGGTTGCAGCTTGGTTTCGTCTTCTTTCTTAGAAAATGTTCCTTTACTTGTGAAAAGTGCTATCCTTGTTTCTGCTGAACACAGAGAATAAGGGGGTTTGTCTACACCCATGTTGGCTCCCAGAGAGGATCAAAGTGTCCTTTGGGTTAGATGTGGTGACGGCAGCTGGAGAACTAGAGGAACTGGGTAGACAGAGAGGGGAAAAGGTGGGAGGCAGCTCGAAAGCCAGGATAACTCATCTCTTACCGCAGGGGATTCTACTACCAGCTCTTCCCAGCAGGCTTTTTCACTCCCTTGCAAAAGGCAGACAGTGCCCCAGGAGGTCAGAGATGGGGCTATCCTAATGCCTTGGTAAGACTGGCTGGAGGCAGTGGAGTATAAAAAGAAAGACCTGGCCAGGTGCAGTGGCTCATGCCTGTAATCCCAGCACTTTGGGAGGCTGAGGCAGGTGGATCACAAGGTCAGGAGTTCAAGACCAGCCTGACCAATATGGTGAAACCCCGTCTCTACTAAAAAAAAAAATACAAAAATTAGCCGGACATGGTGGTGCGCACCAGTAGTCCCAGCTACTTGGGAGGCTGAGACAGGAGAATCACTCAAACCCGGGAGGCAGAGGTTGCAGCGAGCCAAGATTGCACCACTGCACTCCAGCCTGGGCAACAGAGCAAGACTCTGTCTCAAAAAAAAAAAAAAAAAAAACCTTATCAAGCTTCAGGGCCAAGGATACCAGCTGTGAGATTTGAACAAGTTACTCAACCTCGCTGAGTGTCCTGGTATATAATGACAATGAGACACACACCTCACAGGGAAGCTGTGACAAGCTAATGAAGTCATGTTCATAAGGGACCTGGCAGAGTAGGTGACAGTCGAGCACCTGGCGAAGGATGTGACACTCAGGCTGCAGCCACAATACATGGGAGAATTTGGCTTTTGCTATATCCTACCCAAAACTTAGCTGGGCTGTTCTGATCCTCTCAAGAAAATGTGTGATGACAGTAACTCTAATAGCCACTAAAGTTAGTCAATTTTGGGAAAAGAAAAAGGAGAAACAGGAGCTGCAAAGCAATTCCGTTATTAGGGAGGGCAAAAATGGAAAGGAAAATTTTAGAAGAAAAGTAATACATAGTAAATCTAGAAAATAATCTAGAGTACCTAACTAGAAGGTCTAAATTTAATCTTAAAAAAGAAATCTTGGCACCTGGGGTGGAAAAACAAATCATCTTTTTTTGCTTACTGTACAAGTAAGATGATTAAAGTAGCAATAGAAAAGAGCTTTTAAAAAAATGATGGTAAAAGGTAAAAAGGGAAATCCCACACATGACTCCTAATTTTAAAACAATTATAGTAAAATATTTATCACATAAGTTTACTGTCTTAACCACTTTTACGTGTAGGGTTCAGTGGCATTAAGTACATTCACATTGCTGTGCAACCATCACCACCATCCATCTCCAGAACGCCTTTCATCTTGCAAAACTGAACCTCTGTATCCATTAAACACTAACTCCCCATTCCTACCTTCCCCTACTCCCTGGCAACCACCATTCTACTTTCTGTCTCTATGAATTTGACTACCCTATGTATCTCACATAAGAGGAATCACACAGTATTTGTCTTTTTGTGATTGACTTATTTCACTTAGCATAATGGACTCCCAGCTTGCTAACTAAATATATTCCAAAGTCATTTACAATGTGATGTATGGATATAAGTCACAGTAAATTTTTTTTCTTTTTTTCTTTTTTTGAGATGGAGTCTCGTTCTGTCGCCCAGGTTGGAGTGCAGTGGTGCCATCTTGGCTCACTGCAATTTCCGCCTCCCAGGTTCAAGTGATACTCCCGCTTCAGCCTCTGGAGTAGCTGGGACTACAGGCATGCACCACCAGCTAAATTTTTGTATTTTTAGTAGAGACGGGGCTTCACCATGTTGCCCAGGCTGGTCTTAAACTCCTGACCTCAGGCGAATGTTTTAAGTAAAATGAAAATTCAGATCCTACCAGGCTGGCTTGACCAATGCCAGTTTCCATAATGAAAATGGCTCTCCCCAGATGTGGAAGAGCAAGTGCATACAGATGCAATGTGATCCCAGGGAAACCCCAAATGCAGCTTCTGGGGCCACAAACTTCTGCCCCTCTCTTGAATTTCTTTGTGTTTCCACAACATAAGAGTTCAGAGAGGTGTTGACAGCATTTCCCTTTATGCTTTCCATAGGGTCCATTTCATTATTATCCCTTCCCTGGACATTCACAATAACTCCAAATACGCAGGCAGACCATAAGTTAGACTACTTATATTTACTGAGAGCTTGCCATGCACCAGACACAGTCAACATTTTAAAGTGGACAGTTTTAAAGAGAAAACTGTAATGGGCAACATAATCATCTCCTACCATCTCTGTTCCTTTCTTTCTCAGATTATGAAGTAGCTATGGAATTTGAATGGGTTGATTCTTCAGCTCCCAGAATGAACTTTGATTGGTTTAACTGGCCACAGTAATTGATGTGGGAATGAGGCCATGACATAATTTCAACTTAGGAGACATGTTCACTGGAGGTGAACTAGGAAACACAAAGTCTCGGACATTCAACACTTAAAGAATCAGCAGTCTTAGGATGATGATAGTGCTACGGACACCAGAGTTCCATGGTTCAGGCTGTTCAGCATCAACTGCTCCTGACAGCCACCCTAACATGCCTCCAGTTTCCTGGGCCAACAGATACCTGTCATTGTTGAAGTTTCTTTGAGTTGGGTCTTCTGTTACTTACAACTTAAATCACCCTCACTGATTGCTATGTACTTAATTGCTCTCCTCCACTTTCCGCCAATCCATATGTTGAAGCCTTAACCCCCAACATGATGGTATGTGGAGACTGGGACTTTGGGAGATAATTAGATTTACATGTGATCATGAGGGTGGGACTCTCAAGATGGGACTAGTATCTTTACAAAAAGTGTCACTAGAAAGCCTCTCTTTCTCTCTCTCTGCCACGTAAGAACACAGCAAGAAGGCAGCCATCTACAAGCCAGGAAGAGAGCCCTTACCAGAACTTGACCATGCTGACACCCTGATCTCAGATGTCCAACCTCCATAACTGCAAAATAGATACATTTTCATTGTTTAAGCTACCTAGTTTATGGTATTTTGTTATGGCAGCCCAATCTGACTAATACGCTGATACAGACATGTGAGGGTACATGCCACCAGCAGGGTGGTTCAACTGCAGGTCCACACTTACCCAGTGAAGGTGACTCAGCCCAGAGTATGATGCAGTCTCTTCCCCACCCTCTCTGCATCACCCCTGGGAGAGTCAGCTCCTCCCACAATTGTAGTCCTGACAGCAGGCTTGTGCCTCTGAAATGATCTTGCAAACAAGCTGCCATTGGAGTGCTGAGTAGTAATATCGACTAAAACAATGAAGAAGAAGAGCAACAAGGAGGAGGAAAAGGAGGAGAAAAGGCAAAGAAGAGAGGAGCTGTGGTGAAGAGTAGTACTTCTCAACTCCACCAGAATAGCAGAGAACAATGAAAGCACACCATCAGGATGTTTTGGGGTATGGCCAGAAAGACCATTACCATACGTGCCAACATATTTGAAATCTTGTATTTTTATCATAAAATTCATGCAGTTTCTGTATTCTACTTCATCATGTCCCTTTATATTTTTTATATCAAAATGTGCCCCTAAAAACCTTTGAGAAGGGCCATTTTATCCCAAATCTTTGAAATAATTTCCTAGTCCCACCATGCTTGCCCTGAGATGTTCACACCCCAATATGAGAAGCACATGTACATCAGAAAGAGGACTGGACTTAGAGTTTTAAATCTAAGTTATTTTCCAATACCATCCCTTCCTAGTCTTGATCTTGAAAAATCACTCATCTTTAAGCTTCTCTTTCATCATGAGTAAAAGAGAGGATAACACTGACACCGTCTCTCCCTTTCTCATAGAAGCATCAAACTCCAAGTAGTTAAAGTGAGAGAAAGGACTTGGGAGACCAGGAAGCCCTGACCTTTTTGTCATGTAGGGTATTTTCCCAAGAATACTTTGGAAGTTTCCTTTAATTTGTTCTTAGACTAACCTTTCCTATTCACTCTGATACCTTTTTGTTCAACCCTTGTATCTGTGCTTGGAAGAGCACAGGAGGCAAAAAGAATAAGGATTCATAGTCAGTTGTCAATAGGGGTGGAAGAGAAGTCAGATTCTTATTTATCTGAGATGAAGTCTAGCTCTGTTGCCAGGCTGGAGTGCAGTGGCATTATTTCTTCTCAGTGCAACCTCCACCTCCCGGGTTCAAGTGATTCTCCTGCCTCAGCCTCCCAAGTAGCTGAGATTACAGGCATGTACCATCACCCCCAGCTAATTTTTGTATTTTTAGTAAAGATGGGGTTTCACCATGTTGACCAAGCTGGTCTCAAACTCGTGACCTCAAATGATCCACCTGCCTCAGCCTCCTAAAGTGCTAGGATTACAGGCGTGAGCCACTGTGCTCGACCAGATTCTTATCCTTGAGTGACCTCTATATCCCTTCATTCCCTTCATGTCTACATCTTCCACCCTTATCATGGCATCTCAAGTTTCCCTACTTAAAAGAATCCGAGCCTGTATCCCTCATACTTGCCTTATGAACAAATTACCTGGGATACAGGAAGGCAAGTGAGTTCCATCTCCAGTAACAGCTCTGGTTCATTGGTTGCTTAGAACATTACATTGAGAAGAATCACTCAATGGGAAAGAGTGTAGATGGGTTAGAAATGTCTGCAAAGACAGGGAAGTGAGCACAGCCACATTTGTGGCATCACTAGCTGTCCTTGGTTGACAGGCTCAAGATGAGTCAGCTCTGAAAAGTGTTGGACAGGCATGGTGGCTCATGCCTGTAATCCCAGCACTTTAGGAAGCCAAGGCAGGCAGATCACTTGAGGTCAGGAGTTTGAGACCAGCCTGGCCAACATGGTGAAATCCTATCTCTGCTAAAAATACGAAAATTAGCTGGGTGTGATGGCAACCTGTAATCCCAGCTACTCGGGAGGCTGAGACGGGAGAATCATATGAACCTGGGAGGCAGAGGTCACAGTGAGCCAAGATCATGCCACTGCAGTACTCCAGCCTGGGGGACAGAGTGAGACTCCATCTTAAATTAAAAAAACAAAAAATAAAAATAATAAAGTCACGATTATTGAAAGCTGGAAGGTTTTCAGAAAAATCTCAAATGTGGGAGTTTCTATCCTTGGGGTCTTGACTCGTGAGGCATTTACAAAATCAGTAATAGTGACTAATATCTTATGTTTGATAATATGAAGGCCCACCTCCTTCCCTGTGATAGGGTTGTCAAGGTTCTTTCCTTTTGAGCAGAACAGTATCTACGCCATTCACTAATGGTGTATCACACTAGTTGCTATGATTGACATTTGTTGAAGTCACAGAAATTTCTGGAATGTTATTGTTCTACCTGATAGTCCAGCCTGCCGATTGAACCCATGAGCAATTGTGGACTTGAATAGACAGTGATCACCTAAGATGAGTGGCTGCTTGCAGAGAACAATGCTAATAAACAGACTCCTGGTGATTACCAGCCTGGGAATCCATGTTCTAATAAAATATGACATCAATCTTAATGTAACCACTTCAAATCCTACCCCATAATTCTGAAATTTTTAGAGGCTTCAGATTTGGATGAACACACCAATGAGTTTATTTCAAAATGCCTATTTCTATTTCAGTATGCAATTACTTGAGACTTTTTTGAAAAAAAAAACAAACAGCTTCTATTAAATAATTGTCTTTTTGTTGCAGAATTCTAAAGGGTTTATGGACTGTGTACATACACTGCATTTAAGCTTTTGGTTTATTAGACTACTTTGGTGCTTTCAGTTTGCCAGAAAGCAGGCCCTCATAGATGAAAGGCCCAGCTGGTGTCCAAAAGTCATTGATTTGCCTTGTCGGCTCTTTAGGCAACCAGGCTTTCTAAGTGGGTAGGCCCTAGGGTGTTTGTTTGATTTTGGTCATGTCCTACTGTGCTTCGACATCAAGCTACACAACAACCATAAAAGACATAATGATTACATATTTTTGGAATTTCTATTTTTCCTGGGTTTCTTTAGGGCCTACCATTTCTTTTTTTTTTTTTTTTGAGATGGAATCTCACTCTGTCACCCAGGCTGGAGTACAGTGGCATGATCTTGCCTCACTGCAACCTCTGCCTCTCAGATTCAAGCAATTCTCTTGCCTCAGACTCCTGAGTATCGGACTACAGGCATGCCAAACCTTATCCAGCTAATTTTTGTATTTTTAGTAGAGATGGGGATTCACCATGTTGGCCAGGCTGCTCTTGAACACCTCCACCTCCCAAAGTGCTGGGAATACAGGAGTGAGCCACTGCGCCCAGCCGGGCCTACCATTTATTTCTATCTGAGCTTCCCTTGCCAGTGAACTCTTGCATTTTAAGTAGTAGCCATTGTGGAAAAAGCTGTGGAATGGGAACATTTCAGAGAAAATCACCTTGAAGAGTGACAGGCTGAGGTTTGGGGTGGCCTGTAGGAGCCCTGTGCCTGGAAGAGATGACAGGAACCTACATCTCTCCTAAAAGCAATGAGGACATGGTTAGTAATAAGGGACTTCTCTATTATACTTTTCCTGCTCCTGATTTCTTTTCCTTATTCTTTTGTTTTCTCCCTCTCTTTTTCTCATTTCCTTTGGTTTCTGTCCTGTCCTTTTTTCTAATTTCCCTTTTTATTTTCTTGCTTTTTCTCCTCCCCTTTTTTCTTCTCTCCCTCATCCCTTCGTTTCTGTCCTATTTCTCTGCCCTTTCTGTGAAAACCATTTTCCCTTTATGGCGTCAGACTGTTTCCCAAGGTGTGTTCTACCAAGCACTGGATCCACAGGTTGCTTCGTGGAAAATAAAAAAGATGGGTCTGAAGCAGGGCTATCAGTGGTTCAATAAGTTCAGGAAACAGTGCAGACCATGTCAGCCTCCTGGAGCGTCCACATTCCATAGGTTCTGAGAAATTCTGCTGTGAAGAAACTGTCTAACTTGCCTTATCCCAGAGCTCCCCAAACTTCCTGACCTCAGTGTCATTTTCCTTCCAAAGAAATGAATTTCATTGAGAATCTCTGTGGTAGAGTCTCTTGTCTTCCTCACTTTGGGGCTTCTGAGCACTTCTTTCATCCAGCCAAGCCTGATGTCAAGGTGTCTTCTCATATGCTGAGGGCCACCACAGTCAGGGGTCTCCCTTTTGGTCGACCACCTTCACTGCCCACCCTGCAGCCACCTACCACTCAGACTTGCAAAAGTCCTGTATTGCTCACCTCTCGTGTTAAACATTTAAGTTTGGTTGCTCTTTTTTTTTTTTTCTAAAAAATTTTCAAAGATGATTTTTGAAGAATACTATGCACTGTGGCAGAGGTACAAGCAGGGGAATATTTTGGTTCCCTGCTGGTAGTAATGCTCCCATCGTTGCAGAGGGCAGTTTGGTAACATGTAACCAAAGCCTTAAAATTCTATTGAGTGGTGGGGCAGGCACAGTGGGTCATGCCTGTAATCCCAGTAATTTGGGGGTCCAAGGCAGGAAGATCTCTTGAGCCCAGGAATTTGAGGCAAGACTAGGCAACAAAGCAAAACCCTATCTCTACAAAAAAATAGAAAAATTAGCCAGGTATGGTGGTACGCACCTGTAGTCCCAGCTATTTGGGAGGCTGAAGTAGGAGAGTCACTTGAGCCCAGGAGGCCCTGGTTGCAGTGAGCTGTGATCACACCACTGCACTCTAGCCTGGGCAACAGATTAAGGCCCTATATTAGAAAAAAAAAAAAAGCAACACATTCTGTTTGGGGGACTTTAGCCTAAGAAAACAATTAAGAATGGATGCAAAGAGTTAGCTGCAAGGATTCTTTGCTGTTTTCTGCAATAGCAAAAACTTGAGAACAACCTTAATATCCAAAGATGGAAGATGGTTTCGGTACACTGTAGCATATTCATATAATCAGGTAGCTCTGAAGAGTGGAGTTTTAGAAGAATATTTAAAATAGACACCCCAAAATAATTTTCTGTAACAAACATACATATGCCCATTGTGATCCCACTTCTGTCAAATCGACATATACTGAGTGTGACATATGCATATAATTATTCGAAGCTGGGAAGAGCAGTCACCAAAATTTAGCAGTAATCATCGCTTCCAGGGTAGTTCATTTCAGCTTCCTCTTGTTTATCTGTGCTTTCTGATTTTTATAGAAAAGAGTGTATGTTTTTTGTATATTGAAAGGAAACAATAAATTAGAAAAATTAACAAAAATGGTTGGTGATGCTTTACATGCTTTGTTACCATTTGAAGTCCCAGCTTACTCCAAATAGGGTCCTGTCAACACCAACTGGGACTTTTCTGTCTCTTGGGGAGTAAGTGCTCCATGAGGAAGGTCAAAGAGAATGTCAACCTTCCTTCTGCTATCTGAGGAAATCTGGATATGAGAGCCAACTTCTAGGTTGTGATGCTGCAATTTACTGAGAAAAAAAAGATCAACACACCCCACCATCTATTTATTTAATATTAAAAATAATATTTCACTGAGTTTGGCTGGCGTCAGCCCGAGCTGTTACTCATACAGGAATTCAAACAAAAGCAGCATTGGCTCTGGGCCAGTGGGTTGGTGCTGGGTGGTCCATGTCGGTCCTTAGCTCAGAGCAGTTCCTAAGGCTGCTTTGAGACCTGATTTGGGTTGGGAAGATGATGTATTCATTTATTTATTAGAAATGTTTTAACAGGAAATGCTAATAGTTTGCACTGAGGGAGAACTGCCCTGGAGACAGCTGGAGGAACCCAACAGACATCACTGGGGAGGAGATTGCTGCTCATGGCCTTGGAATTAAATCAGGGTCTGCTATGAGAGTCTACACTGGAACCCAGCACACTAAACTTGCCCAAAACACCCCGGATGCTTTGCTTCAGGACAGAGGAGGAAGGAGCAGCTCCACTCTTTCAGCTGCCCTGGGTCTCTTATCTGTTGCCATTTGTTTCTCAGAAACCTAACAGTGTATTTTTCACGTGACTGTGAACACAGACACCAACTCTGCTAGGAATGAACAGGCCCTGTGGACACAAACCTCCAGGTGGAGTTTTGTGAACCAAGGTGTAAGCAGCACATGTATAACTTGAACCCACATTGAGTGTGCCTGTGGGCTGGAGTCATATGCGAGTTCAGGGGTTCCACATGCATATCCTTTATGTGTATGAGGACAAGTGAAAGACCAATGTTTGCAAGGGATTCCAGGCATGTCCTCAAGCTCCAGGGCACATTCCATTGTTAGAACACATTCATGGGTATTTTGTGGAACCACAGAAAAAATGAAATATAGAGGAGGGTGTAAATCAAGCACAAATGTCTACGCATGAGAAAAACATGAGCTGGCTTGTGTATTTTTTTTAAAATCCTCTTCTAGCTCGTTTGCAAGTGTGTGGAACTTTACTCGTGGGGGAAGAGCGTGATTACAGTGCCACAGGGAATGGGGTTGTCTCACCCATTCTGGCACGACAAAAGGGCTGTTCCTGTGTTTCCAGATAACAATGGAGGTGAAGCCTGACCCTGGAAACCAGTCAAGATTCTCAGAGATAAACCCTTGGGCAGCAAGAACACAGTCAATGAAAAGAAACTGACCCTGTGCCTCTTGAGTCACAGAATTCCCACAAATGCTGCGTTCTCATCAGTTCTGGCAGGACTCACCATCACAACCCCAGACTTCGCCACCACTTTATAAACAGTGTGAAGGGCGTTGCCAGAGTCTCTGAGGAGGGGGCTGCACTAGAAGTCAGGGCATCTTTACCTCCAGCACCTAAAAATACAGGATGCCTCCCTCCCTCCCATTTTCTTCTAGAGGTAAAACTTTCCTTCCAGGCTCACAAAGTTATGAGAAAGCCTCTTCAACAGTTTTCCTCTGGCAGCATTTCCATGCAGGTCATTCCTCTAGGTCTGCCGCTGCTGAAAGTACGTCAGACGAGCCTTTAACCTGACAGATTTTGGTGTTCTAAAACCTGAACCAAGAGCCTTTGGAAGGACTGTCCAGCCTTGGAACTCAGGGCAGGAAGTTTCAGGGCAAGGGTGGTAGAGGACCTGGGCTAGGGTGAGGAAGACTAGAGCCAGAAAAGAGGAGAAAGAGGGGTTTGCATCAGTGACAATGGAGGTAAGCAGTAGGTTGGAAATTCATTAAGTGTCTTGTTTAAGGTCCAAAATTAATGAGTCTCTTAGAGCCTCAAGTTCCTCAGCAAAATGAGAGTGTTGAAGTTTCTGGATTTTAAATCCAATGAACTAGGACTTCATTCCTTAACCACTGCTTTCCTGTAAAACCCTAAAACCATTCAGCATTGTATAAGCCACTAGAACAATGGTTTTCAACGTTGGCTGCATATGGAATCACTTGGGGAGCTTTAAGCAATGTTAATGCATGAATTCAGCTCCAGAGATTCTGATGAAATTGGTCTGGATGAGGCCTGTACACCAGGATTTCTCTCTCCTTTCATGAGTCCTCTCCCTGAAATGCAGGTATTGTCTAAAATTCTGTCTGTAACACTCAGATTTCTATTTTTTTCTCTATTTCTCTTCTCATTCACTCCTACATCATTAACTATCACTTATTTCAGGATGATGCTCAAATCTGTCTAGATCCATGACTTATTTATCCTGCTTTCTTCTGTCCATCTATATCTAAATGGTGATATTCTAGGCTCCAATTCATGTTCAGTCCCAAACTCAACATCATATCCCCAAAGCTCTTTCATTTCTTGATGGTATACCGCCCATTATCTTATCACCAAGGCTCCAAATCTTAGTGTTATCTTTGTGTGATGAGTTAAAAAAATGCATTAATATAAGCATGTTCCCAATCTCTCTACCACCTGCTCATAAGAGAATGTTGTCTTTGATAGCTTGGCTAAGCCTGCTCTCTTAGGAGAGTTCTGCCTTTTTTGGACTGGTCCCTTAAATTTCAAGATTCAAAATCAAGAGAATGGATAAACAAAGATAAGACTGAAGAGGCAGAAGGAAGGGAAGAAAAGAACAAAAGACAAGGGCCTCATGGGCTGAGGCTTTTGAGAGAGTTTCCAGAAAAACAAAAAAAAAATGGAAAGTAAGAGGTTAGAAGAGTGAGAAGCTCCAGAACTGATGAGTTCTAAGTACTAAAGACAGGAAAGGGAAGTCTAAGAATTGTTCCTAAACTATGAATTGTATGCTTCTTAAAGTTCCTAGAGAATGGCAAGTAAAATTTTGAATTAGTTTTAAAGTACTTTTGATTGTTAGACTTTTTTTTTTTAGTTCAGTGTTGCTTTGAGACTGAGTTATGTGGATGTACAGTTTATATTTGGATTACATACAACACCTCCTTCTTCTTCAGTTATCATATCAAAATGTTGCCAAACCCTATAATTTTTCCCCCTTCAGCCTTATCACTCTCTACTTCCCAACAACATCATAAACTCCAGCTAGACTTCCTACTTTTTCTCTAAGCATATCTCAAACTTTTTTCCTTTGGACTTTGGCTTATTTTGTTCCCTACACCCAGAATCACTGTCCATTTCTATCACTTGAAAATTTCTATGTGTCAAAGCCCAGCTTAGAGTCCACTTTCTTGAGGCCTTCCCTGCTGATGCTCCATGCATTCTACATCCCTTCCTGCCTTTGCAATTGTCTGTCACAACAATAACGATGATGATAATACCAATAGCTCATATTTATATAGAGTGTACTATGTCCAGGCACTGTTTTAAGTGCTTTGCACACATTATTTTATTTAATTCTTGCAATAACCCTGGGAGGTTGTACTGTGGGAACTCAGACAGGAAGGTTAAGTGACTTTCCCATGATTACACAGCTATAATTGTCACAGACAGGATTTGCATCCAGGCTGCAGAGACCTCATCCTTTCTACAGTACACTTATACTTTAATACCTCAGTACATGCCTGAAATATCCTTGTCATTCCTCTAGGTCTACAGGAAGTTTCCATTTATTACGGCTTCACATTTTGCAGCCCCCACCCCCCATTCAACACCAACAAATAAATGGTTGTGCTTCACTATCGTCAGATTTACATAGTCACTAAAGGGTTTGCACTGGCGTCCAAATAGAAGACATCAGCATGTGCATGATCAGGATTTTGACTTAGAGAGATCCACTTTAGGCTGAAGTCTTCAGGGACACTTAATCTAAGAGCAGGGAGCATATGTTTATAAATCTTACCTTTGAGTTTCATCTTCTTCCTCATAATATCTTTGACGTGTCAACTGTAAAGCAAACCACAGAATGGCCATACTTGAGTGAGGCAAAGATTTAACGCTGCTGCTCTAGTTCAAGTGGCTATACCTAGAACTACAGTTGTGTTTTACCAGTCATTGTGAAGTACACACACAGTGATTTAATGCAGCTTGGTTTATGTTGAGATGCAGCTCTGTTCTAACTTCTTGGAGAGAGCAGTGGGGTTACTGTTAAAGGCCAATCCACTTGGTCAGGAATCGTTTTCAGGTGAACAAAACTATGGTTTGATTTGAGAACTACATAAATCAATTAGTTTTAATTCTGTAAAATACATAAGTAACTTTTAGGATAAAAGCATGCTGTAAAGTTTAAATGTAGGTTTCTACTTCTGGCCAAGATTGAATAACAAGGATTGGCTTACTCTCCTAGCTGAAACAACCAAATAAATTGACAACATATGTGAAACAACAGCTTGAAAGACACTGGATATCAGGCAAAAAAGGACAGTGGTCTCGAGAGATGTAATGAAGTAAGTGCTACAATTGCCATGGTTTACTGCCTTGAGAGAGTTTGCAAGCCACACCACAAAGAAAGGGAAACCTGGGTAGAACCAGACAAACTTCATGAGTTGAGAATACAGAGCAGAGTCTGGGGAGACCAAGGCTACTAGAACATTCCTGAGGTATGCAGAGGGTTCCCACTCAAGTATTCAGCTAAGGACTGATCAGCACACACACATAAGGAAACTACTGGAGGCCAGAAAAAAAAAAAAAAACACCCAAAAAATTAAAGGTAACTGGCTGGGCACAGTAGTTCACGCCTATAATCCCACGTCTTTGAGAGGCCAAGACAGGAGGATTGCTTGAGGGCAGGAGTTAGAAAGCAGCCTGGGCAACATAGCAAGACCCTGTCTCTACTAAAAATTTAAAAGTTGGCCAGGCATGGTGGATGCATTCCTCTCAGGAGCTACTCAGGAGGCTGAGGTGGGGGGATGGCCTGAGCCCAGGAGTTTAAAGCTGCAGCGAGCTATGAATGTACCACTGCACTCCAGCCTGGGTGACAGAGTGTGAACCTGTCAAAAGAGAAAGACAGAAAGAAGGAAGGAAGGAGGGAAGGAAGGAGGGAAGGAAGGAGGGAAGGAAGGAGCCAGACCCAGTGGCTCACACCTGTAATCCCAGCCCTTTGGGAGGCTGAGGCAGGCAGATCACCTGAGGTCAGGAGTTCGAGACAAGCCTGGCCAACATGGTGAAACCCTGTCTCCACTAAACATACAAAAATTAGTTGGGCATGGTGATACAAGCCTGTAATCCCAGCTACTGGGAGGCTGAGGCAGGAAAATCACTTGAACCCAGGAGGCGGAGGTTGCAGTGAGATGAAATCGTGCCACTGCACCCCAGCCTGGGCGACAGAGTGAGACTCAGTCTCAAAAAAAAAAAAAAAAAAAGAAGAAAAAAAAAATAGAGATAACAGTGACAGTCAGTCTCATAAGGCTGGGAATAGCATCTGTTCTCACCAGCCAGACTTGAAAACCTCAAGATTCATGGTGGGGTACATGAGAGTGTATGTAAGGGCACTGCCTCAGTGGTAAGACCTAGTTAATTCTAGACCAAACACCACTCCATCCTGTCTAACAAACCTTAAAAACAAGAGCCAAAAGGAAGGATCAAATTGTTTTCAAGTGATTTATCCAAATTCTGCAAGAAAGCTCCAGAGTATTATTGGAATACAGAAATAACCAGCACCAAACAAAAAATTTAAATGCCTAGAATCCAGTAAAAAATTGCCAGGCATCGAAATAGCAAGAAAGTATAATCTATAGCAAGGAGATTAAGCAATTGAAGCTGAAACTGAACAGATACAGATTTAGATTTAGCAGAGAAGGACATTAAAAATAGCTACAACTATTACATATGTTCCAAAAATTAAGTAGAGACATGGAAGATATATTCTCTTAAAAACAAAATACCATTTATTTATAATTATGTGATTAGAAAGGACAGGTTTTTAAAATGGACTTTACTGAGGGACAACCAATATGTTACTTTTCCCAAAAATATTTTGGCATTATGTTAATAGACTTCTTGTTTATTGTAATATTTTGGCATTATGTTAATAGACTTCTTGTTTATTATAATATTTTGGCATTATGTTAATTGACTTCTTATTTATTATCTTGCTTATAATTTGTTATGGATTTTTTATTGTGGTAAAAAATGCATAAAATGTACCATTTTAAACATTTCTAAGTATATAATTCAGTAGTGTTAAATATACTCACATTGTCATACAACCCATCTCCAAATCTTTTTCATCTTGCAAAACTGAAACCATCCATTGAATAACAACTCTCCATTTCCCCTACCCCTGGTCCCTGGAAACCACCATTCTGCTTTGTTGTTATAAATGTGTTCCGTTTTTTTTTTGTTTTGTTTTTTGTTTTTGAGGTGGAGTCTGGCTCTGTCGCCCAGGCTGGAGTGCAGTGGCCGGATCTCAGCTCACTGGAAGCTCCGCCTCCCGGGTTTACGCCATTCTCCTGCCTCAGCCTCCGGAGTCGCTCGGACTACAGGCGCCCGCCACCTGGCCCGGCTAGTTTTTTGTATTTTTTAGTAGAGACGAGGTTTCACCGTGTTAGCCAGGATGGTCTCGATCTCCTGACCTCGTGATCCG
>NW_012114533.1:3844538-3848150 GCF_000951035.1 Colobus angolensis palliatus | reverse complement strand
TGACTATTGTAAATAGTGCTGCTATTAACTGTGGAGTGTAAATATCTCTTTTGATATTGCTTGGCCTAGATTCTTTTGGATATATGTCCAGAGGAGGAATTACTATTGTATGGTAATTCTATTTTTAATTTCTAAGAAACCACCATACTATTTTTTACAGTAGCAACACCATTTTACATTCTCATCAATATTAAACAAGCATTTCAATTTCTCCCATCCTCATCAGTACTTTTTTTTCTGTTTATTTAGGTCTTCTTATTAAAATTTACTTTTATTTTAGGTTCGGGGCACACGTGCAGCTCTGTTATATAGGTAAACTTAGGTCTTTCCAATAGTACCCATCCTCATGAATATGAGGTAATATCTCACTGTGTTTTTTGTTTTGTTTGTTTATTTTTGAGACGGAGTTTCACTCTCATTGTCCAGGCTGGAGTGCAATGGTGCAATCTTGGCTCACCGAAACCTGGGAGGTGGCTCCAGGGTTCAAGCGATTCTCCTGCCTCAGCCTCCCAAGTAGCTGGGATTACTGGCATGCACCACCACGCCTGGCGAATTTTGTATTTTTTTTTTTTTTTAGTAGAGATGGGGTTTCTCCATGTTGGTCAGGCTGGTCTCAAACTCCCGACCGCAGGTTATCCACCCGCCTCAGCTTCCCAAAATGCTGGGATTACAGGTGTGAGCCACCATGCTGGGCCTCACTGTGTTTTTCATTTGCATCTCCCTAATAATTAGTGATGTTTAGTATCTTTTCATATGCTAATTTTCCATTTGCATATCATCTTTGGAGAAATGTCTATTCGACTTTTTGCCCATTTTTAAATTTTTTTGTTGTTCAGTTGTAGAAATATGTATTTTTTAAAAATCTAAATCACATTTGTAGACATGAAAACAATATGTGAGATAAAAAATATGCTGGATGATATTAGTGGCAAATTAAACACAGCAAGCAAAGATTAGTGACATTGAAGATACAGCAACAGGACTATCCAAAATAGAACAAAGAAAATATAGTATTTTTAAAACATCCCACCATTAGATCTAACAAAAAATAAAATTAAATAAATAAAAATAAAAACAGAGAATCAGTCATTTCTTTCTTTCTCTTTCTCTCTTTCTCTCTCTCTTTCTTTCTTTCTTTCTGACAGAGTTTTGCCCTGTCACCTAGGCAGGAGTGCTGTGGTACGATGGTCATGGCTCACTGCAGCCTCAAACTCCTGGGCTCGAGTGATCCGCCCACCTCAGCCCCCCAAGTAGCTGAGACTACAGGCACATGACACCACAGTTGGCTAATTTTTACATTTTTTGGTAGCGATGGGGTTTTGCCATATTGCCCAGGCTGGTCTTGAACTCCTAGGCTTAAGTGATCCACCTGCTTCACTCAGCCTCCCAAAATGCTGGGATTATAGGCATAAGCCACTGCACCTGGCTAGTCATTTCTTTAAGAAGCCTAATATACACGTAACTGGAGTCCTCCAAGAGAAGGAATGGGAAGAGGGCCAAAAATATATTTTTCCAAACATTATGAAAATCCATAGATCCAAGAAGCTCAGTGAACCTCAAGTATAAGGCAAATGAAAAATAACACCAAGGCACATCATAAACAAATTAGTCAAAACCAGTGATAAAGAGAAAATATTACAAGTAGCCAGAAAAAAGAAAGAAAGACACACTGCATACAGACGAACAAAGATAGGTTGACAGATTTGGTTTTGGAAACAATGCAAATGCTTTCTTGTGAGGAAGCAACATCATTAAAATATTGAAAGGACAAAAAAGTATCAGGCAAGAATTCTATATCCTGTGAAAATATATTTCTAAAGTCAAAGCTGAAAGAATTCATCACCAGCAGGCTCATACTAAGAGAATTATTAAAATAAATCCTTCCAACAGAGGGACAATTATAACAAATGGAAATATGGATCTACACAAAGAAATATGAAAGCTGGAAATAGGTAAATATATGTCTTATTATGCTTCTTTAAGTCTCTTTGAAAGCCCATTTATTGTCTAAACAAAATAACAATGTAGCATGGAGTTTGTAACATATGTAAAAGTTAAATGTATAACATGAATTGCACAAAGGTCAAGAGGGGAGAAAGGAAAGTATATTATTGTAAGGTTGTTACACTAAATATAAAGTGGAATAATATCATTTGAAAGTAAACTGTGATATATTAGACTTGTATCTATAAACCCTAAAGCAACCACTAAAATAAAACAGTTATAGATAGTAAGGCAACAAAGGAGATAAAATGGAATCATAAAAAAAATTAATCCAAAAGAAGGCAGAAAAGGAGGGAAGGGGTAGAAGAACAGATGAAATAAACAGCAAGATAATAGATTTATTGGTTCCCTCCCCCCATTTTCCCCATCAGTCAAGTCCTCAGAGCAAAAGATGATGGATTTAAACCTAGCCATATAAATAAGAACATTAAATGTAAATGGTCTACTACAATTCAAAATCAGAGATAGCTAGATTGGATTTTTTTCAAGCAAGAACCAACTGTATGCTATCTATAAGAAATGTACTTCAAATCTAAAGGCACATATGGGTTAAAAGTAAAGGGACAGGAAAAGATATTACATGCCAACACTTAGCAAAAGAAACCTGGAGTTGCTATGTTAAGGCAGAGTTCAGAGCAAAGAGTTTATCAGGGATAAAGATGTCAAGCCATTTTATCAAAAGAACATAACAGTTAGATGTGGTGGTTCATGCTTATAATCCCAGTACTTTGGGAGGCCAAGGCAGGAGGATCAACAAAGCCTAAAAGTTTGACACTAGATGAGATCTCAACAAAGCGAGATGCCATCTCTACAAAAAATAAATAAATAAATAATCAACTGGATGTGGTGGCATGTGCCTGTAGTCCCAGCTACTTGGGAGGCTGAGGCGGGAAGAATGCCTGAGCCTGGGAGGTAGAGGGTGCAGTGAGCCGTGATTGTGACACTGCACTCCAGCCTGGGCAACAGATTAAGACCCTGTCTCAAAAAAAGAAAAGAAAAAGAAAGAACATAACAATCTAAAACATTTAGGTGCCTAAGAACAGAACTTCAAAATACAGGAAGCAAAAACTGATAGAACTGCAAAACGAAATGGACAAATCCACAGTTACACTTTGACATTTAAGTACCCTTCTCTCAACAATTCATGAAACAAGTAGAAAGAAAATCAGCGTAGAGAAGAGTTAAACAACACAATCAACCAACTTGACCTAATTGACATTTATAGAACATGTTATGCAACATAAGCCACGTCCACATTCTTGTTATGTGCACATGGAACTTTCACCAACACATAAATGAGATACTCGGCCACAAACTAATCTAAATACATTTCAAAGAATTCAAGACATAAAAGTTGTGTTCTCTAACCACAATAAAATTAAGGTAGACACAGAAAACAAAGGTCTCTGGAAAATCCCCAAGTATTTGGAAATCAAATGACAACTTCTAACTTACTCATGAATCAAATAAGAAATCAAAAGGGAGATTAGAGAATATTAATCCCCCTTTTAAGGGGGCTGGGTGAGGTGGCTCATGCCTGTAATCCCAGCACTTTGGGAGGCCGAGGCAGGTGGATCACCTGAGGTCAGGAGTTCGAGACCAGCCTGG
>NW_012114533.1:3824783-3844184 GCF_000951035.1 Colobus angolensis palliatus | reverse complement strand
GAGGAAGAGGAAGAGGAAGAGGAAGAGGAAGAGGAAGAGGAAGAGGAAGAAGAAGAAGAAGAAGAAGAAGAAAAAGAAGAAGAAGAAGAAGAAGAGGAAGAGGAAGAGAAAGAGGAAGAGGAAGAGGAAGAGGAAGAGGAAGAAGAAGAAGAAGAAGAAGAAGAAAAAGAAGAAGAAGAAGAAAATGTATTATTAACTGAAAGAAAATGAAAATACAACATATCAAAATTTGTGGGATACTACTTGGGGGAATCTAATAGCGTTAAATGTCTATATTAGAAAAGAAGAAGGATCTAAAGTCAATGAACTGAATAATTGGTGGATCTCAGCTTCCACCTCAAGAAACTAGAAAAAACAGAGCAAATTAAATTTAAAGTTAGAAGAAGTGAAATAACAGAGATGAAATAGAAAAGAGAAAAATAGAAAAAAATCAATGAAACCGAAAGTTGATTCTTTGAATATATCAATAAAATTGATAAAACTCTAACCAGACTGATCAGGAAAAAAAAAATAAAAATTACTAATATAAGAAATGAGACAGGTGACCACTACAGATCCTAAACATATTAAAAGATAATAAAGGAATACTATGAAAAATCAATGCCAATACATTTAACAAATTACATGAAATTGACAAATTCTTTGAAGAACACAAACTACCAAAGCTCATTCCAAAGGATATTGATGTCTCGAATAGCCCTTTATCTATTAAAGAAATTGAATTTGCAATTAAAAACCTTTCCACAAAGAAAACTTCAGGCCCAGATGACCTCATTTGTTTGAGGTGAATTCTACCAAACATTTGAGGAAGAAATAATACCAAGTCTACATTAACTCTTCTAGAAAATTGAAAAAGTAGGAATACTCCTCAACTCATTTGATGAGGCCAGCATTACCCTGATACTAAAACCAGATAAAGGCATTATAAGAAAACTACAGACCAATATCCTTTACGAACATAGGTGCAAAAACGCTAAACAAAATTTTGTCAAAATGAATCCAGCTATATATAGGAGAATACTTCATGACCAAGTGGAGTTTATCCCAGGAATATAAGGTTAGTCTAACATTTGAAAAATCAGTGTAATTTACCATATTAATTAAATTAAAAACTATATAGTCATCTCAACAAATGCAGAGAAATTATTAATGAAACCCAACATCCATTTCTGATTTTTTTTAAATTAACAAACTAGGAATAGTTCAGAGCATCCTCAACATGATTTTTTTTTAATCTCTAAAAAATCTACAGCTAACATACTTAACGATGAAAGACTGAATCCTTTCTCCCTGTGATCAGGAACGTGATAATAATATGTACGCTTACTACTCCTGTTCAACACTGTACTGAGAATCTAGACAATGAAATAATAAAGAAAAGAAAATGAAAGTATCCAGTGGGGAAGAAAGAAGTATTTCTATTCACAGGTGACATGATCTTTCTATTCACAGGTGACATGACCGTGTATGCAGAAAGTCTTACAGAATTTACAAAAAAACTCCTAGAATGAGTTCAGCAAGGTTGCATGATACAAGATCAATATGCAAAAAATAATGGTATTTCTAAACCCTGGCAATGAACAATTGGAAACTGAAATTTTAAAATACTATTTACAAGAGCATTGAAAGATATAAAATGCTTATGTATAAATCTGACAAAGGTTGTGGAAGAATTGTACATAGAAAACTTCAAAGTAACATTGAAATTAAAAACCTAGAGAGATATACCATATTCATGACTCTGAAAACACAATTTTTAAGATGTTGATTCTCCCCAAAATGATCTGTAGATTCAATGCAGTTTCAGTAAAAATCCCAGCAAACTTTTTAATAGAATTTGAAAAAGTATTTCTAAAATTTACATGGAAATGCAAAGTCTGAAGAACTTTGAAAAGAAGCATTGCCCAAACAACTTTGAAAAAGGAAAAGTAGAAAGACTAACACTATTATAAAGCCACAGTAATCAAGACAATGTATCACTAAATCAATGTACAACAATCAGTAGCATTTCGTTTCTTTTTTTTTTTTTTTTTTTTGAGATAGAGTCTCGCTGTTGTTGCCCAGGCTGGAGTGCAGTGGTGCAATCTCAGCTCACTGCAAACTCCGCCTCCCGGGTTCAAGCGATTCTCCTGCCTCAGCCTTCCGAATAGCTGGGATTACAGGCACCTGCCACCATGCCCAGCTAATTTTCTGTATTTTTAGTAGAGACGGGGTTTTACTATGTTGGCCAGGCTGGTCTCAAACCCCTGACCTTGTGATCAACTTCTCTCGGCTTCCCAAAGTGCTGGGATTACAGGTGTGAGCCACCGCACCTGGCCCAGTAGCATTTCTATATACCAATAACATCCAGGATGAGAGTCAAATCAAGAACATAATCCTATTTATAATTGGAATAAAATGAAATACCTAGGAATACAGCTAACCAGGGAGTTGAAATATTATTACAATGAGCATTACAAAACACTGCTCAAAAATATCAGATGATGCGAATGAATGGGAAAACATTCCATCCTCATGTAAAGGAAGAATCAATATCATTAAAATGGCCATACTGCCCAAAGCAACTTACAAATTCAAAGCTATTCCTAACAAACTACTAATGCCATTCTTCATGGAATTAGAAAAACCATTCTAAAATTCATATGGAACCAAAACAGAACCTGAATATCTAAAACAATCCTAAGCAAAAAGAACAAAGTCAGAGGCATCACACTACCCAACTTCGAAATATTCTATATAAGGCTACAGTAACCAAAACAGCATGGTATTGATACAAAAACAGACACATCGACCAATGGAACAGAATAGAAAACTCAGAAATAAAGCTGCATGTCTACAACCACATGATCTTCAACACGGCCAACATAAACAATGGGCAAAGGACTTCCTATTCAATAGATGCTGCTAAGATAACTGACTAGGCATATACAAAAGAATGAAACTGGACCCTTACCTTTCACCATATATAAAAATTAACTCGAGATGGATTAAGATTTAAATGTAAGACCTCAAACTACAAAAATCCCAGAAGAAAACCTAGGAAATATCTGTCTTGACATCAACCTTGGCAAAGAATTTTTGGCTAAGTCCCCAAAAGCAATTGCAACAAAAATGAAAATTGACAGGTGGGAACCAATTAAACTAAAGAACTTCTGCACAGCAAAGAAATCATCAACAGAGTAAACAGGCAACCTACAGAATGGTAGAAAATATTAGCAAACTGCACATCCAACAAATGTCTAATATCCAGAATTTAAAAGGAACTTAAATCAACAAGCAAGAAACAACCCCCCTTAAAAAGTGGGCAAAGGACATGAACAGACTCTTCTCAAAAGAAGACATACAAGTAGCCAACAAACAGATGAAAAAATGCTCTTCATCATTCATCATTAGAGAAATGCAAATCAAAATCACAATGAGATACCACCTCACACCAGTGAGAATGGCTATTATTAAAAAGTCAAAAAACAACACATATTGATGAGGCTTCAGAGAAAATGGAATGCTTATACAGTGTTGGTGGGAATGTAAATTAGTTCAGCCACTGTGGAAGGCAATTTGGAGATTTCTCAAAGAACTTAAGACAGAGCTATCATTTGATCGAGCAATCCCATCTCTGGATATATACCCAAAGGAAAATAGATCATTTTACCGAAAAGACATATGCATGTGTATGTTTATTGCCATGCTATTCACAAGAGCAAAGACATGGAATCAACCTAGATGCCAATCAATGGAGGATTGGATAAAGAAAATGTAATACATATATACCATGGATTACCATGCAGCCACAAAAAAAGAATGAAATCATTTCCTTTGCAGCAACATGTATGGAGCTGGAGGCCATAATCCTAAATGAATTAACACAGGAACAGAAAACTAAATACTGCATGTTCTCACTTATAAGTAGAAGCTAAACATTGAGCACACATGGATGTAAACATGGGAAAAATAGACACTGTGAACTACTAGAGAGGGGAAGGGGGAGGGAAGGAGGGGGAATGTGGGCTGAAAAACTACCTATTGGGCGCTACACTCACTACCTGGGTGCAATATACCCATGTAACAAATCTGCACATAAAATTTGTATCTAAAATGACAGTTTAAATTGTTTAAAAGAAACCTTTTTTTTTTTTTTGAGATGGAGTCTCGCTCTGTCACCAGACTGGAGAGCAGTGGCGCAATCTCGGCTCACTGCAACCTCCGCCTCCCGGGTTCCCTCAGCCTCCTTAGTAGCTGGGACTACAGGCACGTGCCTGTTAATTTTTGTATTTTTTTGTATTTTTAGTAGATTTTTTGTATTTTTAGTAGAGATGAGGTTTCACCACGTTGGCCAGGATGGTCTCGATTTCTTGACCTCATGATCTGTCTGCCTCGGCCTCCCAAAGTGCTGGGATTACAGGCGTGAGCCACCTCGCCCAGCCAAAAACTATTAATTTTTTAAAGGACAATGTATCAGATTAAAGACAGACAATTAGATTAACAGAAATAGATGCATACATATATGAAAAACTGATTTTCAACAAAGGTAGAAAGCAATTTAGTAGATTGTCTTTTCAACAATTGATGCTGAAAAAATTAGATGTCCATGTACAAAAAAACGGATCATAGATTTAAATGTAAGGCCTAAAATATAGCATTTCTAGAAGTAAACATAGGAGACAATTTTTACGACCCTGGGTTAGGTAAAGAGTTCTTAGACCGAGCCCAGCTTGGTGGCTCATGTCTGTAATCCTAGCACTTTGCAAGGCCGAAGAGGGTGGATTGCCTGAGCTCAGGAGTTCAAGACCAGCCTGGGCAATATGGCAAAACCTCGTATTTACAAAAAAAAAAAAAAAAATTAGCCAGGCGTGGCCGGGCACGGTGGCTCGTGCCTATAATCCCTGCACTTTGGGAGGCCGAGGCAGGAGGATCATTTGAGGTTAGGAGTTTGAGACAGGCCTGGTCAACATGGTTAAAGCCTATCTCTACTAAACATACAAAAAATTAGCCAGGCTTGGTGGTGGGCACCTGTAATCCTAGCTACTTGGGAGGCTGAGGCAGGAGAAAAGCTTGAACCCGGGAGGCAGAGGTTGTAGTAAGCCGAGATCGAAACACTGCACTCCAGCCTGGGAGATAGAGTAAGATCCTGTCTCAAAAAGAAATAAAATAAATTACCCAGGCGTGGTGGTGAGCACCTATAGTAACAGCTACTTGGGGGGCGCTGAGGTGGAAGGATCACTTGAGCCCAGGAGGCAAAGTTGGAGTGAGCCATGATCATGCCACTGCACTCCAGCATGGGTGACAAAGCAAGACCCTGTCTCAAAAAAAAAAAAAAAAAAAGATTAGACACAACTGAAGCACATTTAATAAAAAAGAAATTGATAAACTGGATTTCATCAAAATTAAAAACTTTTGTTCTTTGGAAGACACTGCTAAGAGACTAAAGACAAGCCACAAGTTAGAAGAAAATATTTGCAAATCATATATATGATAAAAGAAGTAGCTAGAATATATAAAGAACTCTCAAAACCTAATTAGAAAAAAATTCAATAAACAATTAACCCACCCAAAAAGAAAACGGCAAATGATTTGAACAGACACTCCACCAAAGAGGACATATAGGCGGCAAAAAAGCACATGAAAAGACAGATAACTTCATTAGTCATTATGGAAATGCAAATTAAAACCATATACATATTAGAATGGGTTACATTAAAGTAGACCATTCGAAGAGTTGAAGATATGAAGGAACTGGAACTCTCATACATTGTTGGTGGGATGATAAAATGGTCCAGCTACTTTGGAAAATAGTTTGGGAGTTTCTTAAAAAACTAAATACAATTCTCCTACAATCCAGCAACATCACTCCTTGGTATTTACCCAGAAGATTTGAAAGCATGTAGTTGTACAAAGAATTATACGTGAATGGTCATAACAGTCTTATTTGTAATAGCCCAAAAGAATGATCCAGAATCAACAGAATAGCACCTGGGAAGTCATTGGAAATGCAGATTTTTATGCCCCACCCCAGGCTTACTGAATGAAATGGTTTATGAGTTAATCAATTTCCCTTTGGACTGGGAATTGTCCCAGTGATCAGTGATTAATAAACCCTACAGATAATTCTGAAGCTGACCAGAATGTAAGAACCACAGCCCACCTTTCACCCTCACCCCTACCCTGACCATGCTCCAATCACACTTTGAGAACAACTACCTCAGTCAATGCTTCTCAGATTTCTAAGTGCACAGGAATGACCTGGGGATCTTGTGTAAATGGATTCTGATTCAGTAAGCTTGGGAGGGGCTTGAGCTCCTGCTTTTTGCTTTTTTTTTTTTTTTTTTTTTGAGACAGTGCCTCCCTCTGTCACTCAGGCTGGAGTGCAGTGGCGCCATCACGGACGGATCACTGCTACCTCCAGCTCCTGGGCTCAAGTTATCAGCCTCAGCCTCCCAGGTAGGTGGGACTACAGGCATACAACACCATGCCCAGCTAATTTTTTCTATTTTGTTGGTGGTGATGTTGAGATGGGTTTCAGTTTTTTTGCCCAGACTGATCTCAAACTCCTGAGCTCAATCGATCCTCCCACCTCAGCCTCCCAAAGTGCTGAAATTACAGTTGTGAGCCATGGAGCCCAGCCAAGAGATTCTGCATTTCTAAAAAGCTCCCAGGTAATGCTGATTCTGCTGGTTCTGGGAATGATGGCAAAGACTGTTGTTCTTGGAAATGCCCTAATTTCTCAAAAACAGAGCATGTTTGACTACCTCAGTTCTCCTCCCAGAGAAAATCCATTGAGTGATAGGATGGAATGCAGCCTTTCTTATTCTCTTCTGCTCTGCTACCTACACAGTTTGGAAAAAGAACTAAAGCCCTTCCCTCTCCAGCAGATAGGGACTGTGTTCTGGAATGTCCTCTTGACAGCTCTAAAATTCTGACATTCCTTTGGAGCCTAGCCCCAGTGATTCTCAACATTAAAATTACCCATGGAGCTTTTAAAAATACAGATACCTGGGCCCCACCCCAGAGACTCTGTTTTTATTTGTCTGGTGTGAGGCCTAGGCATCAATTTTGTTTGTTTGTTTGTTTGTTTGTTTGTTTTTAGAGACGGGATCTTGCTCTGTTGCTCAGGCTGGAGGGCAGTGGTGCAATTATAGGTCACTGCAGACTTGAACTCCTGGTCTTAAATGATCCTCCTGCCACAGCCTCCCAAGTATCTAGGACAACAGGTGCACATCACCATGCCTGGCTAATTTTTTTTTTTTTTTTAAATAAAGATGGGTCTCACTATGTTGCCCAAGGTGGTCTGAAACTCCGGCCTCAAGCAATCCTCCCATCTTGGCCTCCCAAACTGCTGGGATTACGGGCGTGAGCCACCAGGCCTAACCTAGGCATCAGTATTTTTAAAGCTCTCCTGGTAATCCTACTGTGAGCCAGAGCTTACAATCACTAACCCTTCCTGTACCCCCAGACTACCCACTTCCTTTTTAACATTCATTCAACAAATATTGCTAAGCCACTATTTCCCAGACTCTGAGCTAATGTGCCGGGCATACCGAGATGGATAAGCCATGGTCCCTGCCCTCAGGAAGGTCATAGTCCTGTGGGAAAAACAGACAAGTTCACTCACAAGTGTAATACCTATGATAACGGATACTGGCAGAGCTATAACAGTGATATTTCATTCAGTAAATTCGCATTTATTGAGAATTTACACGCTATAGGCACTAGGAACGTTACAGTGAGCAAGACAGATACAATCCCTGTTTTCATGGAGTTCATGTCCGATGGCATCCAAGTCACAGGGGACACAGAAGAGGCGCCCCCAATCCAAATTGGAGTGATCAGAAAGGGCCCTCCTATGGTCCTGGCGCTTCCGTCGAACCTTAAAACCTCGTATCATCCAGGCCCAAGAAGAGAGGACAGCACTCCAGGCAGAAAGCACAGCACGGGCAAACGCACGGAGGTATGGAAGAAAACGGCACAGAAAACTGGCAACGCCACCGCAGAGAGCGCGCCCTATAAGCCTGGTCCTCCGCGTTTGGCTCACCGCTTCTCCCCAGTGAAGACAGTTTTCCCCCTCTGCTTCATCACACTCTCCAGAGTCCACACATGCACAGCTCTCTTCCAGTCCATTCCATCATTCCAGAACTCTACAATCTGACATCGTTTATGAGGGAGTCTTAGCCCGAGAACCTTCCCCCCTCTTCTTCTGACTCCCAGACCACTGCCCAGACACACCTGGGCCCCACTTTTCCGCTACCGCCGCCAGAAAAGGCCTCCAGGTGGAGCCCTTTCATTCCATTCTTTTGTTGTTACACGCCCATTTTACATTTCGTACCTGATTTCCACGCCATTGAATTTCCTTCCCACAAACACCCGGATTGGAACTATCATCATCCTTAATTTGAGGAAGAAGATCGCAGGAAGCGTGTTCAATACATAAACCAGCTGAGTTGCTCACTTCGAGACTTTTCCTTAATTCAAGAAGCCCACGGTCATTCTTAGCTCTCTCCTGGCTTCTCCAGCCCCTGGGAAGCTCCCTGTGCTCCTGCCTGAAAGGCTTCCCCAACTCCACTCACCAGAGGTTGGATGTTCCCTACCCCTCGGTAAAGATTCTTTCCACTCGGACAATAGCTGCTCAAAGAATTGTTCCCTGGATAACTGGACATCTAGGCAGGGAAGAGGATACAGTTTTTTTGTTGTTGTTTGTTTGTTTTTGAGAAAAAAAAATCCAGCTTACCAATCTCCACTCCCTGCTTTCTGCCCAAGAGAGAGCCGGAAGGGGCGGTTCCTGTAGAAGAGGCAGAGAGAGGCTGCTGTTGAGAAGTAAGCTGCGGATTCCCTTCGGACAACCATACAAACGGGTTTTAACCATCACAGCAATCGTGCCACTTGCTTCCCCTAGCCATTTCCCCTTACCACCTAGGTCCTCTCCATTTGTCAGTTATGCTTAACACCCAGGCTGGAAAATAAGACCCCAGCAGAAGTTGGGGAAGAATTGTTCTCCACGTTCCAAAGAGCGTGGGCCATACTGAAGCCATCTTGGCATCCCGCAGAACACCTAGCACACTGCCTCATCTCTTCCAGGCGGATTGCTTTGTAATGGATGCATACATAAAAATATTCTATGGATGCTAGCCTATTTGGAGAACAGAAGCTACAGCAGTGCAAGGCCAATTCCAGAGTTTATCCTAAAGTCCACAGAGATAGTCACTACTTTTCTACTTATTTCCACTTACTACATGTGAGTTGAGAAGGTGATTCAATTTCTCTGTCACCCTTTTTTTTTGTTTTTGAGACAGAGTCTCGCTTTGTCACCTAGGTTGGATTGCAGTGGCAAGAACACAGCTCACTGCAGCCTTAAACTCTCAGGCTCAAGTGATCCTCCCACCTTAGCCTCCTGAGAAGTAGCTGTGACTATAGGTGCATGCTACCACGCCCAGCTAGTTTTTATTATTATTACTATTTCTTGTAGAGATGGGAGTCTCACTATGTTGCCTAGGCTGGTCTCGAATTCCTGAGCTCAAGTAATCCTCCTGCTTCAGCCTCCCTAAGTGCTGGGATTATAGGCAAGAGCCTCTGTCACACATTTATTGAACAAATACTACCTACTGGTGCTGTGACACAGTAACTGAATGACAATTGTCATAGGGCCAATCAGACATAAGGACTTATCCTATTAATGACCGTAATACCAGTTCTAATGATCTCTTCCTTAGCATGCTCATCCACTCATTTGGTGACCACCAAACTGCAGGGCAGTTGTAGTGGATTGAAGACAGCCATCCAATTTTTTTTTTTTTTTTTTTTTGCCACTTCTGTTGTGATGTGGAGTCTAACTTCTCTTTCCTTTGAATCTGGCTGGCATTAGTGACTTACTTGACCAATAAAATGTTCTGGGACTTTCAAGACTAGATCATAAGAAGCCTTTCAGCTTTCACTCAGGCCTCTTGGAGCAACCACTTTTGAGGAAGCCACCATAGAAGAAATCTTCACGCTGACACCGCTCTGCTGTTAGAATGCCTGAGCTACCCACTTGGAGAGGCTGCATGGAGAAGGAGATGCCTGACTAGACCAGCTTCACACGGGAGAAGAAACTTCCAAATGACTCTAGCATCAGCTGTCATGTGATAGCAACTGAACCACCCAGCGGAGCTCGTCAACATTCAGAACCATGAGGTAATAATAAATTATTTGTTCTTAAATACTGCATTAAAAACAAATGAATAATGGTTAGATGTTATCCCTGGGGGGAGCTGGGTGAAGGGTACAAAGGAATTCTCTGTACTATTTTGTACCTTCTTGCGAATCTTAAATTATTTTTAAGTCATTAACAAAACACCAGCCCACCTGATCTAGAGAAGATCTATTTTGAAAGAAAGACAGCTGGAGATTCTCCCTGAACCATGCCCCTGATGCTGACAATACCAGCACTGGTTGCAGCCAACAAGTATGTGTGGCTATGGCCCTATGCACTTTGCTGGCTTTGAAGACTCAGGAGAAAGCTCTGACCCCACCCCACACCTCCAGTGCTGGGGTGACTCAGCTTCAATCCTAATGCTTCACTCATCACATCTGGGTCTCCTCCTGGGGAAACACCCAGTTCTTCCTTTTGTCTAGTGAGAAAAGAGACTGCTTTAGTTCTTCATTTTTCAAAGACTGACATAACGATATGAACAGGCATGAAATGTCACTCAGCCAAAGGAGAGAGATTTTCTCTGTGTTTTTTTTTTAAATTCCTTTTCTTTGGTTTTGAAAAGCCCCTCATAAACTAGTGAAATCATGTCCTCATTCTGACTTGCTTTAGAGGTATTCCACCCCACTCTCTCTTCAGGGCGATCATGCCCCTCCCAGATAGCCTCCTTGGAGACCCCGGTCCTCAACTACAGCTTCCATCAGAGATGATGCCTGAAAGAGCAGACCTTCCACCTCTTGTGCATCGCAGACCCTCACTCATCCATGCTGATGGCTCACGACAAATAGAGACAGCCACTTTGAGTTGGGAGCAGGTGGCATATAGGGTGATATTGTTGAGATCAATACAACAATCCACAAATAGTTATTGGAGCATCTGATTTTTCACAACACTGAGCTAGGCACTGTTGAGGTATAGATGTGTGAGTTAGAGACAAAGGACAGTCATAGAAAAGCTTTGGACTTCAAGGACCTGGACTGACATCCCAGTTTTTTGCCATTTACTGGCAATATGGCCTTGGGCTGGTTTTTCATTCTCTCTTGGGGACAAGAAAATCCTTAACAACCCTTGGGGCTCATGAAAATCAAAAGTGAGGGCAGTGCTTTGTCAACCACTGAGCCAATGGAGGCTATTATTATCACACAGCATTGTATGTGAGGAGGTCAGAGAAGGAAGAGGGCGCTGAGCAGGAGCTGTCAGGGAGGACTTGATGGAGGACGCTGGTCTAAAGTGGACCTTGGAGGAAGGAAAGGATTGGGAAAGGCAGAAAAGGCATTCCTCCCAAGGGGAACTGAGGGAGGGATTTGTATCCTGTGGGGGAGAGAGGAAAATAAGGAAACTTGACCTAACCTGTGAGAGGGGTTTTGATTGAGGAACCATATGGAAAACAAGTTTAGGGAGATAAGGGAGCCCCTGATTATGAAGGATCTAGAAAAAAATAAAGATACATAACAGGATAAAGATACTGGGCAAAGGATGTGCACCTTCCTACCTGCTCTGCATCACAAAATATATCCCAAACTCCCATTCTTCTAAAGTATTTACTACTCTGGTCTATACTGTGAAACCACCATAGTAAACTACATTGGACAATGGAAAATGAAACAGCAATAATAATGTAATCAGTTTTATTGACAGATCCCATAAGTAGGGAGGGGACACTTTGAATTTTATTCTTTTTGTTTCTTTCGTTTTTTGTTTTAGCTTTTTTGTTTGTTTGTTTGTTTGTTTAGAGATCAGGGGCTGTCTATGCTGCCCGGGCTAGATTTGAACTCCCAGGCTCAAGCAATCCTCCCACCTCAGTCTTTCGAGTAGCTGAGACTTCAGGCATGTGCCACTGCGTCCGGCTTAGAATTTATTCTTTATGCTCTGAAAAACAAAATGATGTTTATCTCGTTGGCTGCCTTCTAAAAGATGTGACAAAGTATTTTCCTAACTAGAAGGTTCTAGGACAGGGAACCCTATACTTTTGCTTCACACACTGATCTACTCCAGCTCTAAATCAGCACACTGAGAGGAAAGGGCAGCGTGCGTCTCTACACACTCCTTCACTAGGATTCAGTCAGGCGAGAACACCACAGCTCCAGCCTGTTATACTCCCCAAGCATGGGCATCTTGCAATTAGCTGTGGCTGGGGTTATCCAACATAACAAATCAATCTCCTTCCAAGGCAAAGATCACGAATCATGAAAAGTTCTCCTTTCTGCTTTCTGTACAAGTGTTCCTAATCTTTCTTTAGCATCTTACTACTTTGGGGAGGGGAGGGGGGTGCACTTTTATTTAACCTAAGTTTCCTCCTCATTAAAAGGAAATAGAGGAGTCTGGTTGAATGCTAGAAAAATGCAAAGCATGCCAAATATAAGAGCAAATTCAGCTATATTGTGGTTAAAGAACCATTGAAAAGAATCACATCTCAAAAGCTGCTGTCTCTCCTGGTCCTTGCAAGAAGAAACCAACAATTTTTCACAAAATTGTGGCTATTCTTTCAAGTTGAATTACTTCTTGGAAACAAGTACAAAACCAAAGTAAATAAAATGCATTTAAAAATGAGAAAAACAGGCCAGGCACAGTGGTTCATGCCTGTAATCTCAGCACTTTGAGTGGTTGAGGCAGGGAGATTGCTTGAGCCCAGCAGTTCGAGACCAGCCTGGGCAACATAGGGAGACCCTGTCTCTACAAAAAAAAAAAGAAAGAAAGAAAAAAAAAGCCAGGCAAGGTGGCATGCACCTGTAGTCTCAGCTACTCAGGAGGCTGAGGTGTGAGAATCACCTGAACCCGGGAGGTCAAGGATGCAGTGAGCCATGATCAAGCCACTGCACTTCAGCCTGCAACAGAGTGAGACACTGTCTAAAAAGAGAGAGAGAAAGAGAGAGAGAGAGAGAAACTTAGTTGGTGCCACTAGACTTAAAGTCTGAGTTGAGTTTGTGTCTGTTCTTTTTGTACTCCTGTTACCTAGCACAATAAATATACATTGAGTAAAATATAATGATAATAGTAAATAATGTGTCATGAAAATAAGAAAAACTGATAAACTAGATCCAACACAAACAGCAGATGAAAATGATCAGTGAAGAAATCTTGTGTACCTAATGTGAGAGTACATATGTCATCACCAGGAACAAACATATTAACTGCCCACAATGCAAATACAGCTATGCTATCTTCTTAGCCTAAAATGCAGCCACAGTTCCTATCCTGGAGGACTTACCAATTGCTGGAGAAAACAACACACAAACTTATTCAATGGAAATACATAAAAACAACTACGTACTGACTGTCGAAAGAAAAATAGCGTGTCCAAAATTGTGCTGGCAAGTTGGAGAGTAGGTGTGGTTACTCAGGAAACATGCAATTCCTTATCATTAAATACTGTTTATTGAGACTGATTTTGATCACTTGGAGAAGATGAAAATGGAGAATGAGGTTGAGTTTGAGAACAAAGTTGAAGATGAAGATCAATAATGAGGGTGGAGGCTGAGAGAAGGAAGTAGAGGCTGAAGCTGAGGTTAAGGAGTGACTGGGGCTTGGTCGTCTGTGTATTCTTGGATATTCTGATAAAAGGAATGGTGATCAGCAGAGTGAAGAGAGACAACCTGTGGAATGGGATAAAATATTTAAAACCATACATCCGATGTGGCTTAACACCCAAACTATATAAGGAACTCAAACAACTCAATAGCAAGAAAACAAGTAACCCAGTTTAGAAATGGACAAAGAACCTGCACAGACATTACTCAAAAGAAGACATACAAATGGCCAAGAGGCATATGAAAAAGAATGCTCAGTATCACCAATCACCAGGGAAATGCAGGTGAAAACCACAATGAGATATCATCTCATGCCTGTTAGAATGTCTGTTATCAAAAATACAAAAGATATGTGTTGATGAGGATGTGGAGAAAAGGAAACCCTCGTACTCTGTTAATGGGAATATAAATTAGTGTAGCCATATGGAAAACTGTAGAGATTCCTCAAAAAACGAAAAATAGAACCACCATTTGATCCAGCAATCCCACTACCGAGTATATATTGAAAGGAAATGAAATCAGTGTGTCAAAGAGATATCTGCACTCCCATGTTCATTGCAGCATAGCCAAAATATGGAATCAATCTAAGCGTCCATCAGTGGATGAATGGATTTTAAAAATGTGGTACAGGTTGGGGGCAGTGGTTCACACCTGTAATCCTAGCACTTTGGGAGGCCAAGGCAGCTGGATTGCTTGAGCCCAGGAGTCCAAGACCAGCCTGGGCAACATGGTGAAACCCCCTCTCTACAAAACATTTAAAAATTAGCCAGGCCGGGCTCGGTGGCTCAAGCCTGTAATCCCAGCACTTTGGGAGGCCGAGACGGGTGGATCACGAGGTCAGGAGATCGAGACCATCCTGGCTAACACGGTGAAACCCCGTCTCTACTAAAAAATACAAAAAACTAGCTGGGCGAGGTGGCGGGCACCTGTGGTCCCAGCTACTCGGGAGGCTGAGGCAGGAGAATGGCGTAAACCCGGGAGGCAGAGCTTGCAGTGAGCTGAGATCCGGCCACTGCACTCCAGCCCGGGCGACAGAGCGAGACTCCATCTCAAAAAAAAAAAAAAAAAAAAATTAGCCAGGCACGGTGGTTCGTACCTATAGTCTCAGCTATTTGGGAGGCTGAGGTGGGAAGGTCACTTGAACCCAGGAGGTGGAGATTGAAGAGAGCTGATATTGTGCCACTGCCCTCCAGCCTGGGCAACAGAGCTAGACCCTGTCTCAGAAAAAAAAAGGAAACAGAAAAAGAAAATGTGGCATGTGTATCCAATGAATACTATCAAGCCTTTATAAGGAGAAAATTCTGTTTTTTGCAACAACGTGGATGAACCTGGAGGTCATTATATTAAGTAAAATAAGCCAGCCACAGAAAGACAAATACCACATGATCTCACTTATTTGTGAAATCTGAAAGAGTTGAACTCACAGAAGCAGAGAATAGAATGGTGATTGTTACCAGGGCTGGGGATAAAGGAAGTGGACTAGGAAGATGTTGATCAAAGTATACATAATTTTGGTTAAGTAGGAGAAATAAGAGATCTATTGTACATCACGGCAATTAGTGTTAACAACAATGTATTGTACACTTGAAAATTGCTTAGAGAATAGAATGTAGGCCGGGCGCGGTGACTCAAGCCTGTAATCCCAGCACTTTGGGAGGCCGAGACGGGCGGATCACGAGGTCAGGAGATCGAGACCATCCTGGCTAACACTGTGAAACCCCGTCTCTACTAAAAAATACAAAAAACTAGCCGGGCGAGGTGGCAGGCGCCTGTAGTCCCAGCTACTCAGGAGGCTGAGGCAGGAGAATGGAATGAACCCGGGAGGCAGAGCTTGCAGTGAGCTGAGATCCGGCCACTGCACTCCAGCCCGGGTGACAGAGTGAGACTCCGTCTCAAAAAAAAAAAAAAAGAGAATAGAATGTAAGTGTTCTCAACACACACACAAAATGATAAGTATATGAGAAAATGGATATGTTAATAAGCTTGATTTAGCCATATTACAATGTATATTTCAAAACATCATGTTGTATACCATATATAAATACTATTTTGTCAATTAAATAAATAAAATGAAACAGAAAATAAAAGGAACGGTGGATGGATTTCCTTCCAGTACCTTGAACAAGTTATTCATTCTTTTAGACCTTTAATTTCCTCTTCTGTAAAATGGGACAATAAAAAAGCCACATCTCGCCATCCCCTCCATAATCACAACTCCACACATTTTCTATGATCTTCAAGGTGGTAATATACATAAAGCTTCCGTCATAATGCCTGACACATAATAGGTATTCAATAAATTGTGGCTGCCTTCCTCACATATTTGACTGATAAATCCCTTCATAATAATTCTAAAGGTTTCTATTCTGCCCTTGTATAGTTAATTGTCCGCACCTCTTGGTCCTTGTTCCAACTCTGCTGCTAATTCACCATACGACTTTGGGCAAATCTCAAGGCTTCTCTGAGCCTCAGTTTTTTTGTCAGTGAAATGGGGATATCTGTCCAATATACTTCCCAGGTTGGTTATGAGGATAATGTGAAAGTACTATGAAACACACAAAGTGCACAGCAAATCTAAAATATTGCCAGGAATAAATAGTATATGAATCATTCCCCAAAACAGAATGTCCATCACCCAGAGGCTAGGTTGAGGCTGGAGAAAGACTGAGTAACTTCAGTGAACTAATTGCATGGACCCCCTGGGATAGCTGCCCCAGCTCTGTGGTGCTTCTGTGGGGGCATTTTGTTTTACACACCAAGGGTGTTTAACTGAGCCCCTTAAACATGAAATTGTAATTACAACTGGAGATTAGAAAAGCAGAGGAAATCAAATGGTCTGCAAGCATTTATCACGTAACCACAGAGACCACTGCACATAGTCATATTATTGTAAAAATGAACTTCACCTCTTACTTCCAGGAATTTGGAAATACTTCTAAGTCAATAGAAGACACAAAGCCACCAACCACAGCCACTTACTCACACATGCACATAGACATCCATATTCAGAGACAAGGAGCTGTCCAGGCTTAGTTGGAGATTGATAAATGGAGTCAAGACTCCAGGAAAATATCCCACCAAATATCCCAGAGAGAAGTTAGACAGTGATGGACCTAGAATTTGGTTCTATTCTTTAGCCCTAATCATGCTGAAAATAGAGTAGAGTTGATTTTTAAATGAGGGATAGTTAAGTTGTAAAGTCAGCTTACATGGTAAAAAAAACACATATAATAAAAACTATGCTTGAAAAGTCCATAATTCAACCATAAAGTAGAATAGATGTGCCCATATTTACATGCCTCTCTAAAGACTCTCCATAGCTAGGTTTCTCTCCTGGACAAGAGCAGTGCCCTATAAATTAAGTACTAGGTGGAGAATTTGGCTCACATTTAAAGACCATGTTGTTCTCCACTCCTTACCCCTCTCCACAACCCCCGACTGACACACAATAATATGTATCTATATTTTATATATATAGATACCAGAATCACACTCCTTGCTGCAAAATCCTACATCATGACAGGCACATGGCAAATGAAACCAAATGAGCTGAGCAGATTCACGTCTCCAGTCTCACTCTCTGAAGTTAAGTCTTTGTATTTTAAGTCTGAACTCTGTAGCTGGCAGATCCTAGTTGTTTCTTTGCAGAGAGGCAAGCCTATTTCAAAAGGTTTCTTTTTCAAAAAGTCAACTTTATTGAAGTATAATCTACAAACAATAAAACACATCCATTTTAAGCATATAGTTTGGCAAGTTTCACATATGTATATACACGTGTAACCACCACCAAATTGAACAAATAAGACATTTCTGTCCCCCAAAACCACTGTGGCTCTTTGCAGTAATTTCCCACCTCTGACCCTAGGCAACTACTGATACATTTCCCTTTTCTAGAATGTTTAGAATTTCATGTAATTGGAATCTCCCTTTCCAAAAATTTCATGGAAATGGAATCACATAGCATGTACTCTTCTGTAAAAATGACCAATTTAAGACCAGGTGTGGTGGCTCACACTTGTAATCCCAGCACTATGGGAGGCCAAAGTGGAAAGATCACCTGAGGTCAGGAGTTTGAGACCAGTCTAGCCAACATGGTGAAACCCTGTCTCTACCGAAAATACAAAAACTAGCTGGATGTTGTGGTGCACACCTGTAGTCCCAGCTACTCAGGAGGCTGAGGCAGGAGAATCGCTTGAACCCGGAAGGTGGAAGTTGCAGTGAGCCAAGATGGCGCCATTGCACTACAGCCTGGGTGACTGGGTAAGACTCTGTCTCAAAGAAAAAAAAAAAACAAAAAAACCCACTCTTAAACAAAGATTTAAGGATTTAACCCATTTGTAGAAATAAAATAACTACAGAAGGTAGTAAAGCCTTTGAATATAACCTAAAGGGAAAAAAAAACATAATATAAAGGAAGGAAGTTGCTCTACAAATAAGGGACAAAAAGCTCAACTGTTGAAGATGGAAGAATCAATAGATAATCAAGCTCAGGAGACCTCAATAAGGTCAACTTCAGTAGCAGAATGGTTTAGGATGGATCATTGTGGAAAATGAAAGCGGATAAAAACCATTCAGAAAAATGTGAAGGTAAGATGGAAGGAAGAAGTAGAAAAAGCCAGGCAATCAGCATCAAACCTTTTTTTCAGCCCTGTTTTGTCACTTACAAGTTGTATGACTTTAGGCAATTCATGTGCCCCATATGACCCTGATTTCCTTGTCTGTATGCTAAAGGCATTGGACTGCATACATGATTTCTGTATAGCTGCGTTATTAGACATAAGTTTCACAAGGACAGGAACTTTGTCTTTTACTGCTGTGATCCCAGCATCCAGCAAAATGCTAGCGTTCAATATTTGTTGAATGAATGAATGAATCTAAGCTTTCTCTTCTAACTCTGACATCCAATCACTTTTGGCAGAATCATCTGACATGCTGTTGGTACCTCAGGCCTTGCCAGCCACCAATGAGTCTTGAACCAAACTACCCTCTTAGCCACACGACCCATGTACACGTGAAGACTAAAGGTGAATCTTGCCCACCCATTGAAAGCCATTGAGACAAACACTTACCAATGTACTGAGAAAGAGAAACAACCCTCAGCCTCCCAGGACAGCCAAGGGTGGAGAACAAAGTGGCAAATGATCTGACCCTATAATTTGTGGCAGTAAAATTTATGACATATGGGTCTTCTAAGGGGGTACACGTAGTGGACAAACAAGACTGAAAGGTCAGGTGTGTGACCTTGACCTTCTAGTGTTACTAAGATGGTTGTAAGCATCGTTTTCCTTGGCCTAACACATTTCACTCTGAAAGTTTGGCAGCCTCTATCACATACCAAAAGACCTTACCCCAAAGGTTGCAAACTCAAATGCCTTCAGGGGCTGGATAAGTAATGAATAAATAGGAATATGCTGACATAGAATGTGAGAAGTGTAGTGAGCTTGAAAGTACATGCTTACACTCAAAAATCTGATTCAATTTTTAAAATGCTTTCCTGGCTAAAAAAAAAAAAAAAAAAAAAATTGCTTTTAGAATTAGGCCCCTAGGTTGCCAGTTTTCAATTACATTTTGTGTTCTGTCATTCTGTGGGGTTTTTTTCATTTGGCAGCTCTTAGAAAAACCCTGAGCACACAGTAGGAATTTAATGAATACTTCTTGAGTTAACAGATTGTGGTTATGGACTGGGGTTTTATTGGA
>NW_012114533.1:3812198-3824733 GCF_000951035.1 Colobus angolensis palliatus | reverse complement strand
TTTTCAATTACATCATGATTATATTCATGATGGTGGGAGTCTCTCCAGTGGCAGCTCTTAGAAAAACCCTGAGCACACAGTAGGAATTTAATGAATACTTCTTGAGTTAACAGATTGTGGTTATGGACTGGGGTTTTATTGGAATGAAAAGTCTAAAGAAGTGAGCTCTTTTTATCATCTCTTCTCTCCACCTTGCTTCCCAGTAAAGTACCTGCTCCAATTTCTGATTGTTACACACTTTTAGCTTCGCCTACCTTGAAGCAAATTTGACACTCTAATTTTCATTTGTCAAGTCAAGCCTGCTTTTATGTTTCTGTCTCTGTCTCTCTCTCTTTTTCTTCTTCTTCTCCTCCTCCTCTTCCTCCTTCTCCTTCTCCTCCTCCTCCTCCTCCTGCTCCTCCTCCGCCTCCTTCTCCTTCTTCTCTCTTCTCTCTTCTTCTTCCCATGTCTTCTTCCTCCCAGAACAGAAGTTGGTTGACTTTATTCTGCAAACTTCCACCGACTTTTTGACCCTGGCATGCCATATACCAGCTTTCTCTTTATTAACTCTCCAAGTTTGTGCTTCTCTTTCTATTATAAACATTTCTCAGGGCAGGACATGGTTGCTCACATCTGTAATAGTGCCAGTTTGGGAGGCCAAAGTGGGAAGATCGCTTGAGCCCAGGAGTTTGAGACATAGTGAGACCCTGTCTCTCCAAAAAGACAAAAAGATTAGCCGGTTGTGGTGGCAGGTGCCTGTAGTCCCAGCTACATCCAGGCTGAGGTGCAAGGATCACCTGAGCTCAGGAGGTTGAAGCTGTAGTGAGCTGTGATTGCACCACTGCACTCCAGCCTGGATGACAGAGCAAGAATCTATCTCAAAAAAATTATCAGTAAACCTATTAACACCACTGCATTAATGACAATATGTTACTCCTCCAAGAATGCTTAGTTTCAAAGGGGATATAAGGACAATACTGAATGCAAAGGAACACATCCAGGCAGTGAAAAAAAAACCCGAATATTTGGCCTACTCACCTCCTAGGTGACCCTCAAATCACAGTACCACTTTCATTGTGTCAGTGGAGTAAGGACAATCAAGAGCCAGGTACATTTGCTTCTGCTATAAAGTAAGAAGAACAAAGCTGGACTGGCAGATAGTTTAGTAATTATGTGATTTGGTTTACATTCCAATTTTGCTTCTTATTAGAAGATCTTGGGCAGGTTACTTAACCTGTCTACGCCTTAGTTTCCCTACCTCTGAGATGGAGATAATAATACAAACCTTATGGGTTGCTGTGAGCGTTAGGAGAGTTAATACATCTAAAGTCCAAGAAGAGAGGTTGGCACATAATAAGAATCAAATGAGTGTTAGCTGTTATTGCTTGCTGATTAGGGGCAGTGACTACTTACAAGGTTGGAGAGTTAAAGGGGCACCTGCATTAAGACATTTAGCATGGTACTTAGCACACAGTAAATGTTCAATAAATTCCCATAGTTACTTGAGAGTATGGTAGGCTAAATAATGGCCCCTGTATTAGTCAAGGTTATATGGAGAAACAGAACCAATAGAGGAAATAGATAGCTATAGATATACATATACATATAGATAGATCTCCTATATAACAGGATATGGCTATAAACATAGTTGTCCTTATCTTAACAGCTTTCACTCTGAAAATGTGGCAGCCTCTATCCCATCACAAAAGACCTTATCCCAGAGGCTGCAAACTCAAATGCCTTCAGGGGCCGAATAAGTAATGAATAAATTGGAAATATGCCAATATAGAGTGTGAAAAGTGTGGTAAACTTGAAAGTACATGTTTAAACTAAAAAAAATCAGATTCAATTTTAAAGATGCTTTCTTGGCATAGCTATATATATATATGGAGAGAGAGAGAGAGGAGATTTATTGCAGGAATTGGCTCATGCGGCTATGGAGGCTAAGTCCCATAATCTGCCATCTGGCCTGAGAATTGAGTGGCTGATGGTGTAAGTGCTGTCTAAGCCCTAAAGCCTGAGAACCAAGAGCATTGTTATCTGATGCCTGAGGGCAGGAGAAGATGGATGTTTCAGTTTAAGCAGAAAGAGAGCAAATTTGCCCTTTCCTCTATCTTTTTGTTCTACTCAGGCACTCAACAGGTTGGAGATGCACCCCCACATGGGTGAGGGTGGATCTTCCTTCCTCAGTCTACCGATTCCAGAAACACCCTCACAGACACATCCAGAAATAATGTTTTCCCAGCTATCTGGGCATCCCGTAGCCCAGTCAAGTTGACACATAACATTAAACATCACAGCCCCCAAAGATATCCAATTTCTCACTCTATGGAACCTGTGAATATTTCCTTGTATGGGCAAAGGGGTCTTTGCAGGATCTTGAAATGAGGAAAGTATTCTGGATCATCCAGGTAGGCCCTAAATTAATCCCAAGTGTTGTCCTATAAGAGGGAGGCAGAGGATGATTAGACTACAAAAGAGACACATGACAGAAGCTGAGAGAGGCAGGCTCAGACATAGAAAATGCTATGCCACTGGCTTTGAAGACGGAGGAAGGGGCTGCAAGCCAAGAAATAACAGCAGCCGCCAGATGCTGAAAGAGGCAAGAAACGGATTCTTCCCTGGAGCCTCCAGAAGGAACCAGCCCTACTGGCACCTAGATTTTAACCTCATGAGACTCAATTTGGACTTTGCATTTCCAGAACTGTAAGAGGATGAATTTATGTTGTATAAAGCTACTAAGTTTGTGGCCATTTGTTACAGCAGCCACAGGAAACTAACACAGAGTGCTCATTTTATCCAGAGGCTCCTTTATAGCACAATAGGATCTTCAGGGAAACCAGGGCAGCAAGAATGCTTTAGGAATGAACAGCTGTTAACACTCTTTGGAGAAAACACATTTTGGTACCTCTCTTAACCATAGGGAGAATCCAGTTAAACTTTCTTTTGCCCTGGGTTTGGAAGGAAAGGAAGGAGCTTATGATCCCAATCTATTTGCAGCAATGCAAGAGTCAACAGCCAAAATGGTCATTTTTGCAGTTTTTTAAAACAATAGAGTTTGTTCTTTCTTTTCCAAATGCATCAGCAGGACCAGTGGAGAAGGTCTGGAAAGCAACAGCTAAGATTAGCTTCCAAGCTTCCACTGAGACCTTGAGTGGCTGTCAGTTCTGCAGGGAACAGCAGCAAACCCTCACGCAAATGGCCTATAAAAAAGGCCCTGTCAGAGGCACCTTGACCTGCCAGGGCTTCTCTGGTACTCTGATTCCCAGCGGCCCTCCCAGGGTTATGCTCCCTTGCATGATGTATTTCCCCTGCCTTTTTTAGAGCTGCATTATGCTTGCTCCAGGAAACAGCCTCTTCCTTCTCATAAACACAGCCTTGAGTTTCTGACCAAGCACCCTGCCACTCCATGGCTCCTCGTCCATCCATCACACCTTGCTGTCACTCTGGCCGCGATTGTGAAGAACTGGTCCCACTCCAGAAGTGAAGTCAGGGTGTGGAGAAGGAAGGGGCAAGCCCTGGGAGCAGCCGAGGTCACACACACCCCGATTCCAGCCCACTGATGAATTCCTTGGAAGCTGGCTGGACTGCACAGTGAGCAAGCCTTTCCGATGACCCAGCAAGTATGTTGGAAAGGTCTTGATAAGGTCACCACCAGAGCCAGGCTTGGCATTTCCACTCCCTCAGCTGCATGTGCAGAGCTCAGGGATAGGCTAGATCAGAGATGCCAGGGAGAGACTGAATCCTGAAAAGAGCGTGTACCCATGTAAGAGAAGGAAGACAGAGTGAAAAGCCCTGGTTCCTTATAAGCAGTATTGTAGATATAGCTGAGGGTGAGATTTGAAGGGTCAACATGACCCACTCACAACATATATGATCCATTGGCTCTGGTAGTGCACCTGGAATTCCTGTTAATTATTTAAAAAGAGCTAAAATTTATTGAGTGCTGACCATGTGCCAGGCACTTTTCTCAGTGTCTCATTCGATCTTTTCCCTCATCCTATCAAGTAGGTACCATTACTGCTCCATTTTACAGATGAGAAAATTGAGGTATGCTATATAAGTTATGAATGGTCACAAAGCCAGTAAGTGGTAGAACTGAGATTCAAACCCATGCAGCAGCCCTGTGTCCACACTGTTTACCATCATGCTATCCTGCTTCTCAGGAGCAGCCAAAACATTAAAGACAGGACAAGTGATGCAGATATTATCTAGGAGTGTAATATCAAAAAGTTATTTCCTCTGCTGCTCCCAACACTTATCCCTTCCTTCTCTCCCCCATGGGGAGAGAACTTATCCGACTCTCCTCTCTGGAGTTGGATAAGTTCTCCATAATCACAGCTAGGGGCATGGAGGAAGCCTTCCAGAATGCTAGAAATGTTCTATATCAGGGTCTGGATATTGGTTATACAATACACATTGTGTAAAAATTCATCAAGTTGTGCACTTAAGATTTATGTACTTTCCTGTGTGTGCACAGTATATCTTAATTAAACATATAAACACACAATCTCCCTCATTCTCCCTTCTCATTATTTCCAGGGCCTTCCTTATGAAATTTTGAATCATGCAGCTATTTAGCTAACTGGGTGGTAGAGGGCAAAGAGTATTGTATTATAACTTTTGTCAACGTTTTTATTTACAAAGAAGGAAGTTTGAAGGGACTGCAACAGATTTGATGCAATATGTACTCGCAAGAGAATGGAAGCTGGGGTTTGGAGCAGCAGAGAAGAGGAGTGTATGTCCCACTGCCTTGCCATGGTCAGGGACTGATGACCCCTGCGGAGGCACATAAGGTGATGGAGTGATATATTATTTTATACACACTGCACCCCTTTCATAATCCTTCAACCCGATTTTCCCCAAAAACACTCAGTGCAAAACATGCTCTCAGCTCTCATCACATCTAATGACGTTTTCTCTCAGTTGTCATCCTCTGTGATGTCCTGTAACCTTTGGTTGTTTTGTTTTGTTTTGTTTTTTTGAGGCAGAGTTTAGCTCTTGTTGCCCAGGCTAGAGTGCAATGGTGTGATCTCAGCTCACCGCAACTTCCGCCTCCCAGGTTCAAGTGATTCTCCTGCCTCAGCCTCTTGAGTAGCTGGGATTACAGGTGCACACCACCATATCCGGCTAATTTTTGTATTTTTAGTAGAGACAGGGTTTCACCATGTTGGTCAGGCTGGTCTCGAACTCCTGACCTCGTGATCCACCTGCCTCAGCCCGACCACCTTTGGTCTTTTGACCAAGCTCTGCCTTCTTTGGTGGGACTCTTCATCTGACTTTGGTGGTACTACACTATCCTCTCATTCTCTCTCTCTCCAGTGCTTCTTCTCTGTCTCCTTCATTTGTCACTTCCTTCTCCTGATGACCCTGAACATGATTCTACTTTAAGACTTCATCCTTGCCAGGCGCAGTGGCTCATGCCTGTAATCCCAGCACTTTGGGAGGCCGAGGCAGGTGGATCACCTGAAGTCAGGAGTTCAAGACCAGCCTGGCCAACATGGTGAAACCCCGTATCTACCAAAAATATTAAAAAATTAGCTGGGCCTGGTGGCAGGTGCCCGTAATCCCAGCTACTTGGGAGGCTGAGGCATAAGAATTGCTTGAACCTGGGAAGTGGAGGTTACAGTGAGCCAACATTGTGCCATTGCACTCCAGCCTGGGCGACTGAGTGAGACTCCTTCTCAAAAAGAAAAGAAAAGAAAAAAAGACTTCATCCTTGGCCTCTCCACATCTCACTCTCAATTCTGACTCTATTCAACTCCTGCCATGGCCTCTACCTACCATCACCTCTATCTCAATTATAGATAATATATTATCTATTATCCTATTATTATAGATATTTTTTCTGAACTATAATCCTGCATCTCCAAGTGACTACTCAACACCTCTATCTAGAGGTTTTTCCAAAAGCAGCATGTGAAAATGGATGGGTACTATCCTTCCCCACAATCAGCTCCAAGCCTGAATTCTTCCTTTCATCCTAGCTCAAACCTTGGCATCTTCCCTAATGCTTCTTCCTCTTTTCCAATGTCCAGTAAATCCCTACATCCCATAACTCTTTCTTTGCAAAATCTCCCCAACCAGTTCTTTCTCCAAGGCAGATCCTCATCAGCTCATCTCAAACTCCTGGTAGGGTAGGCAGGGAGACTGGAGTCTCTGAAAAGGTAGTTCCTTACCCAAATATCTTCCTCCAAAGCCCAAAATTCCATATCACCAAAGCGTCATATTGTGCCCAGTGGGTCATCAATAATGGACTGGCTAAATCCATTATGGTTCATCCATACAATGGACTACTATGCAGAAGTATGTGAGGCAATAGTAAGTGGTATTCGGTGGGGAGGTAGGTGCAGAAACCTTGTGTAGAATGCTACTATTTGTGCAAAAGGTAAAAAGGAAGAAAAAAGGAATATGTGCCTATTTACTTGTATGTGGATAAAATGCTTCTGAAAGATACATTTTAAAAACTGATAACATTGGCTGGCTCTAGAAAAGGAAACTAGGGCCTGGGTACATGGGAAAAGAGGATACTTACACATTTTGAAATTTGAAAAACATAAATTTAATGCCCATTCATATAAATAATTACAATTAAATACAAAATATAAAAATAGGGTTACAGCTCTTTTAGAATTTGTCTGGAAGATTTTCCAGTTAAAAAAAAATACAAAATATGGTAAAACCAAAAAGGGAGGGTATGGCATCAAGTCAGTATATTTCCACATGAGTGCAATTACAAGAGAAAAAACAACCAGAATGACATCTAAGATCATCTTAAAAGCCTCTGGTTCCTTTTTTTTTTTTTACCATAATTCTACCAATCAAGGCTGCTATAAGTATTATAACAATAGTTTTTATCACTTGCCCCATGGCACAGGTTTTAATGATGGGTTTAGAAATCAGGGTTCTAGCCTTGCCTTACCCTTGGTAGCGCAATGGGAGATGATGGGTTACTCCATCATTCTTCCTTATAATCACGCTTTGACCCTCCCCTCCAGGACCAAGCCTTTTCCAAATATTCAGAACTTTATTGAAAGGGGCAAAACCTGATGAGGCAACTCGTATACAGTTCGCTTTGGTGCCTCTGTGAATACATAATCCATTGGGCAGATCACCTGTTAATGTTTCCTTTCCTTCAAGATCCCAGACTTCTGGGCTCCCCCTCTTCTCTTGGGAGATGTGTACTTAAGGCTCTGGAGCTAGCTGTCCATTATGCCAGGCAAACACAAAGCTCAGAGAATGTCATCTGGAGCAAATATAGGCTGATTGGCTTGAGGGTTTTTCTGCACATGTGTCAGCTTTATTAGCCCCAAGGTGCCTTCCAATTCTAACATTCTGCTGTTTTAGAAATCCAAGATTTCCTCTATTACCCCAAGTGACTGAAAAGTTAGCTGAACAGCTAGACATACATAATGTCCTTGCATCTTCTTATACAGGTGTGGCTCTTTTCTGAAATAAAAATTTTATATTAGGATCCAGAATTTAACCTCACACCATAGCCCTACCTTTGTTTGTTATTTAGTTTTTTTCACCTCCCAATTATAAGAAAAGGTAGAAGTAATAGAATCAAGAAGCTGAATTCCAAGCTAGCAATGGGGAAAGCTGAGAGCCAACCCAATGTGTACCATAGAATCCTCAAAGTCTCAGAACAAGTAGCATCAGCCAGGAAACTGGATGATTCCTCCCTGAGAATTTGACCAGACCAAGAAGAAATACCCACAGATTCTGACATTGAAGGTTATGAAACAAACAGCTCATCCAAATCACAATACAGTGAGGCTCAGGGTCAAAAGTCCCACTCCTCTTCAAGGTTCCCATCAGCACATTTAGATCAGATCCTAATCAGGAGTCTACATACATTCAAGTAGCACTAGACATCCAAGGAAAGCCATTATCATGAAATACAAAGATCAAAAAAAAAGTCAGTTGTAACTTGAAAGATACAGCAATTATGCAGAGAGAAGAAAACAAAACTACCTTCAGAGAAAGAAGATATTGCAACCAGGAAAGAGGAACAGACTGTTGTGTTTCAACAAAGTAGCATTCAGAGGACAAAATAAAAAGGAGCTCATAAAATTAAAAGCATGAAAACAACAATGAAAAACTCAGCTATTGAATAGGGTACTACATAGAAAGTCTTCCAGAAAGTTAAGCAAAAAGTCAAAGAGGTTAAAAAAATAAATAAATAAAAAATAAAGAATGACAAAATAAGAAAAACGAAGGGCCAGTCCGAAAGATCCAATATCCAAATAATTGAAGAGGGAAAGAAAAAAATAGAGGGGACAAAAACCAATAAAATAACCCAAAAACATTTAGCAAACCAAGGGACATGAATTGATAGGCAGAAAGGATCCCCCAAGTGCCTAACACAACAGATGAACACAGACCCACAGGATGGCACATTATGGTGGAATTTCACAATATTGAGGGAAAAGAAAGCTTCTGCAAGAGTCCAGAGACAGCAAAGGTGATTTAGGGGATTCGGACTTCTCAACACTTAACATGGGAAGCTAGAAGACCATGGAAAAATGTTTTCAGCCTGTAATCCCAGTACTTTGGGAGGCTGAAGCAGGCGGATCTCTTGAGGCCAAAAGTTTGAGACCAGCCTGGTTAACACAGTGAGACCCTATCTCTAAAAAGAAAAGAAAAGAATTTAAAAAGGGGAAAGGCCAGGTGCGGTGGCTCACACCTGTAGTCCCAGCACTTTGGAAGGCCGAAGCGGGCGGATCATGAGATCAGGAGTTTGACACCATCCTGGCCAACATGGTGAAACCCCGTCTCTACTAAAAATACAAAGATTAGCTGGGCATGGTGGCATGCCTGTTGTCCCAGCTACTCGGGAGGCTGAGGCAGAAGAATTGTTTGAACCCAGGAGGCAGAGGTTGCAGTGAGCCAAGATTGTGACACTGCACTCCAGCCTGGTGACAGAGTGAGACTTTGTCTAAAAATAAATAAATAAATAAATAAAATAAAAAATAAATACATACATACATAAAAAATCAGCCAGGCATGGTGGTGTGCACCTGTAGTCCCAGCTACTCGGAAGGCTGAGGCACAAGAATTGCTTGAACCCAGGAGGAGGAGGCTGCAGTGAGTCTGCTGAGATCATGCCACTACACTCCAGCCTGGGTGACAGAGCAAGATTCTATCTCAAAAAAAGGGGGTGCAGACAGATTTCCAAATAATGAAGAAAAATCATTTTCCAAACAAAAATTCTAGATCTAGACAATCCATCTACTAAAAATGAGGGTAGAAAAAAAGTAATTCTAAGCTATTCAAGGTCTTAGATTGTTGATATCCCAGGTATCCTCCCTTTTTCAAAAAGCTCTTGGAAGCAGTGTTCCTACAAAATAAGGCAGTAATCATGAAAAGAACGTGGGACACAGGAAAGCGGTGAGCCAGCATCGGAAAGGGCTGAAGGCGGTCCCGAAGAGACTGATGGAGAGTGTAAAAGAACAGTTTTGTTCCCATGAAGAGGGGTCTTGCCCATTGTCTTGTCCAAGATGGTGTAGGTAAACTCTCAGGAAAGCTACAGCAGGACTAGGACGGACTCAGAGGCTCTGTTCACCTTATCTCCTCCTGAATGCCATCATCTAATTGTGGCAATATTGTTCTTTTCATAGGCAGCTAGATTTATGTTTGAGACTCAGGTTTTTTCCCCAAAACGTTGGCAATAGGGTATTTAGAGAGACATAGATTGAAAAATTCTGAGGAAATAGGCAATACAATAATATCTGGGGGTAAAGGAAGGTACACTATGAAAGAAGGGAACTTCTAAGTCCCAGCAATGGTTTATTTCTCTACCTGGGTGGTGAGTTCATAAGTGTTTATATTCTCGTTGTTATTAAAACTGATTTAAAACTGAACATATGTTTTATATACTCTTTTCTGAGTATGTAGTACACACATATGCCCAATAACTACATAGAAGAAAAAATCTATACTCTTAATACCTAGTCACAGGTATTAACATCTTCTAGTATTTCATCTTTTTTCTGTGTACTTGCATAACTGAGATGATACCATGCATACATTTTTGATATATTCTTTTGTGAGAACTGTTTAACGTAAGCATCTTACGTTAAACTCTTTACATACTTATCATTTTAGGAACCACATAATATTGAATTGAAACTCTTCCCTATTTCAGAGAGTGTAACTCTTGGGAATAACATGAATGAATCTTTGTGGTGGTAACAGCTTGTATGTGAAAATGCTTGCAGGGAAATTCAGAATGTCTTCCCACCACCTCATCACCCTGTCAAAACCACAAACCTCCTTGAAGATCCAGTTCAAACCCCACCTCCTCCATGAATCATTCCCTGACCTCTGCAGAGAAGCCCTCTCCTCTAACCTTCCAGAATCCAGAGTTCTTGTCTATTCTGCCTTTTTTTTTTTTTTTTTTCAAGACAGGGTCTCACTCTGCTGCCCAGGCTGGAGTGCAGTGGTGTGATCATGGCTCACTACAACCTCCACCTTCTGGACTCAGGTGATCCTCCTACTTCAGCCTCCAGAGTAGCTGGGATTACAGGTGTGTGCTTCCATGCCTGACAAATTTTTGTGGTTTTTTTTGTAAGTGTGGGGTTTCATTATGTTAACCAGGCTAGTCTCGAACTCCTGGGCTCAAGCGATCCACCTGCCTAGGTCTCCCAAAGTGCTGGGATTACAAGTGTCAGCCACCATGCCAGACCAGCTACTCTGCCTCTTTTTAAAGTTGTTTATGTGTCATTTCTTTTCTCCCTGGTACACTATAAGCTCCTGGGAACAGAAACCTGTCTCTAGAGGGGCTGGAATATACTTAGTTCTCCATAAATAATAAGTAAATAAATTTGGAAGGCTGTTTTTTAATTTGCTTTAATATTCTGCATTGCAAATAGCTTATATGATTAGGTCATTTATGAGCTTTCACTCAATTGAAGGTTCACAAGTGGAAACATTCTGCTTGTGCATAATTGCCACATTCAGAAACTAGGAATATGACAACCCCTGCTGTCTCTGATAATGGATTTTATATTTGCTTTGAGGGCTGGGTTAAGCAATGTTTGAGTTCTAAAAATAACATTTATGTTTATTGAGGGCCTATTACGTGCCAGACCCCAGCCCAAGAAGTTTTCATGCATCTGTAATTTAGTTCCTACAATAACACTATAAGGTAAACCACTGAATTTTCTCATTTTACAGCTGAGGAAATGAAGTCATCTGCAGGGAGTCAACTAGGTTGTACGTGGAGAAATTAGAACTCTAACTCAGCTACACATGATTCTCGTATTTCTCACTTCTGAGCAAGGCTGCCTCCTCAGATATAAAAGTATAAAATCTAGGATTTGGCTTCCAACTCTCAGTTCCATATTGGAAATCATTCTCCATCAAATGGCTGACACTTATGAATATATATTTTATTGATAAATACAAAGAATATTAGATAATATTTAGAAGAGAAGAAAGAAATCCACAGTTTCACCACCTAACAATTACTGTCATTTTAGGGTGTTCTCTTCCAGTCTTTCCCCATATGTATACCTTTAAAAAGAAAAAAATAGGCTGGGTACAGTGGCTCATGCCTGTAATCCCAGTACTTTGGGAGGCCGAGGTGGGCAGATCACCTGAGGTCAGAAGTTCGAGACTAACCTGGCCAACATGGTGAAACCCCATCTCTACTAAAAATACAAAAAATTAGCCAGACATGGTGGCAGGTGCCTGTAATCCCAGCCACCCAGGAGGCTGATGCAGGAGAATCGCTTGAACCTGTGGGACAGAAGTTGCAGCGAGCAAGATCGCGTCATTGTACTCCAGCCTGGGCAACAAGAGTGAAACTCTGTCTCAAAAAAAAAAAAGAAAAGAAAAGAAAAGAAAAAGAAAAAAGAAAAATATCCTCAGATAGTTGTGTGTGCGCTTTTAAGCAGAAGAGTCTGCTTAGCGGTAGGGTTAAGACAAGGGTAGCACCAAAGACGAACTTCAGCTTTTCTACCACCTGGGGCTCATCTGACATCAGATAGAAACATGAAAACATAACAAAGATTAAAGGGCAATTAACACAGATCTGACTGCCTGCACTGAGATGGCTTGTGTGTGGCAGGGGCTCCTGGATGAGAAGGAGGCAGAAGTTAACAGAGCTGACTTGTGCCTTGAGTGTCATGTCTTATGTCATCAGCTGCTGACTGTGCAGCGGACTGTAATATAGTTTAGTAGAAAATGTTGACCTTTAGCTTCATTCTTAATTCTTAACTTTTCAGTTATTGGAAGCCCATTTTTCTGGTAAAGACATCAGGGAAATCCTTCTGCCCCATCCTCCTCCTTCTCCCACTCCCTGATAGGCAGAATAATGGTTTCCAAAGATGCCACACACTAATCTCTGGAAGCTGTGAATATTTTACCTTACATAGCAAAATTTTGCACTGTGATTAGGAGTACTGATCTTGATATGAGGAAATTAACCTGGATTACCCAGGTAAACTCAATTCAATCACATCAATTCTTTTTTTTTTTTTCTTTGCTTTGCTTTTTTTTTTCTTTCAAGATAGAGTCTCGCTCTGTTGCCCAGGCTGGAGTGCAGTGG
>NW_012114533.1:3804547-3810962 GCF_000951035.1 Colobus angolensis palliatus | reverse complement strand
TCTCGGCCTCCCAAAGTGCTGGGATTACAGGCTTGAGCCACCGCCCCCAGCTGGGATTCTTAAAAGAAGACATATAAATAGCAAACAGGCATATGAAAAGGTGCTCAACATCATTGATCATCAGAGAAACGCAAATCTAAACTATAATAAGATAAATTTCACCCCAGTTAAAATGGCTTATATCCTAAAAACAGGCAATAACAAATGCTGGCAAGGATGTGGAGAAAGGGGAACGCTTGTTCACTGTTGGCGGGAATGTAAATTAGTACAACCACTATAGAGAACAGTATGGACGTTCCTTGAAAAACAAAACAAAACAAAACAGAACTATTATATGATCCAGCAATCCCACTGCTAGGTATTAATATATACCCAAAAGAAAGGAAATCAGTATATCAAAGTGATATCTGCACTCCTGTGTTTATCGCAGCACTATTCACAATAGTTGTATTAGCAGTTCTCACTCTGCTAATAAAGACATACCCAAGACTGGATAATTTGTAAAAGAAAGAGAGTTAATCGACTCACAGTTTCACATGGGTGGGGAGGCAAAGTAGGGGCAAAGTCACATCTTACATGGTGGCAGGCAAGAGGAGCTTGTGCAGGGGACCTCTCATTTATAAAACCATCAGATCTTCTGAGACTTACTCATTCACTACCACAAGAACAGTATGGGGGAAACTGCAGCCATGATTCAATTATCTCCACCTGGTCTTGCCCTGGACATGTAGGGATTATTACAATTCAAGGTGAGATTTGGGTGGGGACACAGCCAAACCTTATCAATAGCCAAAATTTAGAGTCAACCTAAATGTTCATCAACAACCCCTAGATAAAGAAAGTGTGATACATATACACAATGGAGTACTATTCAGCCATAAAAAATAATGAGATCCTGTCATTTACAACAACACGGGTGGAACTGGAGGTCGTTATGGTACGTGAAATAAACCAGGCACAGGAATACAAACTTTTCATGTTTTCACTCATTTGTGGGAGCTAAAAATTAAAACGACTGAACTCATGGAGACAGACAGTAGAATGATGGTTACCAGAGGCTGGGAAGAGTGGTGGGTGGGTGTGAGGAGGCAGGATGGTTAATGGGTACAAAAATATAGTTAGAATGAATAAGATCTAGTATTTGACAGCACAACAGGGTGACTACAGTCAACAGTAATTTGTTGTACATTGTAAAAATCACTAAGAGTATAATTGGAATGTTTACAACACAAAAAAAGAATAAATGCTTGAGGTGATGGATACCCCATCACATCTACATGTAAGATGTGATTATTATACATTGTAGGCGTGTTTCAAAATATCTCATGTACCCCATAAATGTATACACCTGCTATGTACCCATACAAATTTTGTAAATAAAGTTTTAATTGTGATTTATAGATACATAGAATATTATTCAGCCATAGAAAAGAAGGAAATCCTGCCGTTTGCAACAACATAGATGAACTCTGAGGGCATTATGCTAAATGAAATAAGTCAGACAGAGAAAGACAAATACTGTATGATCTCACTTATATGTGGAATCTAAAAGAGCTGAACTCATAGAAAAAGAGAGAAGAATGGTGGTGGCCAGGGGCTGGGGACTGGGGAAAATGAGAAGATGTTAGTCAAAGGGTATGAACTTTAGTTATAAGATAAATAAGTTCCAGGGATTATAATGTATAGCATGATGAGTATAGTTAATAATACAGATGTTCCTCAACTTACAATACAGTTACACCCTGATAAATTCATCGTAAATTGAAAATATCATGTCATAAGTGCATTTAATATACCTAACCTACCAAACATCATAGCTTTAGCTTAGTCTGCCTTAAAAGTGCTCAGAACACTTTTGCCTAGGTTGGGCAAAATCATTGAACACAAAAAGTATTGAATATCTCATGTAATTTATTGAATACTGTGCTGGAAGTGAAAAAAAGAATGGATGAATATTAATGTACACATTAAGTTGAAAAGTCATAAAGTTGCAAAAGTGTGAGTTGAACCATCATAATATCAGGTACTGTGTGTACTGTATTGTACACTTGAAATTTGCAAAGAGTAGATCCAAAACATTCTCCCCATACACACAAAAGAAAAGTGGGAGAGGGGGCAGGAATTTTCCTTTTAAGTCACCGTGGTAATTTGTTAAAGTAGCAATAGAAAACTAATCTCTCTCTCTCTCTCTCTCTCTCTCTCTCTCTCTCTGTCTCTCTCTGTGTGTGTGTGTGTGCGCGCTTGTATGTGCGTGTGTGAATTATGTCCTTACTGACTAGTGTATGTGACTACTGTATGCTTAATTCTCCAGTCCTTTATAGATCCTTAAATTCCTCTAATGGAGAACATCTCAGTGACTGCAACAAGTTTCCCAGGCTTCAACTTCCAGATCTTCAAATCTACTCATCTCAAAAAGAAAACAAGAAAAGAAGCAAAAACTCTAGAAGTCACTCTCTGTACTGTCTAAAGGGATTAGCGACAGAAACTTTGTCTGTCTGCTGAATCCCCAACACCTAGAAGAGTACCTGGTACATAGTGGTAACTCAATGAACATTTGTTGATTGACTGCTTGATTGATGAACAATAATATAGAAATTCGTATATTTTACCCATGCCACGTACTGGAGCCCTTTGCTGCTGTGGATTCTGAGTCTCATCACGACCTCATCTTCCTCCAGGGAGAGATAAGAATGCAAATGACCCAGTAGGGTTGAGCTGGGGTTGAAATAAACCCAAGAGTAACTCTGCTTGGCCAGTGAATACTTTGTGCAAGCGTAGCTTATGCTGTGCATGGAGACATATATACAAAGCTTTCTTAGTTATTTATTCAACCAAAATTAAGAGTCTACTATGGGTAGCAGTCTCTGCCACATTCTAAGAACACAAAGATATGTAGGACACAGCCACTGCCATCCTAGCGTTAACAACCTAGGAATGGCGACAGGCATCTTTACAATGTGGTGGACACTTTTTTACATACAACAATCTCATTTAAACATTAGAACAGTAACCAGATAAATGGGTATTAGCCCCACTTTATGGATGAGGAAACTGAAGTTCAGAAAGTCAAATAACTTAGACAAGTTACTTAGCAAGTAAATGGTTCATGCCAGGTTTAGAATTCAGGTTTATCTGGCTCCAAAAGCACACAGTAGCTATTCACATTGCATAGCAACCTACAGTTTGCAAACCACTTTTATTACACATTATCTTACTCCATCCAACAAAGGTTATGAAATAGGTCTTACTATACCCATTTTGCCAAACAGAAAACTCAAACTCAATTTTTCTACCCAAGTCACAAAGTTCTTCAGTGACAAAAACAGAATTGGAACCCAGATCTTTTGTCTCTAGCCCCTATTCCCTTTCCACTCTGCCATGGTTTCATTAAACTCTGAATTCTTCACACAGACCCACCTGCTATCATGAGTGTGATCTAAGACCCTGATGAAAGCACATGGGAGAATATAAATAAGGCAAACAGGACTGCTAGAGTTGAAGCTCATGCCAGGTGAACATTTATTAGTTAGAGCTGGGTTTACTCTGTGCTATCAATTAAAATCCCTTGCTTGATCTGGGGCTAGCAATTTCATAGCTATCTTCAAGTGTCCTATTGGGTGTATCTTACCCATTTCTTAACATTTGGAACAAGCTCCACTTTGTTCAACACTTTAACATCATAATAGTGTTCATCAAAGCTTGTGGTCTAACTAGTTACCTATTACAACAGAGAAGACAGGTTCCCAATTAATCAATATACTAAAAGCTCTTCTCCTCCCTTCCAATAAGACTTTGGCCTTGGCAATTGCACAAATACCACATTAGGCCTGGATCAAAAGAATTAATGATCATCAAGGTTACTTAAGATTGACAGTGTTTAGGCCAGGCATGGTGGCTCATGCCTATAATCCCAGCACTTTGGGAGGCTGAGGCAGGAGGATTGCTTGAGCTCAGGAGTTTGAGACCAGCCTAGGCAACATAATGAGACTCTCATCTCTACAGAAAAAAATAACAATTAGCCAGGCTCACACTTGAAACCAAGAGTTGAAGCTGCAGTGAGTTATGATCATGCCACTGCACTTCAGCCTGTCTCAAAAAAACACAACAAAACAAGACAAAACAAAACAAAACAACTGATAGTGATCGGAGAATCTATCCGAAAATTCCTGAAGAGTAGTGATCATTTCTTGTTTTCATTTCTGTAGCTTCCATTGCATCTAGGTCAACACCTGATCCATGGCAAGTAATTACTCATTGAGTGAAAGCTCCAAATATGCCAACTCAGGAAGACTCTGCAAAAGATCACAGAACCTAGGAAAACCTGAAAGCAAACGGAAGCCAGTGCTTCAAGAAGAAAAAGTTATATCCGCCTTGCCACTGACCATGTGGTTACCCTCTAAACTCGCCACTACCAAGTGTAAGAATTAAACTTGGCATTTAAGTCTAGTGGACTACCTCTTCCACAAACAATGTGGTCTTCAACAAGTTTCTCTTCTTGCGTGTAAGATGTAACAGCAAGGAGGGAATGGGGATTCATATTAAATACAGGATTAATTTCAGTTAATTCCTGAAGTCTTTTCAGAGCCTTGGCCAGCACTTTGGGAACCTTCACCAAGAGGCCCCATCTCCACTTCCTTCTCTGCTATTCTCACATGCCTCACCTGCTGTGCCCACCAATGTCACGTACACCACCTCCAAGCAGTCTCCACAGAAGAGCCCAGAATCCCTGCTTTCCTACCCATCTCCCAGCTCTCCAAGGAGATCTTCCTTTCATCATCCAAGCAGCCAACCAAAGTGCTGATGCTAATCCGTGAGGATCAGATGCAGTGATTCTTACACTTTTGTGTGAAAAAAAAGATCCTCTGAGCATTAAGATGAAAATGCACCTCTCTGAATCTACCCACAGAGGAAGTCTTAGAAGGAGAAGGGATTCAATAATCTTCTAACAAACACCCCTAGAAGATTCTGATGCAGATGACCCAAAGATCACTCTTTCAGATGAAGTGGTCTAGGTTTTGATCCTAGACCACAGGTTCTTCACCTGGCAGTTTATGAATTCCCAAGGGATCTGAGGACCAAATCCAGGTCCTTAGTTAAGTCCATGAACTTAAAAAGGAAAAAATACAGGCATACCTCAGAGATATTGTAGATTCTGTTCCAGACCACCGCAATCAAACTAATGGTGCAATAAAGTGAGTTATACAAATTTTTTGTTTTCCAATGCATATCAAAGTTATGTTTACACTCTATTATAGTCTACTGAGTGTGCAAGAGGATTGTACATCCCTTAATTTTAAAATACTTCATTGCTAAAAAAAAATGCTAACGATCATCTGAGACTTCAGCAAGTCATAGTCTTTTTGCTGGTAGAGGCTTTTGCCTTAACATTGATGGGTCTTTTGACTGATCAGGGTGGTGGTTGCTGAAGGCTGGCATGGCTGCGGCGATTTCTTAAAAGAAGACAACAATCAAGGTTGCCATATCAATTGACTCTTCCTTTCACAAAAGGTTTCTCTATAGCATGTAATGCTGGTTGATAGCATTTTGCCTACAGTAACTTCCTTCAAAATTGGAGTCCATTCTCCCAAATCCTGCCACTGCTTTGCCAACTAAGTTTATGGAATATTCTAAATCCTTTGTTGTCATTTCAACAATGTTCACAGCATCTTCACCAGGAACAGGTTTCATTGCAAGAAACCACTTTCTTTTCTTTCTTTCTTTTTTTTTTTTTTGAGATGGAGTCTCGCTCTGTCACCCAGGCTGGAGTGCAGTGGTGCGATCTCGGCTCACTGCAACCTCCACCTTCCTGGGTTCATGCCATTCTCCTGTCTCAGCCTCCCGAGTAGCTGGGACTACAGGTGCCCGACACTCAGCTAATTTTTTTGTATTTTTAGTAGAGACGGGGTTTCACCGTGTTAGCCAGTATGGTCTTGATGTCCTGACCTCGTGATCCACCCGCCTCGGCCTCCCAAAGTGCTGGGATTACACGTGTGAGCCATCGCGCCTGGCCAAGAAACCACCTTCTTTGCCCATCTATAAGAACCAACGTGTCATCCATTCAAGCTCTATCCTCAGACTGCAGCAGGTTAGTCATAGCTCCACTTCTAATTTCAGTTCTCTTGCTATTTCCACCACATCTACAGTTATTTCCCTCACCAAAGTCTTGAACCTCTCAAAGTAATCCATGAGGCTTGGAATCAGCCTCTCCCAAACTTCTGTTAATGTTGATATTTTGACCTCCTCTCATGAATCACAAATGTTTTTAACGGCATCTAGAATGGTGAATCCTTTCCAGAAGGTTATCAATTGACTTTGCTCTGATCCATCTGAGGAATCACAATATATTGGCAGCTATAGACTTAGACAATGAATTTCTTAAATAAGATTTGAAAATGGAAATTAATCCTTGATCCAT
>NW_012114533.1:3785244-3803077 GCF_000951035.1 Colobus angolensis palliatus | reverse complement strand
AGCCAGGATGGTCTCGATCTCCTGACCTCGTGATCCGCCCGTCTCGGCCTCCCAAAGTGCTGGGGATTACAGGCTTGAGCCACCACGCCCGGCCTCTAGCTTTTTATTTAAAGAGAGACATGCGACTCTTCCTTTCACTTGAATACTTACGGGCCATTGTAGAGTTATTAATTGGCCCAATTTAAATCATGTTGTGCCTCAGGGAATAGGGAGGTTTGAGGAGGGGAGGGCAGAATGGCCTGTCAGTGGATCAGACAGAACACATACAACATTTATCGATTAAGCTCACTGTTTTATGTGGGCACAGTTCATGGTACCCCAAAACAATTACAATAGTATTATCAAAGATCACTGATTACAGATCACCATAACAGATAGAATAATAATCCAAAAATTTGAAATATTGCAAATATTACCAAAATGTGACCCAGAGACCTGAAGTGAGCACACACTTTTGGAAAAATGCCACCAATAGACTTGCTCAATGAAGGGTTGCCACAATCCTTCAATTTGTTAAAAACACATTATCTGTGAGGCACAATGAAACAAAGCGTAATAAAATGAGGTTGCCTGTATATCCTTTTTATTTTTATTAGCTGTAACTAGAAGTCAATATTTTTCTTTCTGTCTTTCTTTCTCTTTCTTTCTTTCTTTCTTTCTTTCTTTCTTTCTTTCTTTCTTTCTTTCTTTCTGTCTCTCCTTCCTTCTCTCTCTCTTTCTTTCTTTTTTGACACAGGAGCTCACTCTGTCACCCAGGCTAGAGTGCAGTAATCATGGCTCACTGTAGCGTTGACCTCCTGGGCTCTAGTGATCCTTTCACCTCAGCCTCCTGAATACCTGGGACCACAGGTACATGCCACCATGCCCAGCTAATTTTTTTATTTTATTATTTGTACATATGGGATCTCACTACGTTCCCCAGGCTGGATTTGAACTCCAGGGCTCAAAGGATCCTCCCACCTCGGCCTCCCCAAATGCTGGGACTATAGACAAGAGCCACTGCATCCTGCCTAGCATTTCTTCTGAATGTCTTTTGATATAGGCAACAAACCCAGTAGTATTAATAGTACCTGTGACTCTGCCACAAGTAGAAATCATTGATATTGTTAGAGCACATTACTGCTATGGCAGATACCTTGAAATTCTATTTACACTCATCACCGCTTTGAAATTATGGTTGTTGTTTAGATAGATCTGTCACTAGATTTTGTTATTTAATCAAATAATAAAGAATTATGCATATTACCATATCATTATTTTTAAAAATATATTTTTATAATTGTATTTTAATGTCATTGGTTTCTTTTGTGATCTCTGTATTTTATTTTATATATTTAAAAATATTATTCTGGGGGGGTGTCAATAGGCTTCACCAGAGTGACAATGGGGTCCTTGGCATGCACACAAAGAGTTTAAAGAGTCCTGCTCTAGGCAGAGCTAGTTATGCCAGAAAACAATTTCTGGCAACCCTGCTCTCTATTTTCTCTCTCTTGCTCCTCCCCAGAACCCAACCTTTCAGCCAGCTGGTGGACTGCACCAGAATTACAGAGTAATCAGGGATAAAGAAGGAGCCACTCTGGGCATGGACTGTGTCCTGAACGTGATTTTGACAAGCATTAGGAGAGGCTGGGTTCTCCTGCAGCTTCCCTGGGCCTGGACAACTTGTCCCTTTGTTTTCCCAAGTAAACTGAGCCACCCTTCCTAGTTCAGAATCCACAGTTTAATATAAATATTGACTTGAGGGGTTAAGAAAACCACTTTACAGATGAGCAGAAACTTCCTGGAACCATTCACAAAATATTCATCAGAAATAGAAACCCAGAGAGGTGGAGAACTAGGACTGCCCACTCTTGTGCCAACACCATCATCTCTACTTGATTTCATATTCACAGGCTGGCACAAGAATAAATAGGGTGGCCATATCATTTTGGAAAGAGAGGCTAAAAGAGTAATGCCAGCCGGGTGCGGTGGCTCACGCCTGTAATCCCAGCACTTTGGGAGGCCGAGACGGGCGGATCACGAGGTCAGGAGATCGAGACCATCCTGGCTAACACGGTGAAACCCCGTCTCAACTAAAAATACAAACAAACAAACAAAACAATTAGCCAGGCGTAGTGGCGGCCGCCTGTAGTCCCAGCTATGCGGGAGGCTGAGGCAGGAGAATGGCGTGAACCCAGGAGGCGGAGCTTGCAGTCAGCCGAGATCGCGCCACTGCACTTCAGCCTGGGTGAGAGAGCAAGACTTCGTCTCAAAAAAAAAAAAAAGTAATGCCCAACAAGCCGGCCAAATGCCTGTCTTGGCTTAATGGGTATTTGGGCAATGCCCACCAATTACAAGTCCCTCCGCTTTATAGACTCCTAAAGTAGCTGCTGAAAGCACTATCCAGTTTACAAATGAAAAAGAAGCCTGAACACAAGCATCCTGATGGTTGGGCTGGCAGCTCCTGCTAAGAGTTTATCTTTGCATCCACAGCCGGAAAGGAATCGGCATTCCTAGGCTTGCGACTTAAAGAAAATTAATGACTGAGCCAGACACATCCTGAGGACCCCTTACCCTTGCAGTCCTAACACTCAGGGCGAGATTTCTAGGTTAGGGAGAATGCCCCATCTTCTGGCTTTGGCCAAGCCTGGGCTTTCTTAGAAGGTTGCGGGGCCAATCAGCAGCCATAAATCTTAGAAAACCTTCACCGTTTTACAAGGGAGTTCGCGGGGGCTACCCTTCTCCCTCACGCGGTCTATTTACAACGCCGAAATCTCCGTGTTAATGGACCTAGGATAATGGTGTTTACTTTACCGCGATAAAGCGCTGGGCTTCCTGGGGGAGCGGCTGTAAAATGTCCTGGAGGTAGGGATGGAAGGGGCGCCGTAAAAATGGGCGCTGGAAGGGCGGGGGCACCAGGTTCTCCCTCAGGCCGGCGCCCCAGCCCTCCACCCTCTAGGCTAGGCTGAGCAGCCCAGGCTTCGCGAGCGAGTACAGTTCCCACATAAATCACCAGCGCCAGAGTCTCGGGAAAAGGCGCATTTTTCATTGCTGGCTGCTGGGCAACTCCAGACCGCGAACGAGAAACAGAAGTTGTCTTTAGATAAACCGTTCACCGGAGCGCGCGCTGTGGCAGCACGGTCCGCAGAGCACAGGGCAACCCGGGTCTGGAGCTGCGCCCCCGCCAGCCGATCACCTCCCAGAGGCCCCCCAAGAAACCCAGATCCTCCCAAGGGCTGGTCCCACGTCCTTCTGCAGAGAGGAGATAGCGAGCCAAGCGGGAAGGAAAAGGCGAACTTCAGGGTCTGGAGAGACTGGAGAAGTGGTGCTTACGAAGGCAAAACCTTCTCAAAAACCTGAAAGCCTAACTCCACGTTTACCAGCAGTGTAATTTCGAGCAAGTGACTACCCCTCTGAGCTTCAGGAACCTTCAGTTGTAAAACAAAAAGTACTACCTTCTTATTCTGTTCATAATTAACGTGAAATCAAATGCGAGTTGTATAACCGGACCTAGGAGGTTCCCTGAAGCCCCTGGAATTGTTGGCAAAGGGTCACGCGTATCTGGGGAGAGGATCCCAAGCAAGTGCTCAAACCACAAAACAGTGAGAAACACCGCCCTATGTCTGTAGACAGACTATGTGGCTAGAATCCTGGCACTACCACTTACTAGCTGTGAGATCTTGCTCAAGTTTCCGAAGCCTCCTGTTTTCTCTTCTGTAAAAAGGGATAATCGTTCCTACGATTATGTGGAGACTAAAAGCGCTAGGCACGGTGTCTGGCTCGTAGTAAACGCTAGCTAAATGATTAGCTACATTCACGCATCAGCCCCTAGCCCTGTAGCAAAGACACTTGTCTCCAAAGTCAGGAATTCCAGGCCTAGTCTTTTCAAACTGAAGGCTGCCGAGATCCATGAAACCCTACGTTCGTCCTGGGCGCCAGTGGGCAACTCGCCCATTGCCAGATGGCGGCCTTTCCACTGCGTTGGATGGGTGCGCGGGTCGCGTTTTGTTCCCGGGCAAGCTGGGGGTAAGCGTGTGCGCACCTTGCGCCGGGCGCTGTAGGGCCTCTCCAGCTCCCGGAGGTGCGCACTCGCTGGGCGGCCGCCCTTTGAAGGCAGCTCTAACCCTGCCGGCCGCCAGGCGCCCGGGGCTTGGCCCTAATCCGGATTTGGAGGCCGAAGCAGTAAGCCGGCCGCCACCGACTGCGAAGAAATCAAAGCGGCAGCCATCCTGGTAGCTCCTGGTCTTGTTTACTTGTTGACGCGCGCTAACCCAAGCAAGACGACCTCGAGTTTGATATCCGCCTAGAGAGAAGAGGGGTAGGGGTCCGGGAGCAGTCAGCCTCCACCGCTGTGGAGGCCAAGGTTTCCAATTGCGGCAGACAAGTTTCCTTCCCTTCTAAGGTCAGAGGTCGAGCCTGGGAGAGGCCCGCTCCCCTTTCCCTCCAGGCCCACCCGGCGCGATGTCCTGGAGCCCCGTTTCCAGCCGCGCCTTCTTCTCCCCTCCTAGCTCGCTATCCATTAGTATAATCCTCTGTCCAAACACTGCGGCCGGGACGGCCAGACATTTGGTGTAAACAGACCCGGGGGAACAATTCTAACGATATAAATAAAATAACCATTAATAGTGCAAATTGTTCGATGAACCGGAGGCCGAGCACCGGGGACTCCAGCCTCGCTGGGGTGTGTGTACACAGTGTGGACGCCACGCATCCGTCAGGTGAATCTGGGTTTCTTGTCCCGGCCGAAATCTAAACCAGGCGCAGGTGAGGTCCCCTTAAGCGCGTCAACGGGGACCCGGCTCCTAACACTCACAGGCCGTGACACGCATGCGGCTCAAGACCGACGCACATAGCGAGGTCGCCGGGCGGCCGCAGCTCACATTAACGTAACCGCCGGGACCCGCCCCAAACAGAGTAACTGGGGTGAGCCCGGCTCTTCAAAAACTCTCCCTCTCTCCCCGTGGCCAGCCGCGGCCTCAAAGAGCGCCACCTGGTCACATCGGCAGCCTCCGTGCGAGCAGGGACACAGAGCTCACACCCCAAACGGAAAAAAATCAGCCTCCACTTGTCCCGGGCTTCGTAATAATAAACTAACATTTATTGGGCGTTTCTTGTGCCAGGCACCACGCTAAGTGCTTCACAGAGGTAATTTCCTTGAATCCTTAGGCGACCTAAGAGGTAGATACTTCTAGTATTCCCAGTTCCACAAATCAGAAAAGCAAAAACCTCTGAGAGTTTACAGAATTTGTCTGGAGACCCATGGAGACAGAATCTGAATCCACAACTCTGCTCCAGCAAGCGCACGGTGCCTCCCCGAGATGCAGCCACTTGCGCAGATTCCCAGGTGCCTGGCTGCCAAGGTCTGAAGCCTAGCTCCAGCGCATTCCCGGCCCCGCCGGGCTGCAAGGGGCGGGGGGTTGCTTTCCGGTGGGAAGTTCCTACTTCTCCCGAGAGGGTAGGCAGAGTGGTCTGAGAGGTCCGGACAGAGGCAGGAGGGGAGCCTCCTCGGAAAGCCCTGTGACCTATTCCCAGGGACCCAATAGTGGGCTCCCAGCGGGCCCTGCTCTGGCGCCGGGTTGCAGATGCCGCCCAGGAGGAGGCGAGCGAGGCCTCCCAGACAACAGGTCAACCCTGCGGGGGTCGCAGGGGGAGGCGGGGGCACTTAGAAAAACGCCTCCCTGGGGCCGGATGGCCGTGGAGTCGTGATTCCCGGAGTCTGACTGGGGCAGGACGTTGTCTCCAGCCCACCCAGGCGTGGAGCAGAGGCGTCCTGCACCCACTTCTTACTTGCTTTGTGACCTTGGACAAATAATTTTATTTCTGGGGCCTCAATGTCCAAGGCTCTTACATGGGGCGGGAGGGGCGGTGATACTTGTCTCCTAGGGATATAGCGATCGGAAGAGACCTTTGTGTGGAACGCTTTGTTTACCGGTGGAAAGTTTATTATCATGATTAGTGTTAACTTGACAGTAGGCACCTCGGAAGGCGGGGACGAGGGCTGGCAGCCCCATACTGAATAAAAAGCGAAGGACGGAGGTGGGGAGAAAGGAAACTGCTCTGGGGGGCGGAGGTGGGGGTACATGTAGGAGGGAAGGGGAGGGGGCTAGAGGAAGCTCCGCCCCACCGTCCGGCCGTGTTTATTTTCAAGGCAGCTTCCAGTCAATCCTGTCACAGGGGCACATTCTTTTCCGGGGCTGTGAACCACCGTCAGGGCTCCGCAGGAAGATTTGAGGAGGGGGAGGGCTGTTGAGTAGGGAGCAGGAATTCGCAGACTAGAGAGAACTGCGCCTGGGCAAGCAGTCCCTCCACGGCGCAGGGGAAGCAGAAGGGGAAAGAGAGGAAGCTGAGTGTTCAAGGCAAGGAATTTTAACAACCTTGGGCAATTTACCTCACCCTTCTGAGCCTCAGTCCCCTCCTCTGAAATGGTTATATTAATAGGGCCAAAGACAAGAGCTGCTGCAAGAAGCAGAAGCAGTAACAATGGCGGACACTTAGCAAGAGTTTACAGCAGCCTGGCGATGTTCTGAGCTCTTCATACCCAATGAGACAGCGAACTCTCCCAGCACAGTAGAAGTCTCTTGACCATGGTCTGCCAGTTTATGTGGGAGCTGGGTGGGGAGGGGAGGCTCTTTACCTCTGAGCCCATTGGTGCTTGTAGAAAAGCCATGAACAGTAGCTGGTACTGTCCATATGGTCATTGGTGATGGGATTGCTAATGTTATTGTTGTCAGCTGTATTATTTCTATTGTTACAGCCGCTCACTACCAACCTTAAAAGGTAGTCACCATTAACACCTTTATGGAAAGGAAACAGGCTCAGAGAGGGTAAGTGACTTGCCTAAAATCACACAGCAGGTGTGGGGCCAAGCGGAGAGATAAGAAACCAGACCAATCCAGTGGCCAGATGCTCTCACCCACCGCAGAGGGAAAAGGAGAGAGGGCACAGTTTAGTGCAGGGCGAGGCCTGGGTGAGAGAGGGATACCTACCGCCAGGGCAGGTCCCCAGCAGCTGATTTATTTGCATTCCAGCAGGGACGCTAATTGGTCAGATCTTTATCTCAACACGATAACAATGACATGGGACTTCAGAGATTTGTTTACAGCAGCTAAAAATGATGCATTTGTGGGAATGGGAAGCTGGGTTGGAGTGCGGGTTTTGTTTGCGGCTGCTTTAGCTTCAGAGGGTGGGGAGTGTCTATTGGGGGAGTAGGGAGGCTGAGAGGAGGCTGCTGGTCATTCTGAGAATATTTCCTAAAATTAATGATTAAGAGAATAAGTCTCCTTGTTTGAAGATCCCAAAAAACACAAAATTTGATGGACAATTAAATAATGCTTCTGTAAGTGGGAAAAGAGAGCGCCTGGGAACCCCACTCTCCGCAGATCTCTGCTCAGCCCCAGCCGCCCCCGCAAGAACCGTTTCTCCTCGCATGGGTGCGGAATTCTCTGTAAGTGCTTTTCTTAATCCTAAAGGCAGGCTTATAAAGTCCACACCGTTATTATCTTCTTTTGTAAGTGAGAAAACTGCCATTTAACGAGGTTGAAGGACTGGCTCAAAGTCACAAGACTATAAAAACAGCAGGACTCCACACCTAGATCTGGTGGACTACAGGGCCAGTGCTCCAGCCCAAGACAGAGGCATGAGGTATGGTTATGGCTTAGAGAAAGCAACATCTCCCTGGGCCCCATTCCAAACCCAACCTCCTCACATATGGAGTCTCCTTGCAGAGGAGCATGGCACCGGGGCAACCCTTGCACATGAATGCTCAGGAGATCTGTCTACAGACACTCACATGCATGCTTACTGACTTACCAGTTGTGGGAGGTATAAGATATTCACATCTGCCTGTGTACATGCTCCCTCATGTGGGGGCACAATACATACATATATATACACACGGGCCACCCTTCTACTATACTAATGTGGAGGGCATGACACATGGAGTTTTCAAAAGTCTAAATTTCAGAATATTTCAATGTAATTTTATTACTTTCAACAACACACACAGTCATTACAACTCTGGCAATAAAATCTATTCCCTCTTCTCTGACTACAGCTTAGACAGGTGCTTATGGAACCACTTTGGACAAGACTAATTGTAATGATCCCATAAATTGCCTTATAGAAATAGTGCATCTGATAGTCATGGAACTTAATTTTCATCTTGGATCATATAAACATTTCTCTCCAAATCTCATGTCACTACCAGTAATTCCCATTATTGTTGAGGGGAAAAAAAGGAGGGAAGAATTTAGAATGAGTATTGGCCAGCCCTGTGTTAATGACCACATGATCTGAAACAGTAGAGCCCTAATGTGGAGTCTACATTTATGGGCAGTCCTGAGTGCCTTCTTCCCCATGCCCATCCACATGTGCACTCACTAATGTGTTCACACAGGAAAGCACTTTCCTCTTCATTCAAGGAGAAAGACAAGTCTGTAGAAATATCTATATCATGTCTCTATCCACCTACTGGAAACCTATATTTCTCAGGAGATGAAACTGCCACCAGTCTCAAAACTATGGTTGCAGCTGGAAGGTAAAGGGTAGAGGGTGGCTGGCTGGCTGCCTGCCATGCATCTGGGGAGCCCAGCTCCCAGGAGAGAATGCATGAGACTTAGTCTCCTCTCAGGAGGCCAGTGACTCAGTGACCCCCACTGGCTCCAGTTGGGGAAAAGGTAGGAAATTATTGGTGGACCCAGAGCAGCTAGAGTGCTCAGTCCTTGGCTGGTGTGAGAAGCCAGGGACCCCACTCTTTTCTCTTAGATTTGGCCCCTGCATTTTAAGGCAATCTCTGAAACACCTTCCAGTTGGGGTGATCTCAAGACAATACAACCCCCAGTCTAAAGTGGGGCTGTTGGGAAAGAAAGGAAGGTCAGTTTGCTCGCACTTGTGTGTGGTGCAGTGGGAGCGGGTGTTCCTGGTCTGGAAGCCCCCATCTGCTCTCAACGATGCCTGGGGCCCAGGTCTCATGGTCACCTCCAGCTCTGCTCTGGTTCTCTTCAGACTGCCACAATAGAAGGAAATGGAGGTTCCTCAGGATCTGCCTGGAGTGGGGATTTCCATGGGCAGGGCAGCCAAGCCTGCCACCTGGAGCCCCACAGAACAGCTAGGGCCCACTGCTGAGGCTACCGGGGAGTGGGGGCTTGGGAGGTGGGAGAGGTCTTACCAGTTGGAGCAGGGCACAGCGTAGCTTCCCTTTCACAAACCAAGGGGTGCATGGGCATTCTCCTGAGCAGCCCTGAGGGTCAGAAGCAGATGGGTGGGATGGGGGAAGGAATGTGGGGCTCAGGAGTGAGGTCTTGGTCAGTCTCACCCAACCTTGGCGAAGTCCTCCTGTGCTGCCCTGATTCCCTTCACATCAAACATCTGCAGGGCCACGATCAAAAAGCCTGAGAGCATCAGAGTGGAGGGGTAAGAAGGTAGGGAAAAGGGGGGAATTAAACAAGATAAGGGGAAGAGTAAGGAAACAGGTAGGAGGGAAACAGGTGGGGAGGAGTGGAAACAGTGAGAAAGGAAACTCAGGAGATGGGGGAGGAGGTGAGGAAGAAAGGAAGTGGGGGAAGGGCATAAAGGAAAAGGGGTGGGAGAGTAAAATGGGTTCCCTCAAAGAGCAAGGGGCTACGAGGGGAAAAAGACTAGCAGTGAGGGAGCGGAGGACTGCAGGCGGAAGAGCGCGCGCGTTTTAGGATCCCCGTCTCAGAGGCTCTGCCCTGCCTCTGGATGTGGCGAACCTCAAGAGGTAAGAAGGTCCTTACCTCTGGTTGACAGGAGCGCGGAGAGGTGGAGGGGAGTTCGAGAACCTAGAGGCAGGTTCAAGGACAAAGGCACACCTTGTGCAGGCCTACCAAGTCACTCTAGCCCTCTTCGCTAGGGCCCTGGGCCGTTGGCAGGCGGATGGAGAAAGATGCCCCAGGAAAAAGCCCAGCACTGCTAGGCCCTACGTGCACTGGCTTGGAGACGCGGCGCCAGTGACAGGCAGGGCACAGTGAGGCCCGGAGCCCTTACAGTCGTTGCAACCTGGAGCTACCGAACCGGGGACCTCCGACCTGACACGCCTGCGAGGCTGCGAGGTCCAGAGGTTGGACCTGGTTCCTAGGGCGCGCCACTCCTTCTGACCCCTGTGGCATGTGTCCTGGCGCACCGCACCAGCCCGGTGCCTCTGCCCTCTCTACTGTTCCCTGTCTGATTCTGAGCAAGGCCAGCAGCCCACTGTCCCACCCGACCGCCAAATTTCCGCAGGGTCAGGCGAGCCGAGCCGGAACTGCGCCGGGGCAGTGGTGATGGCTGGGCGTCCCTGTAGCTTCAGGACCAAGGGCAATCCGGGGGCTAGGCCCGCAGACCCGGCCGTCGGCTGACGCAGCGAAGGTCTAGCCGAACCTTGGGGATCGTTCTCCCGGTGCCGACCGAAAACCCGGACCTCCGGGCTGGACGCGGAGAAGGCCCGATAAGACGTTACTTAAACATGTTACTTAAACAAGACTGCAGTAAACGTTTCTTTCCAAGTGAGAAAAGTCTTTTTCGTTCTCAGACGGTTTGAAGGTATTTGTGCCAACGAGACCCCCAGGGAGATTTAGAGGAAGCTTTCTATGTCCTAGGAAGCTGAGATCCCACGGAGCCGGTTTACTGTTGAGAGCAGACAGTTTCGAGTAGATAGCGCTGGAAGAAACACGAAGAATCTCTCTTGCTTCTTGGAACGCGATAACCACATTTCTCTCTCTATTCCCCCTCTACTAAAAATCAGAATCCGCACGAAGCAGGCAGTCGCTCTGGTTCAAATGAATTAATTTGCCGAAGACTGCAGCTGCTCTTCTGAAGTCAGATTACAATTTAAAAAGTTTATACACATTGAAATTTCGCTACGGAAAGTTAAACGCACGCTAGCAACAACAACAAAAAAGGAATGCATTCAGAATTCCAATTTAATCCTCAAGTTAAAACTGCTCACTGCACGCCCAAATAGCGCACACAAGCAGTACAAATAAATGTCTGTATGCAGGAGTCCTTTATTTAGGTGTTTTTTGTTTGAAAAAGTATTGAATTGATTTTCATTCAACAAAGATACAGTCTTTTCGACATGTTTTATTAACAGAACTGGTTTTGCTAAAGAAAGTGTAATTTACATTTTTATCTTTAAAATTTTTGGAGGGGCAGATCCACAAAGATAGCTGTGAAGCCCTCTCCCTGAGAAATCGAAAGTCACATTCTCAGCAAGGACCTGCAATTTATGAAGAACTATACAAATTACTGTATTTGGACTAATTTTCTCCCAGGAAAGAGAAACAGTGGTGAATTTAGAAAACTCAATTCCAAATAAAATCTAGGAAAATTTGGCATTCCTACAAACACATGCAAAACAAACTAAATGCTTAAAACAGCATTTCAAAATCTCTTTTTATGAAATTCCTTCAACAAGAAAAAACCTCCCAAGAAATTAGACCAGTTTAATGCCTTCTAGGACTCATCAACCCAGTTGACATTTCTTTGAAAGCACAAAATGTATTCACCCATCTCGTAATTAAAATGCTATTGCTTCTGAATTGCTTTAAAAAAAAATTGGGTAGCTTTCTAACATTCCTTAACAAAAAACTAAAGCAAAGCACACTTGCGCATACACACACACACCCCACCACCACCATCACCACTACCACCAACAAATTAACAAAAACCCATTTAGTGGGTCTCTCTCGATCTCGTAAGTTGACATTGAAAATGAAACTTCTAGAAGAGCAATAAAAAAAAAAAAAAAAGATTACCCTGAAATGTTTTGGCTGAGTTCATCACAGGATGATTTTTCATGCTTTAATAGAAAAATCACTTCTGATTGTAGTGTTACATTGTTACATTTTGATTAGAAAGCCACAATAACTTTCGACTTGTTTGTGGCCTTGGTTATATAATTAAATGACCATTTGAATAGCTGAGAGATAACGGGATAAGCAGTGGCATTTACAACTAAAATTATCTATTATCTGCCTATATTTATATGTACATTAAGCAATGTTTGTGTAGACAATAACAGTTATGAGAACACTTTACAGTTTTCAAAAAATTGTCATATTTTTCATTTCATAATGCATTTATTGTAATGGCTAGCATGTGGTTCCTTAAAAAAGAAAAAGGTACAGACGTTTATGTCTCTATACAGCACTTCCCCTTCAAGGACTTTACCACCGTTTACTGATGATCTTTAATCATAGGGTGGGGTAGAGAGCTTGTATAAATGTATGAGGTGATGAAAGCGTAGGAAGGCAGATACACTCGATTAAAACAAAATCAAACGCTTTCATGGATGCAGCCATCCTTACTTTATCTGACAGTAATTAGCTAAAGTGTCTGGAACGAAAACATATTATTAGTAGAGCACAGCTCCAGGATTTCAAAGATCTCCTTTTCAGACAAGAGAATGCAAATGCCCCAGAAGGCGATCGTAACTGGATAGGCGTTGGAACCAGATCCCACTCTCTGATAAGAGACTCCTGCGGAGCGACTGCTGCTGTATAACTACCGCTCTGGAGTTCTTCTCCTTTCAGGCCCGAGGCTGTCGCGGGTACAGGGTGCGCGCGCGGGAAAAGGAGGCCACCTAGATGAGACTGGCCCGGCAGGGATCCCTGCGGGGAAGCACAGCCACTGGGGAACCAGACCAAGGGAGTCTGAACAATACTGAGGAGGTAGCTGGAGACAACCCAAACCCCTGCTCTGGGCATAAAACTCAGATAAATCTCAGGGATGCGGTAGCAGATAGAGGTTTTCCGCAGGCTGGAACAGCACTGCGCTGGGCTGGGGATGGGGAAAGGAAGCGGCGATAAGGCCTAGGCGCCACCCGCTAGGCTCCTTCGCCTGGGAGTCCTCACAGGCCCTGGTGGCATACTGAGGAGCAACCTGCCCAGGGTCCTCAAAGGACAACCGCTTAGGCCTGGCGCAAGGTACCTGGCCCGGGGGCGGCTGGGGCGGCGGGATTTGGGGTAAAGGAGCACCCGCAGGCCTGCTGGTAGGGAGGAAACAGCTCCCTGCGTGAGCTGACAGAGACGCCCTGGTGGGCTCCGGCGGCAGCAGCGCGTCTGTGGGCGTGTATCCGCGATCAGGCGCTGGAGGGGCGCTTTGTCCTGGTCGCAGTTTTAAGACTTGGATTGTTGGAGCTAGATTTATGTAAGGCCTAGGAGCGAAGCGAGGCTGAGACGCAAGGGAGTGTAACAAGGAGAAATGCAGGCTTCGGTTGGAAACTGGGGAGAGAGATTGTTTAGATAGCCTTTCTCCTTTTCTTTTTCCAGAATCATGAAATCACCAGAGGAGAAGAAAACTGCGGACTAGAAGAGAGCAGAAACATTTCCCCTGAGACAGTTTTGCCCCGGAGGTGGGTTGGGGAAGTGAGGCTGGAGCTCAGCTTCCTGCTTGTATGCTCGGCGGCCACCGTTATGCACACACACTCAAGGTCCGCCACCCGGCAGTGCCGTGCACCCCTCCGCCCCCACCTCGGGATCTTTGCCCCCGAGCGCTCGGGATCCACAGCAAAACCAGGCACATTCCTCCCTCTGCAGACTCACCGCCTGGTTTGTAGACACCGGTCTGCGCCTGGGGCGTCAATAGTTTCAGGATTTAAAACAGAAAGACACCGGGCGCCCCTGTGGCTGAGGAACGGCGGTTCCGGTGCAAGACCCTGCCCACAGAGGGTCTCTCCCCACTGCCTGCGGGCAGCCGCCACCTAAGTACTCCTGGGCGCACGTGGCCCGCGTGGCACCCCAGCTCCCCCGGCGGACCCAGTGGCTGCCTCTCCACAACATTTCCGCTCCCTTCTGCAGAGCCCCGCCTCTCCCCCCTCCCGACAGGCTGTTCTTTCTCCCTTCAACCTTGAGCACCCACTCCTGTCGCCGTTGCGGGACCCGCGTAGCAGCCCTCCACCGTAGTACCCACTCCCAGCCGGTGTCTTATGCCGCTCGGAGGCAATGTCCACCGTTCCTGCACCTTTCACCCGCCCCTTCCAGGTGAGACGGGTCTCTTCCAGCTCCGCCATCCTGACAGCCAAAAAATTGCTTGGAGTGGCTGAGGCCGGATGAGGAGAGCCACGGTTGAGCTGGAACTGTTCCCTAATTTTTAAGGCCAGCGCTGCACATGGGTCTTTCTACGGACCTCAAAGCAGCGCCCGCTGCTCCTCACTGGACTAGGCTTGGTAGAGAGCAAATGCCTGTTGTGGAAGAAGATGGTCCCTACCAGCGCGGAGTTTCCAGAATCTGTGGGGGACCGCATAGACTCCCCCAGAAAACATCCAGGGCCTCATGAAGGTACCAGAAGGCGTGTAGGTAGAGAAAAAGTAAAAGCCTGTCAGAGAGGCAAGGCCTACATTCAGGCTCCTGATTTCAATAGGCGGAAAAGAAGGCCGCCAAGGCTGGGTCACCTCCCTTGTGAGGACAGATCCTGCTCTCAAAACCGTAAGAAGCCACCCAGTGTGTGCCACACTCCAGCCACGCACCACCAATGCAGTCAACAAACACTGCTTGACCTCCCACACAGAAAAGCAGCAGTTGACACGTACTGAGCGCGTAACATGCGTGAGGCCCTGCACTAAGATTCTGGCGTGTTTTGCTTCATTCAGCCCTAGCAACAACCAAAAAAGGTATTACTGCCTTCGTTTATAGACGAGGAAACAAACTTAGAAATGCCCAAGATCACACACTGACAAGGCCAAGCGAGAGCTGTCGAATACCAAAGTTTAGTCATAACTCTATCTTCCTTTCACATACTGCTCTGTGCACCTGCTGCCAGGGATACAAGGGCAAAAGCAACCCCAGGACCCTGCCCTCATGGAGCTTACAGTCTAAGTCTAACTGGAGCGACCAGGCAGGCACCTACAGCTATAGAATTAAGTGGGAAGTGATAAGTGACATGCGTGTCTTGCTAACACAAGCTGCAAGTTCAGAGGCTGAAAGAGGGGCCTTCCAGCTAGACGATCTAGGAGCTCTTCCTCGGAGAACATTTTCCACTCGTGGAGGCTAAGGGTCAGAAACATGTTCCAAGCGGAGAGAAAACTTGAGCAACGGCAACAAGTTGAAAACGGACATGTCACCCATCCATAGACAGATAAAACACTCCGTCTCCTCGTGGATCCAGCGCCCCGTATTTACCCGCCAGGAAGTTTTCCTGCCCCGCGCAGCAGCTGAAAAAAGCACACCCCTGGGGCATCCTTCTCTGGCGTTGTTCGTGGACAGCAAGCCTCCCAGAACTGGCCTAGGTCGGGAAGGTGCAGCCACGCGGGAATCAATGGTTCAGGAACCGGATCAGTGCAGCCTCGCCCGCAGCGTCTCGGACTTCAGGACTCTATACTAGTCCTTGTCTATTTCTGGTAGAGCCGCAACATCCCACTCGGCGAGAGCAGGGGGCGTGGCCCACATGAGCCGGAACCTATGGGGAGGGAGGCTGGGGCGCCGGCCCCGCCCCCCGACGTGACGCAAGTCTCCCGGACAGAGGCTTCGGAGCCCCGGCCCCAGTCCCTGCAGTGGCTGTAACAAAACCCAGACCCCCAGGTCCCGGCCAATGGAGGCGATTTAGACTGGAGTAGGACCGCGTCTGTCAAAAGCCCGACTCTGCAGCAGCGGCGGAGTCCAGGAGGAGAGCTGGAGCCGCCGCGCTGCCTCCCCGCCCCCGCCGGGATTTATTATTTGGACTAGACAATTAAGTGGCCCTGATGATGTTACCAAGCCCGGTCACCTCCACCCCTTTCTCAGTCAAAGACATTTTGAATCTGGAGCAGCAGCAGCAGCACTTCCATGGTGCGCACTTGCAGGCGGACTTGGAGCACCACTTCCACTCTGCGCCCTGCATGCTGGCCACAGCTGAGGGGACGCAATTTTCTGACGGAGGGGAGGAGGACGAGGAAGAAGAGGGCGATAAATTGTCCTATTTGAACTCACTAGCCGCAGCCGACGGCCACGGGGATTCAGGGTTGTGTCCCCAGGGCTATGTCCACACGGTCCTGCGAGACTCGTGCAGCGGGCCCAAGGAACATGAAGAGGAGCCCGAGGTCGTGAGGGACCGGAGCCAAAGTGAGTAGAGGGGAAAGAAAACGCACCTGCACACCTGGAGCAATGGCAGAGCGCACACAAACAGTCCACAAACCTTGCCAGAGCGGCTGCCCACCCCTTTACCCTTTGGCTGGGGCCATGCCTCCGCCCTGGTCGCGAACAGCGCCACAAAGCGCAGGTACCTGCGAGGGAGATGGGGCGGAGAGACAAGGACGAGGTGACCCTGACAACTACTCCTCCCCAAAGGGGGAAATGAGGGAAGGGAAGGTGGTTACTACTGCCCTGATGCTGAGAGGCGACGTGGGCTCAGCGCCTGGGTCCTCATAACTGGCAGTATTTTTGCTCTTCCCTCCCTCCACCCCACCAAAAGGTTCTTCTCCCAAAAAGGGCAGGAGCCTGGACCTTTTTCGTTTTCCCTCTAGGGTGAGATGAGTTCTCTTAGCCCAGGGCAGCCACCCCTTCTTCTCCGAAAAGACAGCCCCAGCAGCCTGTGTCTCTCTTATCCGCAGGGGGCAGGAACTTTGGTGGAGGCCAGTTGGGTGGTTTCCTCCCTTCTCTGCTTGGAACTCAGCGTCCTTGAACCCGTGGCACCCGGTAGAGAGAGAGGAGATGATCGGAAAGTGCATGGGAACACTGTCTATTCCGCGCGACCATAGCTCTCACATCCCTAAGGCGCCGGCCTTTTTTGAAAATCCGTAACGTTTTGCTTTGTGTCCCAGGCTGCAGGCCGAATAGAAAACGCGCCGAACTTGAGTCCGAGATCTTGGCTGCTCACATCGGACGGGAAGTAAATTGATAGGGAGATGGGATAATCAAATAAAGTCCCCAAGGAGGTGTATTTAAGAGGACAGAATCTCAGTCTTTTTCCCAAGAGGCGGTTTGATGTGGCAGAGGCCAAGGCCTATGCTCTCATAGTTCCCAGAGCCTAAAATCGGCATGAAACTGTCTATAACTAGTCAATCAAACTTCATTTTCAGAGGGCACACGGACATTGTCATCACATTTGCATGTAGTCTTTTATAAGCCACACACACACACACACACACACACACACACGTCCCTGGGCCATGCACAAGCGTTACACTCGGAACAGATTTTCGCTCAACCCATGCCCACCGGCCCACTCATACCAACCCGCCTCACACCTTCAGTTATCCTTGGTGGAGTAGAAGGCAAACGAGTTTGCAAATACTGTAGTTATTATGTAGCTGCAAACCTTCATTCTGAAAATAGTCATTAGCACGTCGAGCCGCACATTTAATACAGAGTAATCTCTTCTCTCGCAGATGCTCAAGATCCAAATAAACACGCACTAACTACCCCTCTCCAGGAAAGGCGCCTCCGCCTGCTAAGGGCGTTCTTTCGGTACTGGGGCTGTCGCAGGGTCCCACAGCGCCAGGAGCCACAAACGTTCCCAAAAGTCCAGCCATTTACTACCGCACGCTCTGCTCAGCCACCAAAAGGGGTCATGGTGCTCCAGGACAGGAGCCGCGGTGCGGCTGGGAACAGCTAAGGACGCTGTTGTTTGCTTCTTCCGCAGAAAGCTGCCAGCTGAAGAAGTCTCTAGAGGCGGCGGGAGACTGCAAGGCAGCGGAGGAGAGCGAGAGGCCGAAGCCACGCAGCCGCCGGAAGCCCCGGGTCCTCTTCTCGCAAGCCCAGGTCTTCGAGCTGGAACGCAGGTTCAAGCAGCAGCGGTACCTGTCGGCACCCGAGCGCGAGCACCTCGCCAGCAGCCTGAAGCTCACGTCCACGCAGGTGAAAATCTGGTTCCAGAATCGCAGGTACAAGTGCAAGAGACAGCGGCAGGACAAGTCTCTGGAGCTGGGCGCACAGGCGCCCCC
>NW_012114533.1:3735013-3784959 GCF_000951035.1 Colobus angolensis palliatus | reverse complement strand
ACCTCCGGGGCGACCACTGCCATGCAGCCCGCCTGCAGCGCGGCCGGAGGCGGTCCCTTTGTGAACGTGAGCAACCTAGGAGGCTTCGGCAGCGGCGGCGGCGCACAGCCGTTGCACCAGGGTGCTGCAGCCGGGGCCGCGTGCGCTCAGGGCACCTTGCAGGGCATCCGGGCCTGGTAGGGACGGGGCGGGTCACGCGGCAGGCACCCAGCGAAGCCTGGCGCCGCGGGACTGAAGCTCGAGAAGGGCCTGACCTAAAGGTCAGGTCCCCTCGTTAAAAATATATATATATACGTCTCGCTCCTCAGGGCTTCGGATCGCAGCTCACTCGAGGCCTGGGGAAGGGGGCTCAGGGGCAAGGAGGATGACTGGATCCGGTCGCCAGGACTGTCTCTGAGGCTGAAACGCCGCTGGGCGCTGGAGGCAACGATAGCCCCGACCCTGGCAGCGAGGGGAGTGCAGGAGGCTAGGACCCTGGCCGCGCTTGGTTCTTCCAAAGTGAGAAGGGCTTCTCTCCCTCTGCCTTTCCGCGGCCTCCGCGAAGCATTGGCGGGGAGCCCAAGGACATAACAAATTAAAAGCATGAAGGAGAGAAAAATGGGAGTCGTGGCTTGAGAAATTCCAGGCCCTACCGATTCTCTGCCCCCTTTGCGGGCCTGGAGCGCCATAGCACAGTCGATTTCATTTCCCATTTGTCTCCCCTCCGTAGCAGATACCTCGGTCCAGATCTCCGGATTGTTGGGGGACGCAGGATTCTTCGAGGAAGACCAGCCGAATGAGATCAAAATTTGGGGGTGGGGGGAGGCTGAACAAACTCGAGACCTGGTGGCCACCGGAGGTGTTACCGGGTTACCTTTCTGTTTCGTATTCTGTATTCAGCATATGTTATCTACCTATATAACTATAACCACACGCCGTGTACACACCCGCTGCCACACACTACAGGAGTCAATAAACAAGGTGCAATATTTTCAGATCGTTGGCCGGCTACAGAATTTGTTTAGCCCCCAAAAGTGGAGAGGAATCCTTTAAATAGGGCCGGAAGGGGAGGAAAAGGTGCGAGGGGGAAAGCCATCCTCTGTGGGCGATTGCAGGCCTGGTCTCCCATGAGCCAGGCCCCAGGCTGTAAGTCTCTTCGTGGCTTTGTTCATTAATTTCTGTTTACTCTTGTGGGCTGGACAGGTCGAAGGCTCAGGGCCATTTGAAGTCCCTGGCTTTGCAGTTCCCCTTACGTTTTACCCAGATGCTCGGACTAGCTGTATAGACCTGCGTTCGGTCAAGTCTTGTAATCTGCCCCACCTCGAGGGTCGCCAGGGAAAAGGAAGCCTCGCCCCCAGGCCCAGCTGTTGGCGGCGCGAAAGCAGCCTCTTCCCCGGCTGCAGCCAGGGCTACCAACGCGCCTGGGGGTGCTGCGCTGCGCCCCGCCGCGGCCGAGCTCTCCCCCTTGGCCGCCCTCCCTTCTCCCCCGGCGGCCCCGGCTTTATGCGGCTCCTTGTCACTTGCGGAGAATGCCTGTGCGAGGCCTGTGCTGCCACACGGCCGATTGTGAGCGTGCCAAGGCGGGTGAATGGGGAGGCCTCAGAGCGCCGCGCCATTGTGGGGCCGGGTCTAGCTGAAAGGCGGCTCCGGGCCGGGAAGGTGCGGAAAGAATAGCTTTTTATTGGAGTCCCGAACAAAAGGTGTGGTAGGAAGGCGAGGTCCCCTGCGCGAACAAAAACCCCAGCGCGTCGGATTGACGTCCCCCCCGAGCTCCCCATTGCTTCTCAGAGCGGGGGCTTTGTGCAGCAGTCTGCTCAACAGAGGGACGGAGAAATGTGCGGGGGTTTTGTTCCCCACTTTTTGTGAGCTGGGGGAGGGGGCGGCCAGAGGGACGGGGGCTGGGCGGGCAGCAGGGAGGGGAGCGCTGATTAGGCCGGGCCGGCCGGGGCGCTGAGATGTTCAGCGGGAGTCGGCGGCCTGAATGCTGGGTCATTATTGCTACAAGTTTAGCAATTTCACCCTTACAGGAGGGGGTGGGGCTGCTAGGCTGTGGCGGGGCCGACCGGCTGGGGAGCTGGAGAGACGCGAGAAGGAGGAAGAAAAAGAAGGAGGGGAGGGAGGGAGGCAGGCAGGCAGGCAAGGGAGCCCTCCGAAGTCCTCTGACCGCCCAGGATGCGACTTGGACACATCCGAAAGGGCCTAGCGGGAGGCTAGAGAAGCGGCACTTGGGGGGCGAAGACCTTCCCTCCCCTCGCCTCTTAGGCGGCAGAAAGACCCCGGAGCCAAGCATGAGCCAGTGCACTAGATTGCAGGTCTCGCAGCAACTCGCAGCGGCGTCCCTCCTCTTTCACGACACCCCCAAACTGGGACACAGCCTCCCGCCACCGTGATGCTCCAATCCCCTTCCCTACCTCGATCCCTCTTCTGGAGCCATTACCTTCCCATGGATTGCTTAGGCAAAGGGCTGGAGAGGGAATTCTTGGCTCCTTACTTGCTTCTCACAGCCTGCAGCTGCAGACTCATTCATTCATTCATTCATTCATTCATTCAACTAGGTATACTGAACACCTACTATGTATTCACTTGTACTGTTGAGTTGCTGGGAACGGTGAAAAAAAAAGTGTCCCTAGACTGGTGGATTTTATTTTCAGGTGTGCAGGTGTGGGTGGAGGGAGGGTGAGACAATAAACAAATGCAGAAACAGTAGATGAATTCTAAAAAGGAAATAGAACCAAACGCTGGCAGTGGAGGTCTTTTCAAGTAGGCGGTCGGGAAAGCCTGTTGAGATTACATTTAAGTCAATGCCTGAATGACAAAAGGGAGTCATTCCAACAGTGCTTTGCTATCTCAGCCTCCATGTCTCTGCACATGCCCTCCTGTCCAGCTGGAATGCCCTTCCACCCCCATTTTTCTGGTGAACTTTTGCCTCTCCTTCAAGGCCAAGCTTCCTTCCTGAACCACCTAAGTGGAGGTAATCACTCTCACATTTGTGCCATCAGAGTCTTAGGTACTTTCCAATATCATAACATGGTGTCATGCAAAGATTTATTTGTCTCTCTCCCTCCACAGGAGACATGTGGAGGGCCAGGTTGGCATCTTTTCCCTCTGGGACAGGTACCACAGTAGGAGCTCATGGGGCCGGGAGGGCTGTGAGATGCCCTCTGGGCTCCTTCAGCACCTCTTGCCTGGTTCCTGCTGCCTGAATTGCCCAGGTGCTGTTGAGCTGTGGCCTTGGCTGCTGGCCTGGAGGGAAAAGTGGAACTGGAATCTTGGCTTCCCTGGGCCTAGTCAGGACACTTGGCTGGAACCCATTTCCAACCCAGCAGAAGGTCCCACCTCTTCTGTACCCTGTGATACTGCCTAAGGACATCCCTCCCCACAATGTTGCACCTCATCCTACAGCTCAATACCTAGGATAGAAGGCTAAGATCTTGGTAAAGACCTTGACCCCAGGACACAAAGGTTGGGGCCTGGGGAAAACTAGGATGTGTAAGAAACCCAGGACCCGCATCTGGGACCCAATTCAACTTCCCCTACATTCACTAGGTGCAGGGAATGGAAAGTCAACAAGACCTGGGCCAGCAACCTGTGAAAGCTCACTCCCCAGGTGGAATTTCAGCACCTTCACTCTAGGAACTGAAGTCTTTAGGAATAGCTGCGCTTACTCCACTGGGGGTTTCCTAAGTAAGCAGCTACTTTGCCTCCAATTCAGTCCCCTATCCTGCTGGGCCTTGGCCTCTCAGTGCTCCCAGCACCACACACCCACTTTCCTTGCTGGGCTTCCTCTTGCCCTGTGTTGGTCTTCCTTCACTCTGCATTCCCTCTTGCTCTGGAAAAGTGGCTTGTGATCCTCATAGAGGAAACAGAACTGGTTCTGTGGATTGGCTTCCGCAAGTTTGCGTGTCTTGAAATACTTGAAGCCAACCTAGACCAGCCTGCTGCCTACCCTGCTCGGGAGCCTACAGTTTCCAGGTATAAATAGCTCCCATGATTTCATTGGAGGATTTCCCTACTGCTCATTGCTGGGGTTCCTCCATCGGAGGTTGAAAACCCTTGACCAACGCAGCTACCTCTTCCTTGGGCTCCCTCTCCAGGGGAAAAGTTCCCCCTGACAGGATGAACTGCTGCTTCATTAAATTGTCCTGTGAGCCAGGAGGAATCAAAATCTACCCATTAGACTTGGAACAGGCCAAGTAAGTTGTTCCTCTGGGCTGTGGTTTTTGAGATCTATGGTGGAGAGAAGGGTGAACCATGTGATACCAGAGGTCACTTCAGGTTCAACCCTCTTGAGTTCCCTTGGATGAGTGGGAACCCCTTCCCACCCATTAAGCTCAGGGTGGGTTGGCACCACTGGTGGAAGAAGTGGGGTAGGTTTTAGATGGCTAAAGTCTATTTTCCTGCAGAGCCTGATCTTGAGGAGTTAAGAGGATGAACTCTGAAGTCAGACGGAGTCCATTCTATTCTCAGCACAACCAGCAGTGGAAACCTTGAGTAAGTTAGGAGTGCCCTGAACCTCAGTTTCTTCCTCTATAAAATGGGTATGCTTGTAGCACATTTTTTTGTTGTTGTTCCTACAGTAAAACATGCAAATAGTTAAGTATACAACTCAGTCAATGTTTATATAGTAAATCTTCATGTATCAATCATTTTGGCTTTGGAAGTTAAATAAGATGATCAAGCTCAATACCTAGGATATTGCCTTGACGTTCCAGGAAGATGTCTAGGACGCTATTCCGCCCTGGAGGCACTCCCAGCTCCCCGGGGTGAGGGAGTGGGGACAGGGGCGGGGAGGAGGGGGGACCTGGACAGCACAAGGACCGAAAACCCCAGCTCTGCGGGCGCGCGTCACCACGGAGATCTGGCAGAGCCATTGCGGGTAAACCTGGGACAGGTAGCGCCCGGCAGGGTCTGCAGGGCTTTGACTTCCGCTGCATCTGGAACATTCGACAGAAGGGGAAGGTGGAAGGACGTTTCCTGGGGGAGGCACGAATCCTCTCTAGCCCACCGCTGCAGGAAGGAAAGAGTAAGGAGGGGAAACCCAGCGCCTCTCCGCGGGGCGTCTCCCGGGCCGGCGGGCACCGCCCGGGTGACTTGGGGCCGCGCCTCTGCCAGGGTGGGGACGGGTGGGCGGGCGCTTTCCTGGAGACTGGCGAGTGCGGGAGACCGGGAGGTCCAAGGCCCCAGTCGCAGCCGCCCAGTTCCTCGCTTTCTGGTTCAGGACGCCAGTGGGGACTTCCTGGGCGCCTCCTCCCAACTCCAGGGGCCCGAGCCCTGGAAGGACTGTGATTTGTCCGCGACTGGAGAGAGTTCAGTGCTCAGCCTCAGTCTGGCGCCGCGCGAGAGAAAAGGATCCTTTCGAACTGCCAGAGGCAGCGCAGGTGCCGCGGGGCGGGGCGCCCGGGGGCCGGCCACTGCTTCCCAGGCGGGCCCGGGGCGGTCAGAGCCAGCTGGGCCGGGAGTGCCCCGGCGAGCCCCGGGAGAGCCTAGCCGACTCTGCGGGTGAGAGCCCAAACTGCAAGAGCCAGCAGTCCTGAAGGTCGCGGAGGTAGGACGTCCTGGGTGGGGCTTAGGGGACATGGGGAGGTCTCTGCAGGGAGTCCTGGGGGGGCGTCAGGGGGAGGGGTCACTGATCTCTAAAGCACGTTAGCTTTGTTGAAAATATGCCCCCAGCCCACTCCACCTAGATTGTAAGGAACAGATTAATAACAGCTGAGGTTTTCCAAAGGCGTAATCAGTAAACTTCTTATTGGAATGGGAGATACATACAGAAAACCCCAAGCTTCAGCTTGCTCTATCTTTATAAACGGAACCCTTCTATGCTACCAACACCCACATGAGGAAACAGAACATTATCAGTCCCTGGAAAGTACCCCCATACTCCCTTCTTGTCACTGCTACCTGGAGCCACTAAGGGTAACCACTGTCCTGGCTTCTAACAGCACAGGTTAGTTTTGCCTGTTTGGGAACATTATCTAAATGGAATCATATAGATTGCACTCTTGTGCACCTGCTTCATTCGTTCGTAAGATTGATCCATATGGCTGCGTGTAGTTGTAGGTCGTTCATTTCAGTTATTTTAGAGTGTTCCACGGTGTGAATATACCACAATCAATGTATCCTTTCTGCTGTTTATAGGTATTTGGATTGTTTCTAGTTTTAGGCTGTTGTGAATAGCACCACTACAATATGCCAGAACAGTGTCCAATAGAACTTCCTGCGATGATAATGTTCTATATCCGTGCCGTCCAACATGGTAGCCATTAGTGACATGTGACTTTTGAGCACTTGAAGTGTGACAGGTGTGACTGAGGAACTGAATTTTTAATTTTCTAAAATTGTAATTAATTTAAATGTAAATAGCTAATATGGCTAGGGCTACTCTATTGGACAGCACAGTTCTAGCTTTTCTTTTGGTGACCATAATACAAATTTCTATTCAGTATATGCCTAGGAGTGCAATTTTCATGTCATAGATACAAATATTAGCCTAATAGGTTCTGCCAAGCAGTTTTCTACAGTTGGTTAGACCAATTTACACTTCTACCAGTGTTAGCACCACATGGTCCCCAATACTTAGTATTTTTATTTCACTTATCTTTCATTTTAGCTATTCTGGTGAGCATGTAGTTAAAAGAGGCTTTTGTTCACTTTTATGTAAGATTGTGAAACTGCCACTTAACCTAGTGAAGAAGAAGATGATGATGGTGGTGGTTGGGGGTTTCTTGGAAGCTGAGAGAGGCTATGTGAGTCTAAAGTCCACTCTTTTCATGACCCCACCTTGCAGTCAGACCTCCCACTTAATCACCTTTCTCCCTTAGGAACTAGACCTAGGGCATCAGTAGGACTTGAGGGAGGGGCTGTGTGTTTGGAGTTTATCCATCTCCCATAGCTCTTGTAACTTTATGCCATCTCAAAATCAGTGTCCCCTTTTCTTTTACTGCTACTTATTAGAATGCCTCACCAGAGGAGATGGTGAGCTTGCTTGGCAGGCTGCAACCAGGGTAGAGAAGCCAGGTTTTATTCTGGCCGCAGTTTTAGTTTGTGGCTTGGCTTTGCCATGTGTCAAACAGCATTAGCAATCCTTGGGGCTAGACACAATGGCTCACATCTATAATCTCAGTGCTTTGGGAGGCTGAGGTGGGAGGATCACTGGAGGTCAGGTATTTGAAAGCAGCCTGGGCAACACAGTGAGATATTGTCTCTACTAAAAATTAAAAAAAAAAAAGAAACAAACTAGCTGGGTGCAGTGGTGCATACCTGTAGTCTCAGCTACTAGGCAAGCTGAGGCAGGAGGATTAATTGAGCCCAGGAGGTCGAGGCTGCAGTGAGCTTTGGTCTGGCCACTGCACTCCAGCTGGGGTGACAGGGTGAGATTGTCTCAAAAACAAAACAGGCACAGTGGCTCACACCTGTAATCTCAGCATTTTGGGAGGCCGACTTGGGAGGATCATCTGAGGTCAGGAGTTCGAGGCCAGCCTGGCCAACATGGTGAAACCCCATCTCTTCTAAAAATACCAAAAAAAAAAAAAAGAGAAAAAAATTAGCCAGGCATGGTGGCACAGGCCTGTAGTCCCAGCTACTTGGGAGGCTGGGGCAGAAGAATCGCTTGAACCCAGGAGGAGGAGGTTGCAGTGAGCCGAGACTGCGCCACTGCAATCTGCCTGGGTGACCCAGAGAAACTCTGTCTCAAAACAAAAACAAAAATGAAACAAAAACAAAAAACAACCCTTGGGTGTGCTTGCTGGGAAGTAAAGCAAAGTCAGCCCTGTGGAGGCAGCCGGGAGATTTCTTACTATGTGTCAGACTGTGTGTGTGGGTGTCTGTGTGTGTCTGTGTGTGTGTGTTTGTGTGTGTCTGTGTGTTGCTTTGTAGACATTCTCTTTAATCCTCAGAATAGCCATGTGAGGATTCCTTATTTACACATGAAGAAACTGAGGCTCAGAGAGGTTAAATCACTCCCCCCAAAGGCCACAGCAAGCAAACAGTAGCAGTAACCTCAATAGGACTTTTCACCCAGTGCCACTAAGAACATTTCTGTTTTCTACTTCTCTCCTCTGGGTAAACTGACTAGTGCAGATCTTGAAATTCTAGATGAAATTAGATGCCCTATGCTACACCTCCTTTTGGATGGACCTAGGCTGACCATTGACCACCTATGTGTTGGAAATTAAGCAAAGCATTTGTTATGTTAAAATACCAGTGAAATTCACTTTGTGTGACACAATGAGTTCTCACGAAGTTGTGTGCAAAGAGCTTTTTGCCATGGGTAGGGAGAAAAACTGAGTACATTTGAAACTCATCACTGGAATTTGTTCTTTAAAAGTATCCCGAGCTGAATTATTTTGTAAAGGGAAGGATTACTTTGAAATATGAATAATAACCCAGAATTTCTTTTTTAACTTGAGGGTTACAAGTAATAAAAAAAAGTGATGAGCAACTCAAAATTATTTGCAAGATTCATCAATATTTCATACCTATTTCCTGGTTCATTGAGAAGGGTTATCTTGAAAGTTTCACTGGGGCCATCCTGAGAGTGAATTATCTGGGAGGTGCGCAGATTTGTTCTCAAACCAGATAAGGAGTAACTAGAAACCCATTGCCCCCATGGCTACTGGTGGATTCAGGCTCAGTTTGGCTATATTTTACAGTCCTTGATCACTTGGTGAGCCTGTCACAGAGGGGGCTCAAGAGTCAAAGGATTATTACATTACATCACCTTTCAGGCCCCTTCCAGCCCTGAGAGTCTTTAAACTAAATTTGTTATATGCCTGTAGATTCAGCCGTACATTTCACCTAAGAATCACCAAAGTCTAACTCTTTTCTGATGCCCATTTCTGCCTGCAGCATCCTAAGCAAGGCACTGTCCCATATCTCCTGGACACTACCTGTGGGAGAACCACTCACCCCTCTACTCAATAAGTGTGAAAAAATTCTGTTCACATGGACTCTGCCTTCCTGCAACTTCCATCACTGGCAACTTCTGTTTTCACAGATGTCTACTTCTGCATGTCAACTCTTCACATATTTAAAGTCAACCATTGAATGCTGTGTAGACCCCTCTCTTCTCCCAGTAAAATAACCTCGGTTTCTTTGACTGTCCTCAGCCTCCTGGCCATTCCTCAATAGATGTTCTCTAGCTCCCCTGTTTCTTCTGTGCCTGGGCTGTTCTGCTGTATTCCCCAAAGGAGGGCCCCCCTTCCTAAGCCTTTAAACACATCTATCCATCCTCCCCCACTCTTCTGAGAAGGGAGGGGCCAACTGGGAGGCTCTCCTCAAATTAAGTTTTTATTCCTTAGTCTTCAGAGGAGTAAGTACCATTCTTCTCTCCACAAGTAATACTTCCTTTTAAAGTCTAGATAAAAGTTTCTTTCCTATTTCTAGAAATAATGCTTCTGAGACCAGGCATGGTGGCTCACACCTGTAATACCAACACTTTGGGAGGCTGAGGTGGGAGGATTGCTTGAGCCCAGGAGTTTGAGACCAGCCTGGGCAACATGGCCAAACCCTGTCTCTACAAAAAATACAAAAATGAGCCAGAAATGATGGTGCACACCAGTAGTCCCAGATACTAGGCAGACTGAGGTGAAAGGATCACCTGAGCCTGGGGAGCTTGAGGCTACAGTAACCTGAGATGGTGCCACTGGATGACAGAGTGAGATCCTGTCTCAAGGAGGAGGAAGGGGAGGAGGAGGGGGAGGAGGGGGGAGAGGAGAAGAAGGAGAGAAAAGAAAAAGAGAAAAAGAAATAATTCTTTTAAATTTTGAGTTTTGAGGTCCTACCACCCTGCAGTCTAATATTCTCTACCATTCTTTCTCAAACATGTAGCCATCTCTCCATATTACCTTCTCTTAACACTGGCGCCTCTTTCTTAAATATCTTTCTTCCCCCTTTCTGTCAGTTTCTGCCTATTTTTTCACCAGCTCCTTCCCTTTCTCCCAGCCTAACTGATGTTTGCCTTATAGGTGGTGGACACTGATGCCCGGTTGGAAGTTGCCTTTGTGGTCCTCTGGCTCAACTTTTCCCAGGTACCTGTGCCCACTCTCCAGCACTCCTGAGGAGTCATTGTCCTGCCACTCCCTGGAATTATCTGAGACTCACTCTTTGAGGTCAGCATTGGTCCAGTGGCTTCTCTTCAGGGTTGTCCTTTATTACTTCTCTTTAACATCTGGCATAATGACTTTTTCCTGGAAAATCTTCTCATAGTTTTGATACCATGTGCTTGCCTGATTATTTCCTTGCACAAAGTATAGCTCCTCAGTCTTCCTCCTCCAGTCCTACTTAAGAGAACCTTCCAAGGCTCAGTGGCTTTTCAACACTCTTTCAATCCTAAAGCTAGTCATTGTACAGTGTCAACTATCACTTTTAACTAAGGACCCCAGAATCTACAGCTTTAGCCTGGTTTCCCTCTAATGTCATATTTCCAAATGCCTACAGGATAATTCTACTTGTGCACCCCACTGTCATCTCAAGTTCATCACCACTCCCCAAAAGTACTCACATCTCAGCTTCGGCCCATGGCATCACCTGTCCTTGTTTTCTTCCCTTTGTTTGCTTGTTGAGCCAATCAGTCAACAAATGATTTCCCCAAGAGTCTGCCTTCACTTAAAGCAGAAGGAAAGGGAGGACTAACGCTGACTGACTACATAATGCTTTTCAGGTACTGGGCTTTCACCCTGACCCATTTCATACTAGAACCATTCTGAAAAGTAAGTGCCATTATCCTCATGTTATGGATTAAGAAATCAAACTTCGAGAATTTGAGCCTTGTTCAATGACACCCAGCTCTAGAGTGACAGAACCAGGGTTCAAATCAAGGTCTATCCGATTTTAAAGCCTAAGCACTTTACTGTAAGGGCTTCCGAACGTGCCCCCTTGCTGTGAGTGTATTGTTAATAAACCCAGTCCTCATATAGGCACTGACTTATTTTCCCCAATGACTCTTACTCAAAGGTACCTACACTTTTTTCAACCACACTATGGCTCCTCGCTGTGCATAGGATCAAATATACACTCCAGGCCACTAATGAACTCCTATTACTGTGCCTCGTCAACCAAATTTCCTATTTTTTTTTTTTTTATGATCTACACGATCTTCTTACCATCATGCTTCCCCCACCCCTTTATTAACCATGCTTATTCCTGGAGAAACCTCTCAGTTCTTCCAAAACTCCTCCTAATTTCAAGTCAAGTGCCTCTTAATGATGAAGTCTTTTCCAGCCAGCACAGCCCACAGTGATTGCACATTCTCTGAAAGTAGATGAAATAGTGACCGAATGCAGTGCACCACCATGTCCAACTAACTTTTGTATCTTTTGTGGAGACAGGGTTTCACCATGTTGCCCAGGCTGGTCTTGAAGTCCTGTGCTCAGGCAATCCTCCTGCCTCAGCCTCCTAAAGTGCCGGGACTACAGGCGTGAACCACCATGCCCAACCTTGTCAGGGCATTTTAGACTCTGTTGTTTTCTATCTCCCTGATATTAATCTCTTTCTCCTTCCACTTCCCTCTGCTCCCCTATTTTCCTCTCCCCATCTCTCCTCCCTCTCTTCGCTTCACTCTCTTTTCTTTCTGTGTATCCGTATTCCTCTGAAATCCTCTGCTTGTCATTCCTCTCTCTCTTTTTCCATTCCCTCTTTCTTCCCTCCCTCTCCTTTTATCCACTAACTAACTGACTTTATTTTATTTATTTATTTTTTGAGACAGAGTCTTGCTCTGTTGCCCAGACTGGAGTGAGTGGCACGATCTCAGCTCACTGCAACCTCCGCCTCCCGGGTTCAAGCAATTCTCCTGCCTCAGCCTTCCAAGTGGCTGGGATTACAGGTGCACACCAACACACCCGGCTAATTTTTGTATTTTTAGTAAAGACGGGGTTTTGCCATATTGGCCAGGCTGGTCACAAACTCCTGGCCTCAAGTGATCCACCCATCTTGGCCTCCCAAAGTGCTGGGATTACAGGCATGAGCCGCCGCACCTGGCCTATTTTTAAATTTTTTTATTATGTGCAGCTCGTTGGTGCCACTCTCCTCCAACTCACTAACTGACTTTATAATATGGAATTAAAGCAGTGGCGCATGTCTGTAATCCCAGTACTTTGAGAGGCCAAGGCAGGTGGATCACCTGAGGTCAGGAGTTCGAGACCAGCCTGACCAACATGGTGAAACCCTACCTCTACTAAACACAAAAAATTAGCCGGGCATGGTGGTGCATGCCATTAATCCCAGCTACTCAGGAGGTTGAGGCAGGAGAATCACTTGAACCCTGGAGGTGGAGATCGTGCCATTGCACTCCAGCCTGGGCAACAAGAGTGAAACTCCCTCTCAAAAAAGAAAATGGAATTAAAGAATATTCAATAGCTTTATACATTCTATTATTTATATTTTAAAATTAGACAACTTGAACCAGTCATACTTCTCCAATAAAAAATAGCAGCTATATTAACTGGCTCTTCTATTTGTATATAAACTATAAGTGCTCTTTTCTGTGCATCAGTGATCTTTGTAAGGAAAAGCTCCCCCACCACGGTTTGTACAATAAACCGTGGTACATGCCTGTAGAAAGGAAGGAAGCCCGCAGGGAGGCCCTCATCTGATGAGCACCAATCCTGTTCTGGACACCAGCAGCAAGGAAGGTTTCAGATCACAGAATGTGGAAGGAAATTTTCAAGGCTCTTTGCTTTGTTTCCAGGCTGTCCCTGCACCTTACCCACCCGCTGGAGGTCTAGAGAAGTGACATGATTTCTCCAAAGTCACACAGCCAGTTCATGGCAAAACCTCCAGCAGAACCTATTTGTCGAACACAGCAAATATATGACAAGGGATATGTAATATCCTCTTCTGTAGGAGCTACAAGAATTCACGCAGCTTAATAAGACCCAGTTACCTCTTAAATGAAATTTACTACCTCCAGGGAGAAGATAGATCATTGAACCAACACTCATTTGCCAGGTGGACAAAATCAAATTCAACCCAAAAGTCTATAGATTACATGTCAAATTACATTCACACAATAGGTCACGCTAATGGAGGGTCAGGGATTTGGGCCATCCGCACAGATGATGATCTGTTTTCCCTTTAGCACTTGGCACATACCCAGGGCCTCACTCACTGACATGTTAGACAACAGCTCACCGCAAACAGCTGCTCCTGTTGCTAGCAGCTTTCAGCCTCTAAGTACCTTCTCCTGCAATAAGCCACATGACTCCTTTTCCCGGGTAGGCTGCGATCTGCAATTAGCAGGTAGTCTTGCCAACTGCCTTTGAGTTTCTGAGGTCCTAAATTCCCAGAGCATTTTTCTTCCTTCCTTCCTTGTTTTTTTTTTTTCTTTTTTAGTGGCACCCATCACTTTCTGTTCAGTTGAAAAAATATTTATGGGGGTTTACTACAGCCGAGCACTGTGCTGAGTGTTAGGAATAAGCCAGGCTCCCCACCCTCCTGCGAGTGAAGTGTCATGGGTGGGTAGGGGCGAGGACAGACTCATGAAGAACATCTCCCTCCCTCTGTGACAGGAGGTGATAAACCGGGGGCTTCTCAGGGTATTATTGGCCCAATAGGAGGGGTCAGGACAGACTTCAGGGAGATGACACTTGAGCCAAGCCTTGAGGCATAAATAGGAAGGTGTTTGCCACAGAGTGAAGGAAAGGAAATCTAGTTCTGTAAAAGGGGAGGTGGGAAGTTGTAGGGGAAGTTGAAGGGGGAAGTAGGGGCCAGTTGTCATTGCTTGCTGCATCACTGCCAAGCTTCCCCACATGGATGCCATCTCTCTATGTTGAGGAGAAACAGGGAGAAATATGTAGGTTTTGTTTTGACTCTAAATTTCCTTTGGCTTTAAACCTTATGTTGGACAGAAACACAATTACTGTATGATCTCACTTATATGTGAAATCTTAAAAAGTTAAACTCAGAAGCTGAGAGTACAACAGTGGTTACTGGGGATGGGGGTGGGAGGGGAAGGGGCAGACAAGGTTACAAAATTTCAGTTAAATAAGAGGAATAAATTCAAGAGACCTGTTGTACAACATGATGATGACAGTTAATAACAATGTATTGCATACTTAAAAATTGCTAAGAGGGTAGATTTTAAGTGTTTTTCCTGCCAATAAATGATAAGTATGGGAGGTAATAGATTGTTAATTAGCTTGATGTAGCTATTGCACAATGTGTACACATATGAAAACATCATGTTGTATACCATAAATATACAGAATTTTTATTTGCCAATTAAAAAATAATTTTTAAAAATTTATGTTGGAATAATAAGGAAAATCATGCCGAGGAGAGGGGCATGTGAAAATTCTTGGCTGAGTGCAGTGGCTCACTTCTGTAATTTCAGCACTTTGGGAAGCTGATGTGGGTGGATTTCTCGAGCCCAGGAGTTCGAGGCCAGCCTGGGCATCCTATTGGGCTTCCTGTCTCTACAAAAATTAAAAAATTAGTCAGATATGGTGGCACACCCCTGTAGTCCCAGCTACTCAGAAGACTGAGAGGGGAGGATCACTTGAGCCTGGGAGGTTGAGGCTGCAGTGAGCTGTGACTATGCCATGGCACTCCAGCTTGGGGTGATAGAACTGAGACCTTGTCTCAAAAATAAAAATAAAAATGTAAGATTTAAAAAAGAGAATTCTCATACTTTCTGCTTAATTTTTTGGTGAATCTAAAAATATTCCCAAAAATACAGTCTATTAATTTTTTTAAAAAACCCTTATGTTGGGTTAATTTATTTATTTTGGGGGGCAGCCAAAGTTATCTCAGTTGTCATAGGAAGCATGGAAATCCATGGAGGTTGTGATCAGGTGTCTCCCTTCCCATCCCACTCCTATTTCTCCCTCGTCTCTCCCACCTCAGTGAAGGTCCCCACCATCACCTCTTTGCACAGGTTTGAAACCTGGGCATCTTCCTCAGTCCTTCCATCCTCCTCACCTTAGCCCATCGCAGTTCTGTAGATCGAACTTTATGCTCTTGCTGGGGTCCATCTCCTTTTTCTCTCCTCCAGAAAGAGCTACCTCATCTTTCCCCCAGCCCAGCCCCTTCAATAGGCTCTTTTTTCTTATTTTTTGTTTACTATTATTATTATTTTTTTTTATATGGAGTCTCACTCTGTTGCCCAGGCTGGAGTGCAGTGGTGTGATCTTGGCTCACCACAACCTGCGCCTCCCGGGTTCAAGTGATTCTCCTGCCTTAGCCTTTCAAGTAGCTGGGACTACAGGCACGCACCGCTATGCCCGGCTAATTTTTGTATTTTTAGTAGAGACGGGGTTTCACTACCAAGCTGGTCACAAACTCCTGACCTCATGATCCACCTGCCTCAGCCTCCCGAAGTGCTGGGATTACAGGCGTGAGCCACCGCACCCAGCTATGGGCTCTTAACTGGACAGCCCTCTGGTGTTCGTTTGCCAGGGCTGCCGTAACAGAGTGCCACCATCTAGGTGGCTTGAAGAACAGAAACCGATTTTCTCACAAATCTGGAGATTAGATGTCGAAGGCGAAAGTGTCAGCAGGGTTGGTTTCTTCCGACACCTCTCTCCTTACTCTGTAGACGGCTGTCTTCTCCCTGTGTCTTCACGTGGTCTTCCCTGTGTGTGTGTCTGTGTCCCGATCCCCTCTTCTCATGAGGACACTAGTCCTACTGAATCAGGACCCACCCTCATGACCTCACTTTGACTTAATTGCCTCTTTAAAGACTCTGTCTCCTAATACGGTCACATTCTGAGGTATTGGGCATTTGGACTTTAACACGTGAGTTTTGGGGGACTCAATTCAGCACATAATATGACTTCTACTCTTGTGTCCCTCTGAGCCAATCGTCAGGCAGTCACCAAAGTGATATGCTAAGAATGTAAGTCAGATTGAGTGACTTACCTGCTTAAATGCCTTCAGTGACTTTCCCGTGTCCTTACAATGCAATCCAGATGCTTCCCAAAAAGCCTTCAGTGACTTTCCCGTGTCCTTACAATGCAATCCACATGCTTCCCCGTGGCCTACAAGGCACGGTCCAACCCTGTCTCCCCTCCCCTGCACTCTTCGTGCCTCCCTGCGGCTCATCACTGTGCAGCCGCACAACTGCCTTCTGCTTCTCAAATGCATCAAGCTCCTTTGTGCTGTGCCCATTCTTCCTCCAGCCACCTCCTACTCCTTCTTCAGTTCTCAGAGATGCCCCCTGAGTGTCTGGTCATAAGTAGGTGCCCACTATTATTCATTCTCCTCTCTCTCTTTCGCTCTCTCTCTCTTCTCTCTCTCCCATAGCTATCTGTGATTCTGATACCCACAGTTATTCTTTATCCTAGCCCACAGTTCCTTTATTTGGCAGCTTGTGTCACAACTTGATATTATGTTTCCTTGTTTACTTGTTTTGTTTCCCTCACTGGACTGAAAACTTCCTGAGGACAAAGACTATGTCCATTTTTTCACTCCTGGATTCTGGATCCTGGCATAGTATACTTGATCCTAGGACAGAGAACGTGCTCATCAAATACTTACTGAAAGAGAGACGGAATGAAAGGGGAGCTTGGACTTTATGCTGTGGCTGATGGGAAAGCTGCCGGCGGATTTCCCCCTACTGTGATTAGCTGTGCACTTTAGAGAGATCACTCTGGCTGCAGTGGAGAGGGGTTGGGCTAAGGGGCTGATCCTGGATCAGGCAAACTCATGGGGAGCTATTGCAATAGTCCAAGCAAGAGACAAGGAAATACTGAGCCAGGGTCATGGAAATAGGAAAGAAAGGGAGATAATATTTGGAGGATGTGCTAGTTGATCAGATGTAAGAGATGCAGGAGAGGGGAGACTCCAGGATGACTTCCTGATTCCTGGACTAGGTGAGAAGGTAAGTGACATGAGAGGATAATGAATCTTCTTTCTAAGGGCAGGCTTTCTGCAAATGGGAGGCAGGCTTAGTGGCCACACTTGTTTTCATTTTTTTTCCTCACCTAAAGTGAAAAGACACATTTACAGAGAGATTCTCATTCTTTTTTCTTTACCTTCTTTCTGCCAAATATCCTACAGTTTTGGGCAGTTATCTTTCATGCAGACTGGAGATATGTGAAGGGGAGAGGAGGAGGAACAGATTGATTGTGTGTGTTGGAGGTAAATTTGGGGGACACCTGCCCTATCCTCTTACTGTAAGACTCCCCTCAAAGACAGGGTCTGTGTTGAAGTTCCCATTTAAACATGCTTTGCGCACAGTAGGCCCTCAGTCATCCCATTTGGGAACAGTGCATGCAGGTCCTTCGTCACAAGCACAGTGTCAGCCGTGGAAACCCTCACGCGTGTCCATGAACCCAACACCCTGGGAATGTCGTCTCTCCTAATTCCCCTGTCAATCATCCTCCAGCCCTGCTCAGCCTGTTCCATTCTCGATGGCCCCTCACCCAGTGCTTGTTTTCAGCACTTGCACAAATAAAGCAAGCCCCAAATACAACGGCCAACTGGCAAGTGATGAGTGATGAGCGATGAGCCTCCTGGCTCTAAAAGGCTGAAATGAGGGGGCCTTTCAGTGTTAAGTGCAGTAACCCTAGCCCTTGGCTCGCTGTAACTCTAGATGGGGGTGGTCTGGGACTGGGCATGGCCCAGGCAGCATGAACAGGCCTAGAGATCCTCAGCCGGACCGCACGAAAACAGAATACTTCTCTGCAGTCAATCGAAAGCATGAAATTAATACCCAAATGGAGGTAAATTAGATGAACTGAAATGACACGAGAGGAAAAATGCATTCCTTACTAAGGGCAAACTTTGCAGGAGATGGGAGGCAGGCTTGGTGGCCACACTTAGTCTCCTTTTTGATATTCACCTAAAGTGAGATACCACTTTTACAGAGAGATTCTTACTCTTTTTTTTTCCTTGTTCCTCTGCCTAATATCCGACAGCTTTGGACAAGTAACTTAACCTCTCTGAACCACAGTTTCCTCATCGATAAAGTAAGTCATACTCTGCACCTCAAACGGCTGTGGTGAGATGTAAATGAGCTAAAGGATTTAAAAAATTGCCTGGCTCATAGGAGGCTTTCTGTAATGTTAATGGACTCTGAATCTAGGTGTTTTGCTCTGACTAAAAGCAAGTTTCTATTTCAGAATTATGAAGCACTGGAGAAATGCAGTCAGCTCTCGGATGTCTGTGGTCTACAGTATAATAGCAAATGTATGTTCATTTAAACTGTGCTCTAGAGGAGGTCAGCCCTTTAATCTAAGGTTGTATATAATACAGAAGTAATCAGCTAGCATTTAATCAAACATTCGCTGCTACTACATGGACTTTTATTGTCTCCCATGAGCACCACAGCATTGTAATGAGCATAATAAATATATTGGATAGGGATTCACTGGGGAAAAGATGTGTGTTAATAAGCCCAGTTAGAAATGAGTGCTCACTGTTAAAAATCAGTGGCATCCAGACCGGACACAGCAGCTCGCACCTGTAATCCCAGCACTTTGGAAAGCCAAGGTGAGAGGGTTGCTTGAGCCCAGGGGTTTGAGACCAGCCTGGGCAACATAGTGAGACCCTGGCTCTACAAAAAATTTAAAAATTAGCTAGGCGTGGTGGAGTACACTTGTGTTCCCAGCTACTCAGGAGGCTGGAGTGGGAGAATCACGTGAGCCCAGGAAGTCAAGGCTGCAGTGAGATGTGGTCTTATCACTGCACTATAGCCTAGGTAGAGATAGAGCGAGGCCCTATCTCAAAAACAAACAGGCTGGGCGCGGTGGCTCACGCCTGTAATCCAGCACTTCAGGAAGCCGAAGCGGCCAGATCATGAGGTCAGGAGACCGAGACCATTCTGGCTAATACAGTGAAACCCTATCTGTACTAAAAATACAAAAAGTTTGCTGGCCGTGGTGGCACGCACCTGTAGTCCCAGCTATTTGGGAGGCTAAGGCAGGAGAATTGCTTGAACCTGGGAGGCAGAGGTTACAGTGAGCTGAGATGGTGCTACTGTACTCCAGCCTGGGTGACAGAGCGAGACTCCACCTCAAAAAAATTTTTAAAAAGCCCCACAACTCAGTGGTATCCAAGATATGCAAGTTGGCTGGAATAGTTTGCAGTCATTCTCTGCCCTTTTACGAAAAGAAAAAGGAGTCAGGTGGGCCGTATCCATTTCACCTTTCTGGGTGGTACCTGAGGCTAGATTCTGAAATGTCCTGTGTCCAGCCATGATGCCAAGGGAGTCGAGTTGCCCAAAGCCTTAGGTTAACCTAATCCTGCCTCCAGATTGTTGAGTCCCCCTCAAGCAGACCTTTCATGCAGGGCATATTTAGAGCACCTGGAAGGACGCAGCTGTAATCAGCTTTCCAAACAGATCATTTTTGTGTGAACTGGCTGATAAAAATGTGTCTTTTATCTACAAAAAGTGGCAGAATTTGACTCAAAACCTGTGTGATGTGAAGTTGTAGGAGGAGTAGATAACTTTCAACAGCCCGTGATGTTTGTGAGCTACCTGTATCTACCAAAAATAACCTAATAGTTTGGGCATAATTAAATGTGTTTAGCTCAATTGGAAATAGCTACCATTAATATGTGACAGGCTAAGTGCTTTATTTACATTATTTGGTTTAATCCTCGGAATAAATCTGTGAGGTACGTCCTTTTATTATTTCCTTTTTTATTTATTTTTTTTTAAGAGGACTGGATTGCCCAGGCTAGAGTGCAGTGGCATGATCTCGGCTCACTGCAACCTCTGCCTCCTAAGTTCAAGCAATTCTCTTGCCTCAGCCTCCCAAATAGATGGGACTACAGGTGCCTGCCACCACGCCTAGCTAATTTTTGTATTTTTAGTAGAAATGGGGTTTCACCATGTTGGCCAGGCTGGTCTCAAACTCCTGACCTCAAGTGATCTGCCTGCCTTGGCCTCCCAAAGTGCTAGGATTACAGGCGTGAGCCAGTGAGCCACCACACCCAGCCTCCTTTTTTTTTTTTTAAACCAGAGAAAAGGAGGCTCAGAAATCTTAAAGCATTGCCCAAGATCACACAGCCTTTAAGTAGTGAGTCAGCATTTGAACCCAGAACTGGCAAAACCCCAAACTCTTTAGCTTAATCACTACCTACTACTGCCTGAGTGTATTTGAGGGCTTAAATTTGAGGCTGGGTACAATGACTCACACCTATAATTCCAGCACTTTGGGAGGCTGAGGTGGGCAGATCACCAGAGGTCAGGAGTTCGAAACCAGTCTGGCCAACATGGCGAAACCCAGTCTCTGCTAATAATACAAAAATTAGCTGGGCGTGGTGGTGGGTGCATGTAATCCCAGCTACTCAGGGGCTGAGGCACAAGAATCGCTTAAACCTGGGAGGTGGACGTTGCTGTGAGGCAAGATGCGCCACTGGACTCCAGCCTGGGTGACAGAGCGAGACTTGGTTTAAAATAAATAAATACATAAATAAATAAACATAAATTTGAATAATGTTTCCTCAGAGTTTGAGTATAATCTATCTCTGCTAACAGCTATACCTTCTTCATCTGAAGGCTAAGAAACAGCCATCTTCACACTGAGAGGACGCCCGTGGAGATGTCTGTCTCCCAGATTCTGCCAGCGCCCTCTCTGGACTCTCCCTTCTCACCAGTTTCTTCTTGTTTCCTCCTTCATCCTTCACATTGTCTCTGAGGATCTCTGTGTTGGAGCATCCACTCCCCTGCCAGGAGACTACGTCAATATACAAGGTCCCAGATGTGGTTCTGCAGCCTGGCTTGAGTGCAGCCCAGGTCGGGCACTCACACAGGGGGTGACCCACACTACATCTGGACAGCTCCCGTCCCTCAGGACTCTTTCTTCTTATTGACCAGACTGTGTTGTCTTGTCACTTCCTCCATGGGTCCTATCTCTGCCCACTGGAGTCACTCAGAAGTCCAGTCCCTCTGTTCTATGACAGCCCTCCAGGTGTGTTAGGATGGATTCATGTGTCCCTATTTGTGCTCCCTTAGGAAGGACCTAGGGTGTCTGGCGCCTTGAGATGTCACATGGGCTCTCCCCAGTCCCTGCAGGTCTCCCCAGTGGAGGCTTTGGAAGCTGAGACTCTGGCTTTGTAGGAATTTGTCCCATCCTCTAGGCAAACAGGTGTTTCCTGACCAACTTTCCAAAATCAAGGAGGAAGCTGGTGAAGCCTTCTCCCCTTTTATTATTATTATTATTATTTATTTCTTTTCTTTTTTTTTTTTTTGAGACGGAGTCTGGCTCTGTCGCCCAGGCTGGAGTGCAGTGGTCGGATCGCTGCTCACTGCAAGCTCCGCCTCCCGGGTTTACGCCATTCTCCTGCCTCAGCCTCCTGAGTAGCTGGGACTACAGGCGCCCGCCACCTCACCCGGCTAGTTTTTTGTATTTTTTTTAGTAGAGACGGGGTTTCACCGTGTTAGCCAGGATGGTCTCGATCTCCTGACCTCGTGATCCGCCCGTCTCGGCCTCCCAAAGTGCTGGGATTACAGGCTTGAGCCACTGCGCCCGGCCCCCTTTTATTATTATCTTTATTGAGGTATAACTTAAATACAATTATTTATGAAGCTCTTTTTTTGTCTTTAAACATCTTCGAGATACAGTTCACATACTATAATATTCACCCTTTTAAATTGTGTAAAATTCAGTGATTGCTAGTATATTTATAGATTTGTACAATCATTACTACTATGTAATTCCAGAATATTTTCTTTTTTAACTTTTTTCTTTTTTTTAAGACAGGGTCTCACTCTGTCACTCAGGCTGAGTGCAGTGGCGTGATCTCAGCTCACTGCAACCTCCGCCTCCCACGCTCAGGTGATCCTCCCAACTCAGCCTCCCAAGTAGCTAGGACCACAGGCATGCACCATCACACCCAGCTAATTTTTTGTAGAGATGAGGTTTTCCTCTTTTGACCAGGCTGGTCTCGAACTCCTGAGTTCAAGCAGTCTGCCCACTTTGGCCTCCCAAAGTGTTGGGATTACAGGTATGAGCACTGCGCCTGGCCCAGAATATTTCCATCACTCCAAAAAGAAACCCCATATTCTTTAGCAGTTACTCCCCAGTCACCCTTTCCTCAGCCTCCTGGCAAACATAAATCTACTTTTTTTTTTTTTTTTTTTTTTGAGACAGGATCTCACTTTGTCATCAAAGCTGGAGTGCAGTAGTGGCCCAATCATGGCTCACCACAGCCTTGAACTCCTGAGCCCAAGTGATCCTCTCACCTCAGCCTCCCGAGTAACTGGGACAACAGATGTGCCCCACTATTCCTAGCTAATTGCTTTTTTTATTTTTGTACAGTCAGGTTCTCACTATGTTGCCCAGGCTGGTCTTGTACTCCTGGCCTCAAGGGATCCTCTCACCATAGCCTCCCAAAATAGTGGGATTACTGGCGTAAGCCACCACGCTGGCCCCACAGTCATTTTCTAATGACTAATAGACATTTTCTGCTTCCCACTTGCCACAGCAGAGAACTCAAGTAAGGTGGTGTGGATTTTCTTTCCAATAATCTTACTATTTCTTTTCCATTATGTCATTATGTGCTTACACATTGAGAGGAACTATGGTTTAACAGCCTGTGACCTTGGAAAAGTCACTTAATCTCTCTGAGCCCCTGTTCCTTCACCCCATTAAATGAGAATAGTAATAATATCACCAATGATAATAAAACCTAACTGTCAGTAGTGTACGGAGGAACACAGTATGATATGTAAGCATTACACAAGTGCAGCTCTCACTCTTCACGAATGAAAGTACTGCCAACATCCAGATTACCATGAGAAATAGAGTTGATGGGAATATTTTCAAAATTATCTGCATTCCAGCCAACTGTCATGAATTAGCAAGGGCTGAGCACTGACCCTTCCACAGCCTATTCCTTCGCTTTTTCTGGGGATCCGTAATGACTTGAACAATGTAGAGAACAACCACTAGAGGGCACACTTTCATCACTTGAATGGCTAGGTACCATTTCCCCAATTTCTTACCAGTACATTTTCTCACTAAACCTGTGTTAAGGAAGCTTGCAGGTGGAGAGAAACCCACGGTCACAGGCTCACAGTTCCACCCTTTTATGGACCTCCTCTCACGTGCCTCCTTCCCTTCTCTCTGTCTTAACTGGTATCAGTTCACCTCTCTTGAAGTAGCAGAGCTTCACTAAACTTAGCCAGATATTTCCAGAAAGGAACATTTTATTTTTCTTTTGTGGACTGTGCGTTTAAATGTTTGTTGTTTCAAAGTATTGACCAGTCTGCTGTGGAGAATTCTTTAGTTTGAAGGACCGTTTTCCTTGCTTTGACCCAACTCAGAGTGGCTCTCAAGATCAGAAACAGTCTGCTTGTTACACTTTATCTATCTACCAGCTTCTTAAATGGTAGATTTAAGACTACTGACTTTGGTGGTTTAAGACCAAAAGGTTGGTGGTTTAAGACTATTCCTTTTTTCAAAAAGCTTTTCATATGGGGGTGTGGGATGTATGTCGAAATTTCTCAATCTTCTATGGATGATACTTGTAGCCAAATCCTTTGCTTTGCTTCTCAGACTGACAAGGCTCCCCACTCCTTCTCTTCCTGCTGATAAGACCGCTAAAGAGTAACAATTCTCAAATTTTAGTATAAATAAGAATAATATGGGAGTTCATGTCAAAAGAGCGGATTCTGCCACTTCATACGCATCAGAATGGCTATTATATATTTTTTAAAAAACAGAATATAACAAGTATTGGTGAGGATATAGAGAAATTGAACTCTTGTGCATTGCTGGTGGGAATGTAAAATAATGCAGCCACTGAAGAAAGCAGTATGATGTTTCCTCAAACAATTAAACATATAATTACCATATGATCTAGCAATTCCATTTCTAGGTATATACCCAAAAGCATTGAAAGGAGGGACTTGAACAGATATTTGTATATCTATATTCATAGCAGCATTGTTTACAATAGCCAAAAAGTAGAAGAAGCCCAATGTCTACCAACATCTGAATAGATAAGCAGAATCTGGTATTTGCATATAATGGAATATTATTAAGCCTTAAAAAGGAATGGAATTCCAATACGTGCTACAGTATGAGTGAACTCTGAAAATATTATGCTAGGTGAAATCAGCCAGACTCAACAAGACAAATATTGTATGATTCTACTTTTTTATTTTTTAAGTTTTGTGTGTTTTTTTTTTTTTTTTTTTTTAGATATAATATCTTGCTCTCTACCCAGGTTGGAGTGTAGTGGCAGGATTGTGGCTTACTGCAGCCTCTAACTCCTGAGCTCAAGTGATCCTCCTGCCTCAGCCTCTAAAGTAGCTAGGACTATAGGCACATGCCACCATGTCCAGATAATTTTTTTGAGGGGGTAGGGAAAGGGGGTCTTGTTATGTTGCTCAGGTTGGTCTTAAACTCCTGGCCTCAAATGATCTTTCCACCTCAGCTCCCAAAGTGTTGGGATTACAGGCATAAGCCACAGTGCCAATCCCATGATTCTAGTTTTTGAGGTACCTATGAATTTGAAGCAAATTCATAAAGAAGAAAAGTAGAATAATGATTACTAAGGGCTGTAAGACAAGGCAATGAGGAATTATTGCTTAACAGTACAGAGTTTTCGTTTGGGAAGATGAAAACATCCTGGCAATAGATGGTGATAATGTCTTTGCAGTGATGTGAATGTACTTAATGCCACTGAATTGCACCCAGGAAATAATTAAAATGGTAAATTTTTATGTTGTGTGTATTTTACCACAATATACAAAGTAAAAAAAAGAAAATCAAGTGTGGATTCCTGGGTCCCACGCTACTGATTCCATAGGTTGGTGATAAGGTCCAGGAGTCTGCAGTTTTAAGTCCCTGGGGATTTTGATGCAGGTGGTCTTGGAGAAACATTAGCCTTCTGTGATGGGAGCTGTTTATGCTTTCCACAAGCTCTGCTTGGGGAGCATCTACCACATGGGTTTTAAAGGACTGATTGCCACTTCCAGTGTGTGACAGGCAACTGAGCCTCTCTGTGCCTCTGATCCTTCATCTCTGAAGTAGGACTGATAGTGCTACCTCCCTAGTAGGGTCTTTGTGAAAATTGAAGAAGTGATACATGTAAAGCGCTTTTAAAAAATATAGCAGGTGACTCGAGATTACTCCTTCCTTTAGTGATTAGGGTTATATACTGTCTGCTCCCTGAGACTTTATGCCTTAACAGTATAACCAGTAGTCCACCCAGAATTATACTAATGGCAATGTCTACTTTTTTTCTCTCTCTCTCTCACCCAGGTTGGCATGCAGTGGCACAATCACAGCTCACTGTAGCCTCAACTTTCCAGGCTCAAGGGATCTCCCACCTCAGCCTCCCAAGTGGCTGGGACTACAGGCACATGCCACCATGCCCAGCTAATTTTTTTATTTTTTTATAGAGACAAGGTCTCACAATGTTGTCCAGGCTTGTCTCAAACTCCTGGGCTCAAGCAATCCTCCTGCCTTAGCCTCCCAAAATGATGGGATTACAGGCGTGAGCCATCATGCCAGACCCAAAGCCTTTTTTTTTTTTAAATGACTGCTTGCAGCCTGGACAACATAGCAAGACCACATCATTACAAAAAATTAAAAAATTAGCTGGGCACAGTGGCTCATGTCTGTAATCCCAGTGTATTAGTCCATTTTCATACTGCTATAAAGAACTGCCCAAGACTGGCTAAGTTATAAAGGAAAGAGGTTTAATTGACTCACATTTCAGCAAGGCTGAGGAGGACTCACGGACTTTACAATCATGGCAGAAGGCAAAGAGGAAGCAAGGCACCTTCTTTGCAAGGCAGCAGGAAGAAGTGCTGAGTGAAGCGGGGGAAAGAGCCCTTTATGAAACCATCAGAGCTCATGAGAACTCACTGTCATGAGAACAGCATGGAGAAAAACAGCCCCATGATGCAATTACTTCCACCTGGTCTCTCCCTTGACACGTGGGGCTTATGGGGATTACGATTCAGGATGAGATTTTGGGTGGGGGGACAGCCGAACCATATCACAGCTACTTCGGACGCTGAGGCAGGAGGATCACTTGAGCCCAGGAATTTAAGGTTGCAGTAAGCCATGATCATGCCGCTATACTCTGGCCTAGGTGACAGAGCGAGATCCTGTCTTTAAAAAAATCAATTTAAATGACTGCTTGTTAATATTCTCAATGGTTGGTCAGCAGATGGTATTGGTTAACTAATTTAATGAAGCAGGATTAGGAGTTAGAGACATCTCTGCTTCTGCAAAGGTTTCAGTGGTAAGGATCTTATCCCAGGAGAAACAATGACATTCCTTAAGGTTTATGGGGGGAGCAGGTGCAGGGGGTTGTGAGGCGTCTCATAGTGTTCTAATGGTTTTACTTTAAATTATTTATATGTTTTGTTTTGATTTGTAGCAGAAGGTGAAAGGGGACTTTCATTTTTCACCCTGTGTCTTTCTGGGCTGTTTGTTTATTTTACAATGTGAGGCCCTATATTATTTTTGTAACTTAGAAAAAAAAAGTGTTTGTTTTTTCTAAATGTGACTGTTCCCGTCCATTCAGGACAGCACCAGCAGTTTAAACACAAATACCCACTCAAATTAATATCCTCACATAATATAGATGATGCCACCTTAGGAATTAGCAATGTACAAAGCATGCTCACAGCCATTATCTCGCGCAATGCATGGCATGGTTTTGTGAAGCGGGAAGTGTTTTACACTTTTACAGCTGAGAAATGCACAAGAAATGTGCATCAGTGTTGTGTAAACTATATCTTTCTTACCTCCTTATCCTTTGAGTGTTGACTTTGTTCACTTTGCTGTGGTATTTTGAGCACTTATTTTAGTTATATAATAAAATATATTTGCAATCTGTTCAGTTGAGGATAAGCATCGTTAGCTGCAACTGCCCAGAGTGAAAGAACTATTTGGACTTGAGATGGGCAGACCAAGGCAACCTTGGCCAGGTAGGAGGGAGCTATGGCTGCTGTGTGTGTTTGCCTCCCAAAGTTATCATAACAGCCTTTCAAAAAGCAAAATATCTCATGTATGTATGTTTTAATGGGAACGGGATTTTGTTTAGTCTAATTAGCAGGCAGGCAGGAACCACATAAGATTTTTTTTTTTTTTTTTGAGACAGAGTCTCTCTCTGTTGCCCAGGCTGGAGTGCACTGGCACAGTCTCGGCTCACTGCATCCTCTACCTCCCAGGTTTAAGCCTTTCTTGTGCCTCAGCCACCCAAATAGCTGGGATTACAGGTGCACACTACCACATCTGGCTAATTTTTTTTTTTTTTTAAGTAGAGATGGGGTTTCATCATGTCACCCAGGCTGGTCTGGAACTCCTGACCTCAGGTGATCTGCCTGCCTTGGCCTCCCAAAGTGCTGGGATTACAGGATTGAGCCACTGCACCCAGCCACCACATAAGCTTTTTATTGTGCAGAGCTTCCTTTCACAGAAAGCTGAAATGTCAGGTAGTGTTTGGAGAGTTATAAGTAGCTGTTGCAGTGTGGGCAGGGTATAACTCATCATTTGATATTCCTGCCAGCAAATGTGTGGCTTTTACTGATGAGGCAAATAGAGATGATTTTGCTTGCTTGCACTGCAATTGCAAATATTTATTTACTTATTTTTTAATTGTAGTCATTAATGGCACAAAAAAATGAAAACGTGTTTGAGCTCCACAAGTGTCTCCTTTTAAATCAGGACAGCACCTATAAACCAAGAGTCTCTCTAGAACTGGCTAAATAATTTACAGGATCCAGTGCAAGATGAAAGTGAAGGATGCCGTGTTCAAAAGTCATTAAGAATTTCAAGATGGCAACATCAGAGCATTAAGCCCAGAGCAGGGCCCTTTGCAAGTGTATAGGTTTCACATCCACCATGCCAGTCCTGCATCTCACTTACATTTAAATTTTCTGTTTATTTGTTTGTTTATCAATTGTTTGATTAGAGTAGAGCATTAACATATTACAAATTTTAAAAGATACAAAAATAAGTCTCTAGCTCTCTTCCCTATAGGTACCACTGTTACTGGTTTGTGCATCTTTTTTATTACTTTTTGAGATAGGGAATTGCTCTATCACCCAGGTTGGAGTGCAAAGGCATAATCATAGCTCACTGGAGCTTCAACCTCCCAGGCTCAAGTGATCCTCCCACCTCAGCCTCCAGAGCACCTTCCTTCAGGACACACACACACAAATGGTATCATACATTTCACATTGTTTTGTATTTTGTTTTCTTAACAATATATCTTGGAGGTAATTCCCTATCCCAGCAGACAGTGTCTCCTCATTCTTTCCCATGGCTGCATAATACTCCACTCTACTATATAGACATAACACAATTTATTTAACCAGTTCCTTTTGATGGATGTATAGATTGCTTCCAGTTACCAAAAATGCTGCAACAAAAGTTGTTGTAGATCATTTTTCTACATGCCTAAGTGTTTCTGTGGGATTGTCAAGTCAAAGATTATAATTTGTTTTAAATTGTGATAGATATTGTCAATTACTCTCTAAAGAAATTGTACCAATTTACACCCCCACCAATAAAGAGTTATCAACTTTTTTTATCTTTGCCAATCTAATGGGTGGGATACTGATCTATTGTAGTCTTAATTTTCTTTCTTTCTTCCTTTTTCTTTTCTTGTTTATTTTTCTTTTTTTAGATGGGTTCTCACTCTGTCACCCAGGGTAGAGTACAATGACATGATCATGGCTCATTGCAGCCTTGATCTCCCAGGCTCAAGTGATCCTTTCACCTCAGCCTCTCAAGTAGCTGGGACTACAGTCACACACCACCATGCCCGGTTAGGTGTTCTACTTTTTGTAGAGACAAGGTCTCACTGTTGCCCAGGCTGGTCTCCAAATCCTTAGCTCAAGCAATCCTCCCATCATGTCCTCCCAAAGTGCTGAGATTACAGGCATGAGGCACCACACCCAGCCTTATAGTCTGAATTTTCATTTCTTTTATTATCAGTGGAGCTGGACATCTTTTCAAATGGCTAAGAGTTTCTTCTGTGAACTGACTGTTCACAAAGACGGTTATTTCCTTGTTGTGGTGTTAGACTTTTTATGATTAGTCTTTCTCTTATGATTTGTGTCAATGCTTAACCTATTAAGGAAATTAGTTCTTGGTTTGTGAGCTTTGAAAATATTTCCCCCAGTTTGTTTTATCTTTTGTTTGTTTGTTTGTTTTGAGATGGAGTCTCACTCTGTTACCCAAGCTGGAATGCAGTGGCAAGATCTCCGCTCACCACAATCTCCACCCCTTGGGTTCAAGCAATTATCTGCCTCAGCCTCCCGAGTAGCTGAGATTACAGGCACCTATCACCACACCCAGCTAACTTTTGTATTTTTAGTAGAGATGGGGTGTCCACCATCTTGGCCAGGCTGGTCTTGAGCTCCTGACCTCGTGATCCATCTGCCTCGGCCTCCCAAAGTGCTGGGATTACAGGTGTGGGCCACCGAGTCCGGACTGTTTTGTCTTTTTAACTTTGTTGGTTTTGCCATGCAGATTATTTTTTAGTGTAGTTGAATTTATCAGTTTTTTAATGGCTTCTGCATTTTGTATCATACTCAGAAAGATCTTCTCCCATGCTTCCTTCTAGTATTAACCAGCTGTAAATTCTCAGAAATAAACCTTTGCTCCATTTGGAATTTATTTTAGTGTAAAATATAAATAGGCATCCAGTTTTATTTTTATTCCAGCTGACTACCTAAATGTCCCAGTAACATTCATTGAACAATTCACCTTTCCCCCACTTATTTGAAGTTCTGTTTTTATCAAATAGTAAAATTCCTACTTGTATTTGTGTCTATTTCTGAACATTCTATTTTATCTATAAGAATGATTATGCATGATGTGTAAACAAATAATAATAAAGAATTTTCTAAACCTCTTTGCAGTTTGGGGAGTAGTCATAGATATGGCTTGTCTAGAGTCACCCAATTCAATACAGCAATCATTGAGAGGCCAGTCCCAGTATATGTTTGCTTTCTATGTATTTCAAGGAAAAAGATTATCATGATGTTTAAAAACATGGATTGGGGTGTGAGACTGACCTGGGTTGCAATCTCACCTCTACTCTCCAGGACCGTGTGACCTTGGGTGGGTTACTTGTCTTATCTGATCCTCAGGTTCCTCATTTATAAAACAGAAATAAATCTAGAACCTCTCTCATTGTGTTGATTAGGAAGTAAATGAATGTAAAATGCTTAAAACAGTGCTTAACACATAGTAAATTATTATTGTTGTTATTATGATTTACCCCTAGGGTGACCAGTTGATCCCCATTTTCTCAGACTTCCCTATTTTATCACTGAAAGTCCCAAGTCCTGAGCAAATCAAGATGTTTAGTCACCGTAAACCCTATCGTCATGTGCAATGGTTAAGAATCTGTGTTTGTGGCCTGGCGTGGTGGTTCACACCTCTAATCCCAGCACTTTGGGAGGCCAAGGTAGTCAGATCATCTCAGGTTGGGAGTTCGAGACCAGCCTAAGAAACATGGAGAAACCCCGTCTCTACTAAAAATACAAAATTAGCCGGGTGTGGTGACGCATGCCTGTAATCCCAGCTACTTGAGAGGCTGAGGCAGAAGAATTACTTGAACCTGGGAGGTGGAGGTTGCAACGAACCGAGATCACGCTGTTGCACTCCAGTCTGGGCAACAAGAGTGAAACTCCGTTTTGGGGGAGAAAAAAGAATCTGTGTTTGTTTTCCTCTATCAAAATCATACTACTCAGTTCCTACATCGATTAACTCAACTTTTACAGAAATATCACAATATGTAAGTTTTTTCATAAATTTAAAATCCATGCTCTTATCTCATTCCAATTGTGTGCCCCCCCCCCAAATGGGAGATATTCTTTGGCCATGAGAGCCTAATCTAGGATTTCTTCTGGTTTCCACCTGAGCCAAGATCAAAAGCCCCATCCCCAAGAAGTTGGGGGGCAGGAGGGGACGCTGGGAGAGGAGGAGTGGGGGTGGGGGTCAAAATAGGGCTAGACAAAAAAACAAGGCAGAGTGACTCCAGGACATTGGAGACTGAAACACTTTGCTTCTAGAGTTAAACACACACACACACACACACACACACACAAAGCAGTCTCCCCAGGACTCACTTGCTGGAATGTAGAAGAGCAATTGTCTTCCTCACTCACTTCCTCACTCATGAATGATTGTAATCATGAATCATTTAGGCACTGTAATAGCCTAGTTGAGGACATATCGCTGAGGAGGTAGTGTGTTAGGCAAGTCTCAAATCCTACCACTGAAGCAGTGCCTACTCTGCCGAGGTATGTAGCAGACTCTGAATCCACAAGGACAAAAGTGCCAGGTCCTGGTGGTTGGAAAAGTCAAGCCTTGGGCTTATAATTAGGTTTAATTTAATGATGCAACGGAGAGAGGCCTGGTCTGAAACTTAGAAAACAAAGTTCTCATCCCATCCTTTTCATGAACTAACTCTGTAACCCCAAGTCAGCCACTTCTCCCAAGGGCCTTCCTGCATGACTTCAGGGAGCGCATGTCACTCACAGAGACATGTAGTGTTAGGGCCACATGTGGAGGCTGCTGGGGGTTGTGGCTGGGGCGCCAGAGAAGCAAGCGACCCTGTTGGCCAAAGGGGAAGGTGTGAAGGCTCTGGGCAGCTTGCTGGGCAGAGCCAAAGAAAGGTTTCCCTGACCAGGACCGGGCTGTGGCAGTAAGAGCACCGAATCCTAACCCCTAGACCACCACTTGCCACCTTGTAGGTAGTAATACAGGGACCCCATATTGTCTCCAGTCCTCCATTTCTACTCCTCTGTAAAATAAAAGACTAAATTTGATGATGGTCTTAATCATTTGGCTAACACTCTTTACAGGTCAATAGTCACCAAACCAGGAGAAATCGAGTCCTGGCATACAAGGCTCACTTAGTCTCAGTTGAAAGAGCGCTGTATTCTAATGCTAGTACCAGCTGGGTTTCTTTGACTTCTTCCCTAGAGAATAAAGTGGTAGACAGAAACTAACAAGATGAGGAAGAAAGTCAGAAGACGATGTGGTAAACATCTATGTTTCAGCTTCACTTGCATCCATTCCCTCTTCTTCTGGTGACTATCCTTGATTTTGGTTTGGGAAAGCAAATCCTAGATTAGAGAAAATCTGGCCAGTCATGGGATCCCACCCTCCTCTGGCCAAAGAGTCATTGAGCGACCCAAGTTCTTTCTGCCAATCAAATGCTCTCTCCCTTGATGGTGGGAATGTAAATTAGTACAACCACCATGGAGAACAGTTTGGAGGTTCCTCAAAAAACTAAAAATACAGCTACCATGTGATCCAGCAATCCTACCACTTGGTATACACCCAAAACAAAGGAAATCGGTATATCTGCACTCCCAGGTTTCTTGCAGCACTGTTCACAACAGCTAAGATTTGGAAACAACCTAAATGTCCGTCAACAGATGAATGGATTAGGAATATGTGGTATTTATACACAATGGAGTACTACTCAGCCATAAAAAAGAATGAGATTCCGTCATTTGCAACAACATGGATAGAACTGGAAATTATTATGTTTTTGTTTTCGTTTTGTTTTGTTTTGTTTTGTTTTGTTTTGTTTTGTTTTGTTTTGTTTGAGACAGAGTCTCTCTCGGTCACTGGAGTGAGAGCTGGAGTGCAGTGGCTGGATCTCGGCTTGCTGCAACCTCCACCTCCCAAGTTCAAGCGATTTTCACTTCATCCATTATTATGTTTTTGTTTTCATTTTGTTTTGTTTTGTTTTGTTTGAGACAGAGTCTCTCTCGGTCACTGGAGTGAGAGCTGGAGTGCAGTGGCTGGATCTCGGCTCGCTGCAACCTCTACCTCCCAAGTTCAAGCGATTTTCCAGCCTCAGCATCCCGAGTAGCTGGGACAACAGGCTCGCGCCACTGCATCTGGCTAATTTTTGTATTTTTAGTAGAGACAGGTTTCAACATGTTGGCCAGGCTGGTCTCTTGACCTCAGGTGATCTTCCCACCTCAGCCTCCCAAAGTGCTGGGATTACAGGCATGAGCCACTGCGCCTCCCCCCCCCCCAGAAATTATTATGTTAAGTGAAATAAGCCAGGCACAAAAAGACAAACATCACATATTCTCACTTATTTGTGGGATCTAAAAATCAAAACAGTCGAACCCATGGAGGTAGAGAGTAGAAGGAAGGTTACCAGAGGCTGGGAAGGGTAATGGGGTGCTTGCGGGGAGGTGGGGATGGTTAATAGGTACAAAAAACAGTAAGAAAGAATGAATAAGGCCTATCTGATAGCACAACAGGGTGACTGTAGTCAATAATAATTTATTGGTACATTTTAAAATAACTAAAAGGATATAATTGGATTGTCTGTAACACAAAAGATAAGTGCTTGAGGGGATAGATACCCCATTTTTCATGATGTGATTTTTATGCATTGCGTGCCTGTACCAAAATATCACATGTGGCCAGGCTCTGTGGCTCATGCTAGTAATTCCAGCACTTTGGGAGGCCAAGGCGGGTGGATTACCTGAGGTCAAGAGTTTTAGACCAGCCTGGCCAACATGGTGAAACCCTGTCTGTACTAAAAATACAAAAATTAGCTGGGTGTGGTGGCACATGCTTGTAATCCCAGCTGCTGGAAGGCAGAGGTTGCAATGAGCCGAGATCATGCCATTGCACTCCAACCTGGGTGACAGAGTGAGACTCTGCCTCAAAACCAAACAAACAATCAAACAAAAAAACAAATACCCCATAAATATATATACCTATTATGTACCCACAGAAATTTTAAAAAACATTTAAGGTATTTTTTAAAAATCACATACACACACACACACACACACACACACACACACAAATGCTCTCTCCCTTGAGTTTGAATTGAGCCAAGTAATGTGAGGATTGAAAATAGAGAAAATCCATGCCAAAGGAAATACCCTAAAGTGAAGTGGTTGAACTATAGCTGTGGATGAACTCTGGCCCTCTGGCTCTTTTTGTAAATAAAGTTTTATCAGAACACAGTCACAATCATTTGTTTATGTATGGTCTATGGCTGCTTTTGTGCTACAATGACAAAGCTGAGTAATTATACGAGAGATCGTCTGTCATATGAAACCTAAAATATTTCCTATCTGGACCTTTACAGATAAAGTTTATTCCTGCTACTTAGGTCCCAGGAGCTCTCCTGGTTCCTATCTATTTCAAAACTTGCTTCTTCACATTTTCCTTGGATTCTGTGAGCTACTCCATATTTTTCTGAGAAATTCCAGTTTTGCTTAAGTTAGAGTGAGTTGATTTCTATTGCTTACAACTTTTTAGCACTTAAACGTATTTTTCCATAGTAATTCCATTGTAAATAATGGTTAGTTCTCCAAGCTACTTCAAAAAAGAAAAATACATTCAATTTATGTTTTTAATTTTTAAAATCATTTAGACAAATAATAAGTATTTTATTTTATTATGGTGTCTGGCTAAATGTGACAGGGGAGGATCCAAATATCTGTGGGGCAGCACACATGTGACAAAGAAATCAACCACGTTGGTGGGGCGCGGTGGCTCACGCCTGTTATCCCAGCACTTTGGGAGGCCGAGGCGGGCGGATCACGAGGTCAGGAGATCGAGACCATCCTGGCTAACACGGTGAAACCCCGTCTCTACTAAAAATACAAAAGAATTAGCCAGGCATGGTGGTGGGCGCCTGTAGTCCCAGCTACTCTGGAGGCTGAGGCAGGAGAATGGCATGACCCTGGGAGGCAGAGCTTGCAGTGGGTCCAGATCGCACCACTGCACTCCAGCCTGGGTGACAGAGTGAGACTCCATCTTAAAAAAAACAAAAACAAAAACAAAAAAACAAAATCAACCCACATTGTGTTCTTTGATCCTAAGCAGGATTTTTAAAAATTGTGTCAATGAATCCAACTGGAAACTCACATTGACACCTAGTATGTCCAACCATCCTGCTTTACCCAGGACTGAGGGTTTGCCTAAGACTGATAGTTTTCTGGGACTGAGGAGTTTATGGAATGCAGGGTTTTAAGTTTTAAAATGGGAACAGTCCCAGGCAAATTGGCACAACTTGATCACTACAGGATATTGTATGATTGAAATTAAATATATGTCATTATTAAAAATCAAATGACCAGGCAGGGTGGCTCATGCTTGTAATCCTAGCACTTTAGGAGGCCGAGGTGGGTGGATCACTGAAGGCCAGGAGTTCGAGACCAGCCTGGCCAACATGGTGAAACCCCATCTCTACTAAAAATACAAAAAATTAGCCAGGCATTGTGGCACGCATCTGTAATCTGAGGTACTGGGGAGGCTGAGGGAGGAAAATTGCCTGAACCCGGCAAGCGGAGCTTGCAGTGAGCCAAGATTGCACCACTGCACTCCAGCCTGGGCAACAGAGTGAGACTCGGTCTAAAAAACTAAAAAAAAAAAAAAAAAAATCAAATGAAGAGTTTTCTTTAAATCCCCATTGATCCAATTTGGCTTTAGCCACAATATTTTAAGTATTGTAAATACTCAAACAATATTAAAGGAGAGGATGAAATTTTTGTGTTTAGCTAAAGGGAACATAAGTTTGCTACATTTAGGGAATCCTGTGTAATAATGGAAATAGTAAAAAATGAGTCATGGCATCATGAAACACACATTGGAGCTCTGTATCCACATCCTGGCTCTGGGATAACTGTATTTTGTATGTGAACATTACTTCTGAGAAGCATAAGGTGCCACACAAATGCAATATGCTTATAATTATTGGTGGAAGGAAACGAGTACAATTTCAGATTTCTGATGCCTGGGCCAAGAACCAGAGCCTGATTGGTGCCGGTGATTTCAGAAACGAATCCAGGGCCGATGCTTGTGTGAAGGAAGAAGACTGATCCTCTGGATTTGCAGAGCCCTGGAAAATACCTTCGCTGATGAAAAACATCTATTTGGATTAGGCAGCCTCCAATAAGTAAGCGGATTATCCAGCTTCCTTCGTTTAGAACTGACTGGACTTGTTCAACGACTTCATAACTGTCAGGAAGGAAGGAGGGGTGTGCATGTTAAATCTAGTGCAAATATGAAGCTTGCTGAGTTGGAAGTTGGCAAGATGAACTTCTTTCTATGTATGTGCAGAGAATGACCAGGTGGTAGAAGTGTTTGGGGGCTGGGAAGATGGCTAGAGTTGGGAGAAACCCCAAAATTAACTCTGAATGATCCCATAGTCATGGAAGCTGAAAGAGAATCTAGTGGTTTGGGTAAAAGGAAATTTTTAAAAAATGAAAAGGGGAAAGAGATTTGGAGATAATTTTCTCCCTTCACCTTTCCCAGGATAATACATGTAGAAATTCTCTAGAGTGGGACTCTGTTGACCTAGAACCCGCTGATCTATGTAGAATTCAGAAGGTCTATGAACTTGGGTAGAGACAAAAATGACATCTTCACTAACTTCAAATGAAATGTAGCATTTCCTTCAGTTACCAAAGCTTGCAATGGACCACAGTTGTATGAATGAACCTGAGACTTCTCACTAAAAGAAATCACAGGTATTTTCAAATGACATTATTGTGTTGCAAGTACCATAAAATGTCACTACTGTGGTGGCTCGTGACTATAATCCCAGCACTTTGGGAGGCTGAAGTAGGCAGATCACCTGAGGTCAGGAGTTCAAGACCAGCCTGACCAACAAGGTGAAACCCTGCCTCTACTGAAAATACAAAATTAGCTGGGCATGGTGGCGCATGCCTGTAATCCCAGCTACTCTAGAGGCTGAGGCAGGAGAATCACTTGAACCAGGCGGAGGTTGCAGTGAGCTGAGATGGCGCATTGCACTCCAGCCTGGGCAACAAGTGCAAAACTCTGCCTCAAAAAAAAAAAAAAAAAGTCACTACTTTGAGTTTAAAATAGAAATTAGATCCACTGCTAGAACCTTGTCACTTAATGCACAAAGAAGTATATACATTTTTTGCTATACTACATATTTGTATTTTGATAACTGTATTTCAAGGTAACTAGTTTCTTTTGTAATTCTACATATTTTATTTTATGCATTTAAAAGTATTACTCTGAGAAGGGGTCTAGGGGCTCCACCAGACTGCTAAGAGGTCTGTCCCTAGAGCTCTGTTCTGGAAACTGGCCCGTGGACTAGCCCAGCTCCCTCCCCTACCCCATGCCTTCCACTCCTTTCGACAAGCCTTTAAGAGAATTCTGTGGAAACACAGACAAATGTTTCAGACACAGTGCAATAAAGGAGGATTTAAGCATGGTTTTAACCAGGTACAAATATCTATTCTAGTTTTTGTATACGAACAAGAATGGGAAAGTTATTAACGAAAATGAAACACTGTGTTTACTTTTACAGTGTTATTACATTACCCTTTCAATACCAGTTTCAAAAATCATTTATGATCTCTTTTTACATAGGTCATATATCTTTTTTCTACTTTCTTCTTTTTTTCTTTTCTTTCTTGCTTTTTTTTTTTTTTTTTTGAGACAGGGTCTTGCTCTGTTGTCCAGGCTAGAGTTCAGTGGCACAATCACGGCTCACTGCAACCTTCACCTCCTGGGCTCAAGTGATCGATCATCCCACCTCAGCCTCCCAAAGTGCTGGGATTACAGGCAAGAGCAACCATGCCCAGCCTAATATATCTCTATTGTTGAGGAATTACAAAGTACAAGTGAGTAAAAAGGAAAAATATTCAGTCTTCCATTACCAGTTAAGAAAAAATCATTCTGCATTCTATACAGCCTTTTAAAAAATGATATAAAGTCATATATTCTGACATGGAAAGAGTTCTATTATTTGTTAAGTGAAAAAGCAAGAACATCATGCCTGTAATCCCAGCATTTTGGGAGGCTGAGGTGGGAGAATTGCTTGAGCCCAGGAGCTCAAGACCAGCCTGGGCAACATAGAAAGACCCCATCTCTAAAAACATTAAAAAAAAAAAAAAGTTCACGGCCGGGTGCGGTGACTCACATCTGTAATCCCCACAGTTTGGGAGGCTGAGGTGGGCAGATCACCTGAGGTCAGGAGTTTGAGACCAACCTGGCCAACATGGTGAAGTCCCATCTCTACTAAAAATACGAAAATTAGCCAGGTGTGGTGGCGGGCGCCTGTAATCTAGCTACTCGGGAGGCTGAGGCAGGAGAATCACTTGAACCCGGGAGGTGCAGGTTGCAGTGAGCCGAGATCATGCTGCTGCACTTCAGCCTGGGTGACAGAGCAAGACTCCGTCCTGAAAAAAAAAAATTTGCTGCATGTGGTGGTGTGCGTCTGTATCCCAGCTACTTGGGAGATGAATCGGAAAGATGGCTTTGAGGGAGGAGGTTGAAGCTGCAGTGAGCAGTGATTGTGCCATTGCACTCCAGCCTAGGCGACCGAGTAAGATCTTGTCTCTTAAAAAAAACATAAATAAAAGAAAGAAAAGACAAGAAGAGAAGAGAAAAAAACAGAAAAAAGCAAGCAAGAACAATACATAAAATAGAATTCCATTTTGCTTTTATAAAAGTATATATAGATACATGTGAAAATACCTAGAAGGCCACACATGAAACAGGCATCAGTGTTCACGGTTAGTTACCATTATTCAATACCAGTTTTGTTAAAGGAAAGGAAATCCTTCAAGGAAAAACACAGTGTTGATGTTAGGATTAGCAGCTTCAGGGTGTCCCAGATATATCCTGTGGCAGCCTATACAGGTGGCTTCGTGTGTCAGGTGGCTGGTGTCTGGGGGAGCCAGCTGAGCACTCCCATGGACCCCTGGGGAACTGGGCTTCAGCTTTGCAGGCTTGGAGGTGCTATTTGGTTTCTAAACCTGGAAGAGATTTGCCTCTGGGGAAATACGGTTAAACTCACAAGAAACAAATGCATAAACCATAATTCAAGTGTTTTGAATTAGGATGATAACACTGCCTGCCTTGCAAATGAAAGGATGAACTCAAAGCTGCGCAGCCCTTGGGAAGCCCTCAGGAAACAGGGGCAGGGGCCATTGTTGTTATCAGGCTTCCCAAAACTTACCTGCAGGGGAAACTAACTGATTAGTAACCATGAGTAATCTTGAGGCTTCCCACATGCCACACACTCTGCTATGTGCTTTGAATACATCCTCTCATTTCATCTTCATACTCATGCAGGGCAGGTGTTCTTATCCCCATTTTAAAGATGAGGGACTGGGGCATAAAGCAATTAAGAACCTTAATTGGGACAGAACCAAGATTTGAACCCCATTTGACTCATTGGTAACCAGCATTGCCTTTGGGGACAGCTTGATGACCATGAGCTTAAGTGTGGGTTTCATTTGAATGGTCTTCATGGCAGTTCATGCAGCTGTGAATCCCAGATAACTCCATTTGCCCTGTCCAAATGTGGCTTTGGGTCGGTCACTTAAACTCTCCCTGCCTCCATTTCCTCATCTGTAGAATGAAGGTAATATTAGTGCCTACCTCCTAGGGTCATTTTAAGGATTAAATGCCTTTTTTTTTTTTTTGAGACAGGGTCTTGCTCTGTTACCCAGGCTAGAATGCAGTGGTGCTATTGTGGCTCACTGTAGCCTTGAACTCCTGGGCTTAAGCGATTGTCCTGCCTCAGTCTCCCAGGTAACTGGGACCACAGGCGTGCAGCACTGCAACCAACTAATTTTTTATTTTTAGTAAAGACAAGGTCTCACTATGTTGCCCAGGCTGTTCTCAAACTTGTGAGTTCAAGAGATCCTCTCGCCTTAGCCTCCCAAAGTGCTGGGATTACAGGTGTGAGCCACCATGCCAGCCAGGATTAAATGCTTTTAAAATAGTGCCTGGTAGTCAGTATTCAATTAATGTTAGTCATTGATGCTATGATTGTGATTGTGGTTGTTACTGCCTCCGAAGCTCATCTCCAAATTATAGATCTGGGTGAGGCAGGAAAACAGGGTCTGGAGGCAGGGAACATAAGACCAATTCACACTTCAGCTATGACAGGAAATATCCTCTCCATAGGATGTACGCCGAGTAAATGACTTTGTAACTTTGCTTCATCCTCTTCATGTACATAGGGCGTACACCAAGTAACCGACGCAATCCTCTAGAGGGTATTTAAACTCCCAAAAATTCTGTAACAGGGCCCTTGAGCCCCCATGCTTGGCCCGCTCCCACTCTGTGGAGTGTGCTTTCATTTTCAATAAACCCCTTCCTTCCTTCCTCGCTTTATTTGTGTGTTTTGTCCAATTCTTTGTTCCAGACCCCAAGAACCTGGACACCCTCCACCAGTAACATGGGCATTTGTCCCCTATGTCACGCTGAAGACACAATGCCAAACTGCCTCCCTAAGTACACCTTCACGGCTGCCTCATATGCACTATCCCAGTTCTAAGCACTTTCTTTCACTAGAACCCCATACAATATAGTCAGTTTAAGTTTCTGCAGTTCCATTCACAATCGACTCGGGTCTCCCTGAAGTGAAGCACCAACTGCTCCCCTCCCCCTGGTACCCCCAGGTCACCTTGAATGGATTAGGGGTGTTCTCTTGGGACACTTTAGAGATAGCAACTCTCATAACTAACAACTGGATGCAGCCCCATTTCATTCTCAGAGAGTGACTGCTAGCCCATTATATTGTCCACACATCCTTCCCCCATCCCAGTTTCTCAGATCATCCATTCCCCAGGGAGTTCTGAGTCTCAAATGACAAATAAAGCTGTAAAGTGGGCGTACATGGGGTTTGCCCCATAGATACCCGTGTGCCCTTTTAGGCAGTTACCACTCTGAGCAAAGTCCACCTGTGCTCTAGGCAGGAGCAGGGGCCAGTGAGACTGAGGAAGTCCTGTCCCTGGACAGCTGGAGCCAGGCTCTTTGACCTCCTCTAGGACCTGCCCTGAGACATGGGGAAAGTTTGTAACAGTAGCTGAGGCTCTGGCTTGTTGGGCTTGAAAGGGTTGGAGAAGCTGCTAGTCTCTTTCCTCAGCTGGACCTTACTGTAGGCCTGGGGAGGTAGAGGCTGTGCTACACCATTCCTGGTCATTATTCCAAGACAATGGATTTCTTACAACAGCAGTAATTCTTATTTAAAGAGGTGCTTCGTACGAAAATACTCTCACATAAGCCTTCCCTTTCACCCCAACCTCTGTACAAAGCACGCTGTCCATCCATTCCCACTGCGCCCGCAGGGGCACACCTGGGCCATCCGCACCATGTTTGTCATATCAAAGTCCTGCTTGTACTGTTATTTCCTTCATATTTTGCTTTAAATGGCTTCCCTTTCTTTTTTTTTTTTTTTTTGTCAGTTAATTTTGACAGGAACGTTGTCAGTAATATCCGTGTAATTACAAATTTAATGGGTTACATGTTTCTTAACACACATTACAATATATACGTATATATTAAACATTTTTAAAATTTCTCCCAAATCACCTAAAATCACTAGTGGTATCCAGACCACACCCTGGGTAGCCCCCGCAAGGCCTGTCAATGTTTGTGGAGGCTCTCCCGGGTCACCATCTTGTCACTGTTGCCTTCTCTCACTAATACCCCTCAGTCCGTGCCCTGAGGGAAGAGGGTGGCGGAAAAGAGCTGGCCGGGAACCGGGAGGCTCCAGCCCAGGAGTGCTGAGTTCCATGGCGAGCTACTCTCTTCCACTCAAACTTGGATCTCCTTCCTGTCTGCTAGAGAGAGACCCGTTCTTTTATTGATCAGTGGTGAAAACGGGGTGAGAATTCTACTCAGCTCTCCTTCCTAGGGAATGATGAGGCCAGACAAGGGCCTGGGAAAAGGAGCATCAGAGGCAGATGGAAGTCAGAGGCAGCTGTGGCGAGAGGATGGCCTTGCCTGACTGAGTAGAGGACAGATTTGCCTCTTTTCACAAAGGACTTGAGGCACAGATGGAGAAACACAAGGGCTGTGTGGGATCCTGGCTCCTTCAATTATTGTCTGTATAACCTGTGGCAAATTCCTTCACCTTCATGAACCTCACCCTCAGCAAAATGGGATTGATGCTATTTAGTCACACTTGTCTTATCTGCTGTCCAGGTTGTGGTAAGGACGAATAAACAAAAGAAAGTATTCCTGCTCTGAAAACTCTAAGGCAGGAACCTCAATTCTGGATGTACTTTAGGATAACCTAGGAGAGCTTATAACAGCAACAACAACAACCAATGCTCTAAGACCCAAACCCAGAGATTCTGATTTAATTTGAGGCTGAGAGTGAGTCCTGGGCATCTGTTTTTTTTGTTGTTGTTGTTTATTTGTTTGTTTTTTGAGACCGAGTTTTGCTCTTGTTGCCCAGGCCAGAATGCAATGGTACGATCTTGGCTCACTGAAACCTCCGCCTCCTGGGTTCAAGTGATTCTCCTGCCTTGGCCTCCCAAGTAACTGGGATGACAGGCATGCACCACCATGCCCAGCTAATTTTGTACTTTTAGTAGAGAGGGGGGTTTCACCACGTTGGTCAGGCTGGTCTCGAACTCCTGACCTCAAGTGATCCACCCACCTCGGCCTCCCAAAGTGCTGGAATTGCAGGCATGAGCCGCCGCACCCAGCCTGGCATCTGTATTTTTAAATGTGCTTCTGGTGATTCCAACATGCTGCCAAGGCTGGGAATCCCTGCTCTAGGGCTGTGCTGTCCAATATGGCAGCTGCTAGCCACATGTGCCTATTTAAACTTAGATTAATTGGCTGGGCGCGGTGGCTCACACCTGTAATCCCAGCACTTTGGGAGGCCGAGGTGGGCGGATCACCTGAGGTACGGAGTTTGAGACCAACCTGGCCAACATGGTGAAACCCCATCTCTACTAAAAATACAAATATCAGCTGGGGGTAGTGGCATGCGCCTGTAATCCCAGTTACCTGGGAGACTAAGTAACGAGAATCACTTGAACCTGGGAGGTGGAGGTTGCAGTGAGCCGAGATCGCTCCACTGTACTCCTGCCTGGGCGAAAAGAGTGAAACTCCATCTCAAAAATAAATAAATAAATACATAAATAAACTTTGATTATTTAACTAAAATTAAAAATTCACTTCTTCAGTCACACTAGCTACACTTCAAGTACTCAAGAGCTGCAGATGACTAGTTGTTGCTGTATTGGACAGTGCAGGTATGGAACATTTCCATCATCATGGAGAATTCTATTGCCTCTCAAAGTGTGGTCCGTGGACCAGCAGCACCAGCAGCATTGGGAGCTGGTGAGAAACGCAAATCTCAGGCCCAGGCCCAACCCACAGAATCAGAATCTGAATTTTAATAAAATTGAACAAAATCTCTAGGGCTTTCATTATAGTTTGTGAAGCACCGCTGTAAAACATACATTCCATTCATTCATTCAACCAATTATTTATTAAATAACTGGTGTGTGGCAGGTATACACAGGTGATGAAGAGTGATCAGGGAAAGCACAGCATGGTCTGTCATTCTAGTTGCAGGAAACAGACAGTAAGCAAGATGGCAAACTCATTTCAGAGTGAGAAAGTAAGACAAGGGGATGTGCTAGAGAGGCACTCTGGGCAGGGATGGCTGCTTTAAGCTGGGAAGCGGTGGTGATTGAGTGTTTCTCTGAAGAGGAGATGCTTGAGTGGAGCCTGAGTGACAAGGAGCTGGCCAAGGGAGGAAGTGGGCGTGGTGTTTTCTGGCAGAAGTAGCAGTAAGTAAAAATGCTCTGAAACTTGGGAGGCCGAGGCAGGCAGATCACGAGGTCAAGAGTTCGAGACCAGCCTGGCCAATATGGTGAAACCCTGTCTCTACTAAAAATACAAAATTAGCCATGTGTGGTGGCGCGTGCCTGTAGTCCCAGCTACTCGGGAGACTGAGGCAGGAGAATCACTTAAACTCGGGAGGCGGAGGTTGTAGTGAGCCGAGGGTGCACCACTGTACTCCAACCTAGGGGATAGAGCAAGACTGTCTCTCAAAAACAAAAAAACAAAAAAGGCCCTGAAACAAGGTTGCTGGATTTAGCAAATAAAAATACAGAATGCTCAGTTATATTTAAATTTCAGCTAAACCATTAATATTTTTTAGTGCAAGAATATCCCAAATATTGCATGGGATATATTTATACTAAAAAAGATTTGTGGTTTCGTTGACATTCAAATTTAACTGATAAATCTGGGTAACATGGTGAAACCCTGTCTCTACAAAAGATACCAAAAAAATTAGCTGGGAGTGGTAGTGAGCCCTGTAGTCCCAGCTACTTGAGGAAGTGGGAAGATTGCTTGAGTCCAGGAGGCTGAGGCTGCGGTGAGATGTGATGGTGCCACTGCACTCCAGCCTGGGTAACAGAATGAGACCCTGTCTCAAAAAAAAAAAAAAAAAGGAAGGAAGGAAACGGAATTTTTTTTTTTTTTTGAGACGGAGTATCACTCTTGTTGCCCAGGCTGGAGTGCAATGGCGCAATCTCAGCTCACTGCAACCTCTGCCTCCCAGGTTCAAGTGATTCTCCTGCCTCACCCTCCCTGGTAGCTGGGATTACAGACATGCACCACCACGCCCAGCTAATTTTGTATTTTCAGTAGAGACGGGGTTTCTCCATGTTTGTCAGGCTGGTCTCGAACTCCCGACCTCAAGTGATCCGCCTGCCTCGGCCTACCAAAGTTCTGGGATTATAGGCGTGAGCCACCGTGCCCGGCTGAAAAGAAAAATTTAACTGTTTGTTCTGTATTTTATTGGGATCCTGCAAAAAGACCAAGTGGAGGAGTGATGCTGGAGGGACACGAGGAGGAGCAGTGTCACGGGGATAGTCAGGAAACAGGGGTGCCATGCGCGTAAAAGAGAGAGCAGGGCCCAAATCTTGGGCTACAGAAAAACAAGTTAGAAAAATAAAATAGTCTCCAAGGGAATGGACTGGCCGCTGTTGTTTCTTCCCCTTGATGAAATAATGGGCTTTACCTTCCTGCAACCCTATGGTTTCTGGGAAGGGCTTCTTGGAAGATGAACAATTGTCCAGGCTTGTTATGCCTGGGTGGTGCTTGGGGAGAGCGAGGACCACTGGTTGACCTGCTAAACATAGCGTGCGATATACATTGTTTGGTCTGAGCTTTTAAGTGCTCTTTCCCTGTTTGTTTGTTTAATTCCTGCGTTTTTGTATGTGATCTCCTATAAATCTTCCTCTCCTTAAGGACTATGTTTGACAACTTCATTTCCCTCCAACTGGAGACATTTCCCCTGCTAAGGGTCAAAAAGACTAATTATCCTAAACTGAGTATTGGAGACACCCTCAGGCTCACACATGACTGAGAAGTGCATGATCCCAGCCATATTAATAGAATGCAGCAAGAGCGTATCTGAGAACAGAGGCAGTGACGTCTTCAAAGCTCAACCGTATTCCTGTCGGAAAATAAACTCCTGACCCCTTTAACAATGCCTGTGTGGAACCTCACAGTGGAAGAGGCCACGAAAGGTATTCTGTTCAAACACTTGAGTTTATGCATGAAGAAACTGAGGCTCTGGGAGGATTACGATTTGCCTAAGGACCCAGAATTGATGATGGGACTGGGACCCGAGCTCGGAGTTCCTAACTCCCTGACCAGTGCTCTCTCCACCTTTGTTGGGTTTGGTGGGAGGAGGGTGAAGGAGAGGAATGAGTAGAGGAGGGCGGACAGGTTACAAAACAGCTGACTCTCATAAGCTGCTTTAACACAAAGCACTTTCCTACTGTTTCTCATTTAAGGTGGGTCCAATTTCCATTTTGCAAGTGGGGGACCTGGAGCTCGAGAGCGTAAGTGACTTGTCCAAGGTCACAATGTTCTTTAGCGGCAGAACAAGGAGTCAAGCCCAGATCTTCGGGCTCCTTGGTTGAGAGCTGTCTTCACCATCACCTGGAAAAGATGGGGGAGGAGAGCGCAGCACGCTGGTTGCCAGTGTATCAGAGCTCCAGGGCAGGCAGGTGGAGAGAAATTTAGCCTGAGAAGTCAGGAGGAGGACCACCTGCCTGGAGCCATGCAGGGCACTTTCCGTGCATAACCCCCTTTAATCATTGCCTCAAACTCATGAAAGTGACGAAGAACTGAAGCTAGGAGAGGCTAAGCGATCACCCGGCTAGTTAATAGCAGAGTTGTGGACCTGAATCCAGATCTGTCCAACTTGAGAGCCTCTGCAGGTCTCCACTGGGGCTTTTCAGGTGAGTCAAAGTCTATAGGCCAAAACTGGGCATGAGAGAGGCACACACAACATTGCAAGGAAAGAGGACCTGGGAGACTTTCAGGCACAATGACTGATCCTGGAGGTGCAGAGCCTCTTCCTCAACCTCCATCGGCTCTCTCCTCTGCAGTGAATGCAAATATTGCCCCCAAAGCATTAGCCAAATCCCCGCTTCTTCTCGGCAGTCTGTAGATTTGCTTGGGGGCTGAACTAGGGCTCGTCCTGTGTTGCGGCTGGGTTCCGCCCTTAGCACTGCAGTCTTCTGCCCCTTACTTTCCGGGCCACACCTAACAGGGCCTCCTTCCCCCGGAGCCCTACCCCACCCCTTCCAAAGACCACCAGCACGAGGCAGGAAACAGAGCTGGATTGCCTTGTTTTCATGCAAGAACTTGTCCCTGCCTCCCTCCCTCCCTCCCTCTCTCCCAATTTTTGTTTCCAAAATACTTGTGAGGTGTTTTCCCCACATGAGGGTCCCTGATTGACTATTGGTGGGGAAATTCCTACCAACACTCTTATCTTTTCTAGTCAGCCACCTCGTTTTTCTGATAGAGGCAGCATCATTGATAATATTACCATTTCCTCCAGCACCTGACACATAGTAGGATCACAGTGAGTCTTTCTGCCCTGAGTTGACAGCACAAGAGAGGAAGAGGTGGAGTTATTCTGAGGGCCTGCCATGGCTAATGCTTCCCTTGTTCAGATGTCTTTTGTAGCTACTGAATCTTGTAAGGTCAGGTGTCTGGAACATTCCTCAGAAGCCTTCCCGTGAGGCAAGTTACTGGATGACCCTCTTGTACTTTGGGGGAATGCTGGCAATTGGTACAGCTGTGTCGGTAGCTCGGGGTTCCCACGTGGTGAGTGGAGCCTGCAGCCCACCAGCCAGGGACACGTCACTTCTCGCCCTCGGCAAGGCGCTGTGGCGGGTGAAAAACAAATGAAAATGTAAGTCCAAGGGAATATAAAAATGTAGTCAGAAAATATAATCAATATTTACTCCCAGCAGTAAAATGCTAACATGTGGGGAATGTGGATGAGGGGTATATGGGGATTTTTCGTACTGTTTTTACAAACTTTCTGTTCAACTGAAATTATTTCAAAATAAAATATTAGGTAGACAGAAAAACAAAATATGTTTTGTGACCGAGTGAGTGAGAACAGGAGAAACAGAGCAGATAGAGGTAGGAGAACAGTAATTAAGAGGGGGCTTAGGGTTGGGAGAGCTGGGCTCACATCCTGCTTTCCCACTTAAGAGCTGTCACACCTTGTGCGAGTTCCTTAACCTTTCTTTTTTTTTTGAGACGGAGTCTCGCTCTGTTGCCCAGGCTGGAGTGCAATGGTGCAATCTCAGCTCACTGCAACGTCCGCCTCCGCGTTCAAGCCATTCTCCTGCCTCAGCCTCCCGAGTAGCTGGGATTACAGGCGCCCACTACCATGGCTAGGTAATTTGTTTTTTTTTTTTTGAGATGGAGTCTTGCTCAGTCGCCCAGGCTGGAGTGCGGTGGCGCGATCTTGGCTCACTGCAAGCTCTGCCTCCCGGGTTCATGCCATTCTCCTGTCTCAGCCTCCTGAGTAGCTGGGACTACAGGTGCTCACCACTATGCCTGGCTAATTTTTTGTGTGTCTTTGGTAGAGATGGGGTTTCACTGTGTTAGCCAGGATGGTCTCGATCTCCTGACCTCGTGATCCACCCACCTCGGCCTCCCAAAGTGCTGGGATTACAGGAGTGAGCCACCGCGCCCGGCCTGGCTAGCTAATTTGTGTGTGTGTGTGTGTGTGTATTTTAGTAGAGATGGGGTTTTGCCATGTTGGCCAGGCTAGTCTTGAACTCCTGACCACAAGAGATCCACCCACCTCAGCCTCCCAGAGTGCTGGGATTACTGGCATGAACCCCTGTGCCTGGCCCCTTAACCTCTTTTACTTCCAGGTTCTTCATCTGAAAAATGGGAATGATAAAGGCCTATTAGGAGGTTAATGCAACAATGCATGTATACCTCTTTAGGACAAGCCCCGGTACATAGTAAGGGCTCCCAAATGGTGAGAAGAGGGCAAAAAGAGACACAGAAAGGACAAAGTCCACCCCTTATTCAATCCCTATGACTTCTTTGTCTTTGCTATTTAAGTCCCCAGATCCTATACCTCCTATACCAGGGACTCACCACGCTGCCATAACCAGTCCCTGGCTTTAGCCCTGTTGCCCTTATAAAATAGGCAGAGAAGAGTCCAGGGCTGCTGCCCATACAATGTTTCCTGACATTCTCAACTGGTTATCTTAAAGGGCCAGCAGGAAGGTACTTATGAATACTTCTCAGCTTGTGACCTTGGGGCCACAGTCTTTCATTCATTCTTCAACATACCTTCATAGAGTGTGGGCCAGACACAGTACTTGGCATGGAAATATGGCATGGAGCAAAACTAACCTGGCTTGCCCTTGGGTGCTCACCTTCTAGGAACTAGTCTTTCCCGGTGTTTTTTTCCAGATTCCCTCCCTCTGCAACACCCAACCTTGGTCATTCTTCCAGAGTACAGAAACCCCCTCCCTGCAGCATGCCGATGACTTAGACTCACACAGTCACAGAAGGCAGGGCACATGGCAAGATGTTGGCAGTTACTGTGGCCTGATCATTCTTTAGCAACTGTTCTTGGGTAAAATTTGGCCTTGGAAGGTACTGAGGGTACCCAGTGGTCCAAAGCTGAAACTGCCTTATCTGCAAATTCTTCCACTCCAGTTGGCGCCCCACATCCCTTTTCCATGCCCACTGTATTTGCTAAACTAGTGTCTGCCCTAGACTTCCTTCACTGTCTGCAATCCACGTTAGTTCAAAACCCCCTTTTCTAAACAGCTCTCCTTTTTTAACCAAATATAGCCTCTGCTCCCATCATCCTGCCTCACCCTCACCCTGCCTCTCTGACTGTGGTTGTGATACTCATCCAACTCCACCAAGAGTGCATGCTTCCTAGCATTAGATACCAGTCACAATTAGCATTACCAAACCTACCCAACCTCTCTATGTGGCAAAGTTTTTTTAAATTAAGAGACAGGGTCTCACTCTGTCACCCAAGCTGGAGTGCAGTGACTCAATCAGAGCTCACTGTAGCCTCAAGCTCGTGGGCTCAAGTGATCCTTCTGCCTCAGTCTCCCAAGCAGCTAGAAGTGCGGGTGCATACCACCATGCCTGGCTAATTTCTTTTTTCGATTTTTGGTAGAAATGGAGTCTTGCTGTGTTGCCCAGGCTGGTCTCAAACTCCTGATCTCAAACGATCCTCCTGCCTCAGCCTCCCAAAGCACTGGGATTATAGGCATGAGCCACTACACCTAGCCTGAATGTGGCAATTTTTTAATTCATTTTTTTTGTAGAAAAACTGGAGTAACAATACAAAGCACAAATTGAGGAATGAAGAACTTCATCTTTCTCACCCTCTTTCATATTCACAAATCTTAATTAACCCCTCACTTGTGAAAACTGTTTGACCTTAGATATTCTCATTAAAAATAAATTACTATTTTTTCCCTTTAGACCCTCACATCAATATTATTTATTGAGAACTACTTCTGTTTGACAACCTATAGAGAAAGTCGAATATATTCCTCACAGATAAAACCTACAGTATAGCAAAAAATATAGCTGAACATACATTAAAGGAGGGACCTGAATGAGTTCCACATGGCACAATATCTAAGTGTAAGACAGTCTCAGAAAGGTGAACTTTGTGTGTATGTGTGTATGTTATCAACAAAAAGACATTTATCAATTATTTTGTGTTTTATATCATGAAAAATAATTTTTCATAAAAATTTATCATGAAAAACAATTTTTCATAAAGTGTAAAAATAAAAAAAAAAGGAGTCCAGGCTCTGGACTTACAGCTCTCTCCTTTCCTATGTGTACCAGCCTGTAGAACTGGTATAAACATTAAAAGAGATAATAGATATAAATGAATTACCTCAATAAATGATAGCAGACTGGTAGACACACACCCCCAAATCTATTCTCTTTTTTCTTTTTTTTTTTTTTTTTTTTTTTTTT
>NW_012114533.1:3729581-3734741 GCF_000951035.1 Colobus angolensis palliatus | reverse complement strand
CTGGGATTACAGGCTTGAGCCACCGCGCCCGGCCTCTTTTTTCTTTAAGTAATAGAACATTGATTCTTATTTTGGATGTAGAAACTTTCTTGCAGCTAGGTGCAGCTGTGTGATGAGGCCATTGAGTCCTGAGCAAAAATATTACACGGGACTTCCAGGAAATCTCCCTAAATGTAGAAGACACTCTATCATCCTTCTGCCTCTTATTGGTCTGCACTCTGGAAGTGGTGTCTGGTGCTCCAACTGCTCTTTTGGATCATGAAGAGGGGACCACAACCTGTGGATGGCATTGCAGACAGTTAAAGAGCTTGGTCCTTGATGAGCAGGAAGCTGCCATTCCAGCCCTGAATTTCCTGAGGATTTCTTTTCATAAAATATAATCTTTTTCTCATATTTAAGCCATTATTTTTCAGGTCTTAGTTTCTCAAAGTGAAGCTAATCACAACTAATATACTATAATTATTATTTTCCTCATTATTTTGTCAGCCCTGGCCCACAATCCTACTGTCTCATAGATCCCCTCTTTTCGCCATTAGAAGCAGCCTAAATGTCATCAATAACAAAGAACCTTGCCTTAGTTCTGATCTCTGTCGCCAGTCCATCCATGCCCTTACTATGGTGCACCCACATCCTCCTGGCCCTGGTGACATGCATGGCATCCCTCTCTGCTTTCTCTCCTTTGTTTCTCCCTCTCTTTGCATTTCTGATTCCAAGTCTTTTTCTGCTTTCCCTGGCTGCTGTTTGCAGAATTCTCACACTGACTGGGTGGGATTGAACCACCCTGAAAGCAGAAAATTTGGACTAACTAGAAAGGAAGGAGGAGCTTTCCAGGTGGATGAAAAAAATAAGCAAAAGAGAACACAGATGGGGCATAATGTGGGGACTTAGAGGGAAGTCGCTGAAGGTTTCTGTTGAGGGCAGCAGGAGATGAGATTGAACTGGAAAGCGGGTGAGCCTATTACAGAGGGTCTTTAAGGCCTAGTAGAGGAGTTTGGACTTGAGGAATAGCCACTACGAGTTTCTGAGCAGGGGAGTGACATGAGGCAAGTGATGTTTCCAAAGGAATTCATCTGGCTGCCGGGTGCAAAACAGATTGAAGGCAGGAAGAGCCTAGAGACAGGGAGACCAATATAAATCTTCCACCCAGTAATCAGATGGTCAGACATTGTCAACAGACTTTGAAAGGGGCCTTGTGAAACAGCAAAAGTAAATGCAATTATTTCAGCTAAGCAGCAGCTGCAGAAGAAGCCTTAAACAAAGTCTTGCCCCAGAACTTTTCACATGAAAGTAGCAAGCTTCCAAATAATGAAAATTGGTTCAATCTTTTTGTAAAACAGTCTGACAACTGTGGATCAAGAGCCTTAAGAATGTTCACACCCTTTGACCCAGTAATTCCACTTGTGGGAATGCTAGGGAAAAAATCCAAACAAGGGAAAAGAAATAAAATGCATGGAGAACTTAGTCACAACTTATCAAATAATTTGGAATTATTTGATGATAGCAAATAACCAGAAACAATCTAAATGTTCAGCGAAAGGGGGGTGTGGTGGCTCACACCTGTAATCCCAGGGAGGCCAAAGCAGGCGGATCACCTGAAGTCAGTAGTTCAAGACCAGCCCGGCCAAGATGATGAAACCCCGTCTCTGCTAAAAATGCAAACATCAGCCAGGCATAGTGGTGCGTGCCTATAGTCCCAGCTACTTGGGGGGCTGAGGCAGGAGAATCACTTGAAGCTGGCAGATGGAGCTTGCAATGAGTCAAGTTCGTACCACTGCACTCCAGCCTGGGCGACAGAGCAAGACTCTGTCTCAAAAAGAAAAATGAAAAAAAAAAAGTTCAGCAAAAGGGAAAAGATTAAACAAACTCTGGATCTCGATTAACTCCATTGCCCAGCCATTAACTCAGAGGGGTAAGAAGACCAGACAGATGACATGAAAGGGGCTCACAACATGATTGGAGGAAAGCAGGATGCAAAATGCATCTGGTGTGTTATCACACAACAAACATCCGTGCAGGAACAAGACCGAAAAGTAATATTCTACATTACTCCCCATCGTTTCATTAGACTATAGGAACTTTTCTCTTTTTAAAAATTATTTTGATAGGCCAGGTGCAGTGGTTCATGCCTGTAATCCTGGCACTTTGGGAGACTGAAGTGGGTAGGATTGCTTGAGCTCAGGAGTTCGAGACTAACCTGGGCAACATGGAGAAACCCTGACTCTAGAAAAAATACAAAAATTAGCTGGGCCTGGTGGCACACACCTATAGTCCCAGCTATTTGGGAGGCTGAGATGTGAGGATCACTTGAAGTTAAGCGTTCGAGGCTACAGTGAGCTGTGATCACACCACTTCACTCCAGCCTGGGCAAAAGATTGAGCCTCCATCTAAAAAAAAAAAAAAAATTTTCCTCCAGGCCACAGATCGGTTGAGGTCAGGAATTCAAGACCAGCCCCTGGGCAATATGGTGAAACCCCATCTCTATCCAAAATACAAAAAAATTAGTCAGGCATGGTGGCATATGCCTGTAGTCCCAGCTACTCGGGAGGCAGGAGGATCCCTTGAGCCCAGGAGATGGAGGTTGGAGTGAGTCAAGATCACACCACTGTTCTGCTGCCTGGACAACAGAGTGAGACTCTGTCTCAAAAAAAAAAATTTTTTTTTCTCCAATATACTTTTCATTACATGTATACTTGCAATTATAGGGAATGTCAAGGAGAATTCTTACTTTTCATTCTGTTCACTCTGAATTATTTTACATTTATAAGAATGTATTAAACATGTACTACTTGTATATTTTAAAAAATAAATAATTTTTCAATGATAAAATATACTAATAAGGCCAGGCATAGTGGCTCACACTCGTAATCCCAGCACTATGGGAATGCAAGGTGAGAGGATCACTGGAGCCAAGGAGTTTAAGACCAGCCTGGGCAACAAGACAAAACCCTATCTCTATAAAAAATTTTAAAAAAAATAGCCAGTTGTGGTGGCTATAGTCCAGCTATAGGTGTGTGCCACCATGCCTGACTAAGGAGGTTACTTAGGAGGCATACTACTCAGGAGGCTACTCAGGAGGCTCAGGCAGGAGGATTGACTGAGCCCGAGAGGCCGAGGCTGTAGTGAGCCATAATTGTACCATTGCACTCCAGCCTGGGCAAGAGAGCAAGACCCTATCTCAAAAAAAAAAAATACTAATAAATGTAGGAAACCATGAGACATGCTCATGCCATCACCAGCACAGGTACTTACTATTTATCTTCTCTATGATGAGGTTTAAAAGAAAAAGATTTAGGCTTTGGAGCTTGTTGGGAGAGGGCTGAGTTTAATCCCACCTTAGCTGGGTAACCATAGCAAGATTATCTTTGCAGTAGGGAATGGTCACACATCCCTTGCATAATTTGGGGGAAATCAAGTGAGAGAATGATGAAAACCTCTTAACAGAGTGTTCTGCACTTAAAAGACACACAGCAAACAGTGGCTGTAAATACAGATAGCTATTATTTTCTCAATTCTGTTTTCTGCCTCTTGCGGTGGATAGCGGTGAGCTTGTGGAGCTGACTGTCCAAGGACAGAGGCCACCGAGACTTTTCCCCACTGTGAACCCACCAGGCAATCCCTGCTCCTTGATCTGGCCTAACGGTGCAGTTCCCTTTGCCAAGATCTCACCTTGGCTATGGTGTACAAATGAACTGAGCGTAGAAGACAAAGTTTGTTTTCAAAAGGAAATTTTATTCTCCGCATACCCAACTAGCATGTATTTAAGAATGGTTTTATGTTTTAGACATTTAAGTTTGAACATAAAGTGGCCTTTGTTTTCTTAACTCATTTTGTTTTACCTTCCTTGACCCCAGTTTTTACGCAAGTCCCAGTTTACAACCCTGCTCAAAGTTGTAGAAGTCCCTTTGAAGGACAGTATGTGATTCTAAAGGGTCATTGAGATGAGAAGAGAGATGAGGATAGCTAAAAGACCACCTAGAGCAAAGCAAATTAATGTCAAGAATGATTTTGGGGTGTGCTAAATGGCACCACCAATGTTCACAACTTCCTGCTTAATAAAACTTTCACACTCAGCCGGATCTTTTTTTGTTTCTTTGTTTTTGACAGAGTCTTGCTCTGTTGCCCAGGCTGGAGTGCAGTGGTGCAGTCTCGGCTCACTGCAACCTCTGCCTCCGAGGTTCAAGTGATTCTCCTGCCTCAGCCTCCCCAGGCACCTGCCACCACACCCGGCTAATTTTTTGTATTTTTAGTAGAGATGGGGTTTCACCATGTTGGCCAGGCTGGTCTCGAACTCCTGACCTTGTGATCTGCCCGTCTCCGGCTCCCAAAGTGCTGGGATTACAGGCATGAGCCACCATGCCCGGCTCAGCCAGATTTTTCAAGTTTCTCAAGGAGTACTTAAGTGGGAACCCATTGAAAACCTTATTAAAGACCAGAGAGATGACATTTATTGGCTCTCTATGGCCTACTCAGCCAGCAGTCTGTTGAGGGATACCTTGTATCAACTCCCTGGTATTCCCAGGATGCTGGGGAATGAGGCTCGGGGAGGGAAGAAAAGTCTTTGTCCTTCCCCACCCTGGATTTTACTTTTGAAGCAAGAACATGCCCAGTCTGCAAATAGAAACATGATGTGATGTCTGGACGGCAGATCCAAATGTCAGGGAAGATGAGACTGAGGGTGACTGTCAGATGGGCTAACATGGTGGGGCGGGGCCATGTTCTCTTTCCCTTGGGGCTGCTGCTGGCCCCTGTGGCCCCAGCAATTCCTTACTAACTCATGGATTCAGTTTTTTCAGCCAGAGTGATGTTGTGACTTCAGTCAAAGGTAGGGCCCTGGCGTAGGTGCTATTGTATTCACAGCACCACAGCTGCTAGATGTTTGGTGATAGTTTGATGAATAAATGAACCCCTGTATGCATGAACAAATGAATAAAATTCCTTTCCAGGTGGATGGGGTGGCTCATGCCTGTAATCCCAGCACTTTGGGAGGCTGAGGCAGGCGGATCACTTGAGATCAGGAGTTCAAAATCAGCCCGGCCAACATGGTGAAACCCCATCTCTACAAAAAATACAAGAAAATAGCCAGGTGTGGTAGTGCATGCCTGTAGTCCCAGCTACTCGGGAGGCTGAGGCACAAGAATGGCTTGAACCCAGGAGGCAGAG
>NW_012114533.1:3722528-3728503 GCF_000951035.1 Colobus angolensis palliatus | reverse complement strand
TGCCTCTGCCTCCCAAAGTGCTGGGATTACAGGCGTGAACCACCATGCCCAGCCTTGCTAATTTTTAATAGTTATGACTTTAAAAGAAAAAAAAAACTAGAATATATTTAAATACAAATAAGACATCTGAATTATAACCAGGTGGAGCAGAGCTGTCCAACGACCTGGAACCTCTGTGCTGACTGTATTGTGGTAAGAAAAAAAGTCTATATTCTGAAGATAAAGAGAGAAAGGAAGGAAGGGATGGAGGAAGGAGAAAAGGCAGGTGAGGAGAAAGAAGGATACAGAAAGAAAGGAGAGAGTTTGAGAAATAAACTGAGTTCTGGTTCTGTGTCTCTGACTTGGGCACTCATGGCTTTGTAACCTTGAGCCTCACTTTCCCTGTTGTAAATCAGAGGTTGGACTGAATCTGAAGTTCTCAGGCTTTCTGAGTGAATCAGAATCCCTGCGATGGGGAGCTACTAATTGTGCACATTCCTGAGCCCCACCCCTTTTGGACTTTGACCCTGTGCTGGGGCCCTGGGAATCTTCATGTTTAATAAGCCTCTTTTTATCTTCTCTTTTCTTTTTTTTGATAACCGGGTCTTGCTCTGTTGCTCAGGCTAGAGTGCAGTGGCATGCATGATCACAGCTCACTGCAGTCTCGAACTCTGGGGCCCAAGTGATCCTCCCACCTCAGCCTCCTGAGGGGAGCTGGGACTATAGGCATGTGCTACGGCAACGCGTCGCTATTTTTATGTATTTTTTGTATTTTATGTTGCCCAGGCTAGTCTGGAACTCCTCAGCTCAAGTGATGCACTTGCCTCGGCCTCCCAAAGTACTGGGATTGTAGGCATGAGCCTCTGTGCCCAGCTAACAAGCTTCTTCTCAACCCAGCTGCAGAAGAAGCCAGAGCTCACTCTGAGAAAACAGGAACAGATGGCCCAGAGAGGCTGTGGCTCTGACTCCTCAGGGGTGAGACTTTTGATCTGGGAGTTATACCATTTTCCCCAATTCTTGAAATAAGTGTAAACCATGTCGGGGGCCACTTTAGCTCTGATTTAGATGGGAATGACCTGTGACTAAGTGCTGGAGGCAAGGGGAAGTGTCTGTTAGCATCTTAGAAACTAGCACACTCTCTCAAGATAGCCTTTGCCTTAGGTTGTTAGAACTTGCTAAATGGGATGGGATTAATCCCTGGCTGTTCCTACCTATGTGGAGGTGGATACAACAGTATTTCCTACCATCTGTGGGTGATTGGTGCTTTTTCTAGATACTTTCCCATGCATGATCTCATCTGAGCCTCAAGGGGTAGGCTATTATCTCATTTCACAGATGGGGAAACTGAGATGTGGAGGCTTCTTGCCAGAGTATTCGCAGCTCTTTATTGGCAAACAGGAAAAGAGTGCCTATCTCCTTTTTCCCAGTGTGCCATGTTGCAGATAACTACATATTTCTTTTCTTTTTCTTTCTTCTTTTTTTTTTTTGAGATGGAGTCTCGCTCTGTCACCCAGGCTGAAGTGCAGTGGCGCAATCTCAGCTCACTGCAAGCTCCACCTCCCAGGTTCACGCCATTCTCCTGCCTCAGCCTCCCGAGTAGCTGGGACTACAGGCGCCCGCCACCTCGCCCAGCTAATTTTTTGTATATTTAGTAGAGATGGAGTTTCACCATGTTAGCCAGGATGGTTTCGATCTCCTGACCTCATGATCCGCCCGCCTCGGCCTCCCAAAGTGCTGGGATTACAGGCGTGAGTCACCGCGCCCCGCCTATATTTCTTAAACTAAAGGACAGAGGAGTTATTAACAATAAGTTTCCAAAACTTCTTACTTTTCCAGAGAAATGATAAAGTTCCAGTGTAGACTGAGGTTACTACTCTAATGATATTAATGATAAAAATTATCAGAAGCCCTACAGGTGCAATCCATGTAATCCAGCCTTATGGTGAGGGGGCACATGCATATATAATATATATTTACATACATGTGCTTTGGATAAATGATGAAAGAGGCTATACAGGGGCCGGGCGTGGTGGCTCACGCCTGTAATCCCAGCACTTTGGGAGGCCGAGACAGGCTGATCAGGAGGTCAGGAGTTCGAGACCAGCCTAACCAACATGGTTAAACCCCATCTCTAAAAAAAAAATAAAAGTGTTAGCTGGGCGCAGTGGTGCATGCCTGTAGTCCCAGCTCCTTGGGAGGCTGAGGCAGGAGAATCACTTGAATCCAGGAAGTGAAGGTTGCAGTGAACCGACATTGTGCCACTGCACTTCAGCCTGGGCAACAAAGTGAAACTCCATTTCAGAAAAAAAAAAAAGAAAAGAGAATATACAAAATAATAACAGTGATTATAAGTAGTAGAACTACAGATTTTTATTTTCTTCTTTAGCTTTTTACATTTTGATTATATTCATTATAATTTCTATGTATCATTATTCCTTTGTTTTTTTGAGACAGAGCCTTGCTCTGTCACCCAGGCTGGAGTCTGGGGTACAGTGGCACAATCGCAGCTCACTGCAACCTCCGCTTCCTGTATTCAAATGATTCTCCTGCCCCAGCCTCCCGAGTAGCTGGGACTGCAGGCATTCACCACTATGCCCAGCTAATCTTTGTATTTTTAGTAGAAACAGGGTTTCAACATGTTGGTCAGGCTGGTCTCAAACCTCTGGCCTCAAGTGATTCACCCACCTCGTCCTCCCAAAGTGCTGGGATTACAGGTGTGAGCCACCACACCCAACCTGGATTTGATTCTTAAACCAGCTGAGTAGATGTTATTTTATTATCCCCATTTATCAAAGGAAGTAACCCCTAAGTCACACCATACCTTTTATAAGAGGTGGACTTTGACACAAGCCCACATCTCCCAACTGCTTTGATATTTATTTCCATTCTGAGACCCCATGTTTATTTGCTTGTTTGAGTGAATGAGTGAGCTCTGAGCCTTCCCTCAACACACTCACACACCCCTGCAGTCCTGTACTCTTGTCCCCTTCCTTACTATTTCCTCTTTGTGGCCTCTGCCAAGCACAACCCTGAACACTTACGTGGGAAGGAACCCAGGAGGGGGTCTTTACCCAGTACTCAGTCTTTGCAGTGCTGGGAGCAGCCTGCTGCCCCCACAGGGTGTGCGCCTGCGATTTCTTTCACTCTGCGTTAGTCTGTGAGACAGGCATTCTGGCATGCTGTTCCAGGAATCCCCATGAAAGGCCTGAAGGGGTAGGGGGAAGCAGGTATTCATTGCAAAGCATGAGGTTGAGCTGCTCTTGCCACCTGGAGGGTGATCTGGGCTCAGCCCACTGCACTACAACTGGACACCAGGCAGCAACTGGCAGAGAGCTCCTCGAAGAGCTGGTGACACTGATGCTGTGTCGTGCTCCTCAGAGGACATGACCCTGCTCTGCCCAGAGATTATAAATGGCTCTCCCGGGTATTGTTGGGTTTCTTTCCTTTCTACAATGAACTAACAGGCTCTGGACCACAGAACTATGGAATATTTGAGTCGTGGGAGGAGAGGAATACAGTGTTGGGCAAAGAGACTGGTGGGAAAAAGGGGGACCCGGGCATGTACCCGGGCTGATGGGTGTGTACTGTGGGACCTGGACCTGCCACATGACTCCTCTAGGCCTGCTTCCTTCCTTACCAAATGGCCATGAGCTTTACAATTTTAATGGCACCTACCTTGCAGCATTGTTTTAAGGCTTAAGTTGATTTACTTGCTCAACAAATTACTTATTAAGTGCCTATTGTGTTTCAGATCTTGTTCTCGGTGCTGGGGATAAAGCAGTGACCAAGACAGAAGAAGAGTCCCAGTCCTCATTTCGGGGAGATGGATGATAAACAAATAAACATAGAAAAAAACTTCGGACAGTGGTAAGTGCAATAAGAGAAATAAAGCGGAGTGAAAGGAATAGTAGGGTAGGGGAGGCTATTTTAGATAAGGAATTTGGGGAAGATCTCTCTGGGGAGGTGAGACCGAAACCAAGACCAGGAAGAAGTGAGCGAATGAGCCAGGCCAAGCTCAGTAGCTCACGCCTGTAATCCCAGCACTTTGGGAGACCAAGGCAGGAAGATCACTTAAGTCTCGGAGCTTGAGACCAGCCTGGGCAACATAAGACCTCATTTCTACAAAACATTTTTTTAAAAAGTAGCTGGGCATGATGTTTGCACCTGTAGTCCCAGCTACTTGGGAGGCTGAGGTAGGAGGATCACTTGAGCCAGGGCAGTCGAGGCTGCAGTGATCTGTGATTTCGTCATTGTGCTCCAGCCTAGGTGACAAAGCAACACCCTTTCTTAAAAAATATGTATAGGCCGGCCGCGGTGGCTCACACCTATAATCCCAGCACTTTGGAAGGCCAAGGCAGGTGGATCATGAGGTCAGGAGTTTGAGACCAGCCTGACCAACATGCTGAAACCCGTCTCTACTAAAAATACAAAAATTAGCCAGGCGTGGTGGCGCACACCTGTAATCCCAGCTACTCAGGAGGCTGAGGCAGGAGAATTGCTTGAACCCAACAGGCGGAGGCTGTAGTGAGCCCAGATCAGGCCACTACACTCTGGCCTGGGTGACAGAGCGAGACTCTGTCTCAAAAAAAAAAAAAAAAAAAAGAGACTGAGGTTCTAAAGGAGAAAGCCCATTTTTAGAAATGTGTGGAAAGGGAAGGATAAAGGCAAGTGATAACTGTCTAGAAGAGCATGTATCCTAAAGGAAAGGCTTCTTTTATAGAGGTCAGAGAAGTGTTTATTCTGAGAGAAAAAGATAATCGTGCAGATGAGGTTGAAAAGAGGAGTGGCAAGCTCAGTGATGGTTCAAAGACAGGAGCAAGCTGGAGACGCTGATCCACCAGCCAGAGCCACTGGTTTCAGAGAACAGGTGCAGGGTTATCTCACCTCTGAAACGAGAGGGCAGGGTGATAAAAATGCCCTCTGCAGAATGCAACTGGGCATTGGGCTCCTGCACCTCAGGCTGGGAGAAAGAAATGACTGAGTGTGACCAGCATATGGTGGTTTTCAGGGCAGATGAATTTGAAAGATAAAAAATTCAAGGTATTGCAGTCCTTGTGGAGGGGTGGCTAAAGTGATGCGCCTTAGTAGTTAATCTGAATGGCGAGAAAATGAAACCAATCCTGTGGATCAAAAGTAAAAGAAGATACTGGTAGATTGGCAGTCCTAATGATGTTAATTGGCAAGTGCCGTGAAAGCTGGGAGGAAAAAGTACTGGTATGAGATGGGGTGTTAAAGATCTTGAAGGTGAAGCTGTACCAAGGTCCACATATACACTATATTTCCCCTTCCAGCTCATAAGTTCCGAGAGGTGGAAGACTGATACAGATATACGTTGTCACGTTCCTCAGCGTTCACTATGTAAGGAAGGTTCAGATCTCATGTCTCTCATTTTATTACACATGTTGTGATGTATTAAAGGACACTTGGATCATGTAAACTCTTTAGTACCAGTAAAATAAGAAACAAGTTCACTCTAAACAATTCTTTTTTTTGTATCAGTATTATTAAGAACTCAAAGGAAAAGAAAAAAGGCATTTCTAGTCCAAATACTGCTAAAATTACTTCCTTTTTTTCATTTTATCTCCCAGACTTTATCCATGTAAATATGTAATTTTTAATAGGTTGTAATTAAGATATATACACAATTATTCTAGTTGTCAAATTACCTCATTTTGGAATGAGATGAAGATTGAAATAAATATTTTCTATGTTCCTTAATGGTGCCATAATTCATAGGTCTATCATATTTAACTGTTGTTGGACATGTAGGTTATTTTTTGTTTGTTTGTTTTTGAGACGGAGTCTCACTCTGTTGCCCGGGCTGGAGTGCAGTGGCCGGATCTCAGCTCACTGCAAGCTCCGCCTCCCGGGTTCACACCATTCTTCTGCCTCAGCCTCCCCAGTAGATGGGACTACAGGTGCCCGCCACATCGCCTGGCTAGTTTTTTGTATTTTTTAGTAGAGACGGGGTTTCACAGTGTTAGCCAGGATGGTCT
>NW_012114533.1:3713809-3717033 GCF_000951035.1 Colobus angolensis palliatus | reverse complement strand
AAAAAAAAAAAAATGTATAAATAGACCAGGTGCAGTGGCTCTTGCCTGTAATCTCAGCACTTTGGGAGGCGGGTGGATCACTCAAGGTCAGGAGTTCGAGACCAGCCTGCCCAACATGGCGAAACCCTGTCTCTACAAAGAATGCAAAAATTAGCCAGACGTGGTGGTGTGCACCCATAGTCCCAGCTATTCAGGGGGCTGAGGTATGAGAACTGCTTGAACCCGGGAGGTGGAGGTTGCAGTGAGCCAAGATTGTGCCACTGCACTCCAGCCTGGGCAACAGAGCGAGACCCTGTCTCAAAAAATATATCTCTCTAAAAATAAAATACATAAAAGATAAAGAGAGTGAGCCAGGTGGTATCTGGGGAAAATCGTTCCTCATGTTCCTCACAGAGGGAACAGCAAGTGCAGCAGGATGGGATCACACGACACAATGGATATGACAGCCCTGGGCTGTCATGTAAACACAAGGACCCTCCAAGCCGGCCACTCCTCACTGGCTTCCTGACGCTCTGACCGCTAGCAAAGAAGTGACCAATCACGGAAACCTAAGTATTACACTTTACATTTCCAAAGGTCCTGGGTCGCCTCCCACGAGCACCACTCCAGGAACAGGCAGAAAGAGAATGGAAACAACTTTCCTCATGCCTCTATTAGAGCACTTACGTCTCATGATCTCTTTACAAATCAGTCTCACCCCTGGCACATGGGCTTCTGCAGGCGGGACTGCTTCTCACTTCTTAGGGACCCTGCGGGGCACTGGCGAGCCACACTGCCTTTGGAATCCTGGGTTGGAACGCTGGTTCTGTCATGTTCTTGCTGGATGAGTTCAGTCCTGTTTTTTGCCTTTCTGAGTCTCAGCTTCCTCATCTGTAAGATGGGGGCATTTTTATAGCTAACTCCCAGGGCTGTTTTGAGAATCAATGGGGCCCAGCATATTGTAAGTGCAAAAGTGTAGGTTATTTATTGTCATTGCTCACATTCTGAATGCCTGACAGTAAGTGCTCAAAAAATTTGGTAGAATAGAACTCAAGAGTAAGAAAATCCTCCAGGAAGAATTTCATGTTTAGAGCTGCTGCTATTTTGAGGGGATGTGCTTACCCTGCAAGGACCCACGGAAGGATGTAGTCATCAGTGTGAGAACACCTGTGAGACATGACATTGACCCAAGTCCCTAATCTGATTCCTTGCTCCAGAGCCTGTTTTGATGTCCTGTTCTTAGGTAGAAGCCTTGTCAAGCCATTAATGTGATACGAACAGATACAGTGTCTGATCTTCGCTGGAAGCTAAGAAGCAGCGTTCATTCCCCCCAAATCCTTGGCTGCCTTCCGGCTCCCACTAGCCTCCTCTGGAGCCGTGTATGGGCCTTGCACTCACCCCACCCCACCCCAGCACTGTGTTGTAGCCACCTCTGAGATTTGTGGAAAGCAGTCTTAGAATAAAGTGAGCTGGGCAGAAGATAAAGCAGGAATATCAGGATTTAGCCTTAAGTTCTCACGTCCTGGAGGTGAGACCTGCAAGAACCATCTTGGCCACGTAATGTGTGGGCTGGAAAAATGGAAAGCAGCAGCTCATCATCCTGGATAAGGGAAGATTTGAGGAAAAGGGAAAGAAGCCCTTGGTGCTTGGATTCTGACAGTAGGCTGATAGCTGGAGGCGGCTGGGCAGTGGAAGCAGATTCCCAGCAGCTGGCAGGAGTATGTGGCAGACAGGGCTGAGGAAGACGTCTCCCCGGGGATAGCCTCCTTGCTTGCTCAGATTCCAACTGACCATCAGCATTTTGTTTGCTCTCCTGAGACCCAGCCCTGGCATGAAGAAATAATGTGACCTTCAGACCCTCAACAAGCTGAATTACTAACCTTTGGTAAATCAATGTCAGGAATTGAGAGTGTTTAGCTCAAGTGAGCAGCAGACCTAGGCCAAAATGGCGTTACAAAAACATGGAGGTCACGGGTAACACTGTGCACGTGAAGTCAAAGTGGAAGTAAGCTATTAAGATCTTAGTATGAGTCCAAAATGGCCTGCTGACAGTCCTTGGCTATATGACTGTGAGCAAGTGCCTTAACCTTTCTCAACATCACTTTTCTCATCTGTACAACAGGAATAAGAATTCCTGCCACATCTGACTCATAGGGTTCTCATGAGACTCACATTTGAGCAAATTTAGAACACATGGTATCAAGTGATCGTGCATGGCCTCCTTTATGTTTCCCGCGAGGGTGGTGGTGAGGCTCACAAAGATCAGAGCATACTAGATGTGCAAGAATTAGAATTCAGTTGTTGCTTGTAAAAATGCTACATGTGAAAATACAATATAAGTGCACAGAATATTATAACGTGTAAATTCTTACTTTCAACTTTCATTCATCGGTTAGCAGATAGAATTAATATGTGGTCCCACAGTCACCTGTCCAGCCAGGTAAATTTTTCCATCCCTGGTCCCAGGGGACGTCATTGCCATTCTTCTTACTCCTCAAGTCAGCCCCACACATGGTCGCTTCCTCAAACACTGTTTTTACTACATTGTTCCTCCTGAAGAACAATGCTTCTTACAGGCACAGGACTTCAGCCCCCTCCAAATTGTTCTTCGAAGCAAAACCTCCCTTTTCTGTTCTCAGGGTCAAGCCGCCTCTTCTCCATACCTCTGCTTCTTCCTTGAGCCGTCACTGCCACATGGAATGCCCTTGTCTCACCTCTCTTTTTTTCAGGCTCAACTCTTCTTCAAAATTCATACCCGTCTTTCCTCTGGGAGCTTCCTCTGATTTACCCCACCCCACAGATCACTCAGTTAGTGTGGGCTCGGTCTGTGTTGCACGATTTGGCTTTTGCTCACACTTGATTTTCTAAACATTCTTTCAGCCCCGTGGCAGGGACTGCATCTTCTTCTGTCTTTGCCTGTGCTTATTGGAACGTACTGTTTAAAGGATGCAATCCAGGGAGAATAGTCCTTGACCAAGAGTCCCTCACCTTATTGTTTGCCTTCCTAGGCCCCTCTCTAGCAGCAGAAGCTCCCCGAGGAGCAGTGCCACCCTTCAATGAAACATCTTGTTTTAGATGTCAGTGGGGGTCCCTACCTCCCACCACACCCAGGGAAAGCTTTCAGTTAATGCCTGCAGGGGACTAATTCTTCATGACTCCTGGCTTTTCTATTCAGGTATAATTGCTCTTGTTCTCCAATTTGGCAGGGGCCTTGCAGCCAAAAGAAACCTGTGCAGGGAATAAAT
>NW_012114533.1:3692532-3713394 GCF_000951035.1 Colobus angolensis palliatus | reverse complement strand
GGAGTCTTGCTCTCTGCCCTAGGTGGTGTCATGATCTCAGCTCACTGCAACTCCGCCTCTGAGGTTCAAGCAATTCTCTGCCTCAGCCTCCTCAGTAGCTGGAATTACAGGCACCCACCACCACACCCAGCTAATTTTTTTGCATTTTTAGTAGAGACAGATCTTGGCTAAGCTTGTCTTGAACTCCTGACATTGTGATCCACCTGCCTCGGCCTCCCAAAATGCTGGGATTACAGGCGTGAGACACCATGCCCAGCCTAGTTTATTTTTCTATGTATACCTATAGACAGATGCCCAGGCTGTGTCCCCACCATGGTGTGATTCTAGGCATGCTCTGGGAGGCCCAGAATCTAAGATGTCTGAGCTGATGTCACTGGTGGGGAAATGCTTAGAAAGAAAGAGCAATCCTGAGTTGGCTTCAAGGTACAGATTTGCTCCCACATTTCTCTTTTATTTTCCTTTGGTTTCTGTTCCCTCTGCGTTTATGTTTATGCTCAGCAGTGGAGATATAAGATAAAGAAGATCCTGTCTGTCCTGAGAGACTCACAGTCTGGCAGAACTTCCTACCCCACTAGTAGGAAGCCTCTTAGAGGTCCCTGGATTCCTGCTCTTCTCTATTGCTCTCCTAAATTGTGAGGTTAAAGACCATTTTAAGAATCTTATGAAGTTATGGATTCTCTCCCCTTCCTCCAAATGCAGACATATTCAATATTTTGCATAAAACTCCCGTGAGTTTACAGACCCGGTGAAGCCCATCCACAAAATCCACAAGCTCCATTACAAAAAAAAAAAAAAAAAACCCAACAAGGATGAGAAGGGGGAAGAGACTTAAAATGGAATACAAATAGACACAAATGCATCCTTTTGTAGCTTATCATCTTGATGACTGGGTTTTCACACACATGTGAGATGTGCCTCCTGCAAACCCTAAGACATCAGCACGTTACCTGAAACGAAAAAAAGAAATGAACTTAGCTCTATTTTAATTAACTCTATTCCAAACAAATAATATTAAGATGCTGAAGGGAGGATAAAACCAAACAAACAAGCCCAACAAATATTTAATTCTAGTTATAAGGATTTTTTTCTGTAGTGATATGGGTTAGTGGTTCTGAAATACCTTTTGTGTGCTGTAGAGTTGGGCAAATGAGTAAATGTACTGAGAATATTGGAAGCTAGTGCTTGCTGTTGGAGAGAGTTATAAATATGGAGAAAGGGAGGACTAAAATGAATCTTGTGGTGTCGAGTTGGAACTGGAGGTATCTATATGAATCCATGATTTTGTGTGTGTGTGTGTGTGTATACAGATGTAGAAATTAAGATATGTATATTTCTTAGCTCTGTGGGCTAAAGGGCTTAGAAGTAGACACTATGGTAGCATTGAGTACACCTGGCACTTGAATCTTGGTTTCTAAATACCATTTTGTACTGAAAAAAAAAAAAAAAAAAACTAGGGCTCCTTGGAGAAATGGCTAATTCTAGGGCTGAGAGGGGGAAAGTACAAGATAAGCTTAGAATATCATGTTGTGCCAGAAAGCAAGGAAGTGCTTTTTAAAAAATGGAGATATGAAAAAAGAACATAGGAATCAGAAGGGACCCCCATTGGCCAAATCTGGGACTATTTGAACATCAGAATAAATAATGGTAATTCTTTATTATCATTACAGTGGTATTATATGACAATATTACAGTGGTAATATCACTATAGAATAGCCATAGAATAAAATAATCTATGAGTTCATACAAATATAAATAAATAAAGGAGAAAGGATAGCTCTCTCTTATAGTAGAAATGATGGAGTCAGAATATCATCTTTGTGCAACCATGATTTAGACAAGAATTATCAATGGATGCTAAAACTAGTGGGTAGAAGTTTGATAAAGAAGAGTATATGTACAAAGATTCTGAGCACCTCCATGAAAATAACTTGTTGATTATAAAGGGAAAATTAGTAACTCCATGGTGAGTTAATCTGATGAACACAACCATAACCATTTAACCACAGTTAACAGTACCAGTAAAGAGATGCACTGACCTCACTGCCTTGAAAAGGACTCCATATCATTTCTATGGTACACCTGCCAAAACTGTATAACCTTAACCTAATTATGAGGCAGCATCAAACAAACCAAACTGAAGGGCATTCTACATAACAACTGGCCTGTAATCTAAAAACAAAACAAAACAAAAAAATCAAATTCATGAAAGGTAAGGGAAGGCTGAGAACCTGATCTAGCTGAAAGAAGACTTAAGAGATATGAACAGTAAATGCAAAGTGTGATCATTAATTGGATGCTGGATCAGAAAAAAAATAGCTATGAAGGACATTATTGGAGCAATTGGTGAAATTTAAATATAAACTATAGCTCAGATAAGCATTTTGTATCAGTGTTACAAATTCCCTAATTTCCATACATGTGTTGGGGTTACGTAAGAGAAAAATCCTGCCTTTTCAGACTGAGTCGCCTTGTTGTTGTCGCGGAGATTTTCCTGCTGCTGCTGCGGCCGCCGCCACTACCACTAGGCTCATTTGCCCCAGCCCCTTCCCACTGCCCCGCCCCCAGCCCCACACAAGATGTCAGAGGATTTAGCAAAGCAGCTGGCAAGCTACAAAGCTCAGCTCCAGCAAGTTGAAGCTGCATTATCTGGAAATGGAGAAAATGAAGATTTGCTAAAATTGAAGAAAGATTTACAAGAAGTTACAGAACTAACCAAAGACCTGTCAACTCAACCTTCTGAGATGCTTGCAAGTTCAGAGAGTTTTGCTTCTACTCAACCTACTCATTCATGGAAAGTAGGAGACAAGTGTATGGCAATCTGAAGTCAAGATGGATAGTGTTATGAAGCGGAGATTGAAGAGATAGATGAAGGAAATGGCACTGCTGCAATCACTTTTGCTGGTTATGGCAATGCTGAAGTGACTTCACTGTTGAACCTCAAGCCTGTAGAAGAAGGAAGGAAGGCAAAGGAGGACAGTGGTAACAAACCCATGTCAAAAAAAGAAATGATTGCCCAGCAGCATGAATATAAAAAGAAGAAGGCTTTGAAAAAAGCTCAGAGAATAAAAGAATTGGAGCAGGAAAGAGAGGACCAGAAAGTGAAGTGGCAACAATTCAACAACAGAGCCTATTCCAAAAGCAAAAAAGGCCAGGTAAAGAGGAGTATTTTTGCTTCTGAGAGTGTGACTGGCAAAGTTGGAGTAGGAACTTGTGGAATTGCCGATAAAACTATGACACAATATCAAGATACCTCTACATATAATGTCAGGCATTTGATGCCTCAATAATCAGAAAAACTGTTGGATTTTATCTCTGCAGGGCTTTACATTTACCTTTTTATCCTTATATTTTTCTAAAGGTAAATTATTTGTTAGATGAGTAAGCAAGATACCATTGTCGTCATTGGTTGACTTCACTAGAATGAAACGTGAAGAAATTGCATTTGGTAACTGCTATTTGTTTAACTTTTCTCGTTATCAGTACCACGGTTCCCTCAAAGTTTGTTGAATAAAGCAACTTTTGTAGATGCTGTTTCATACAGCACTTAGATGAATTATTGATCTTCCTAATATCAGGCGCCTACTTAACCTATGGTATGTACTTTTTGTAAGCTGTAACTTGAAACTTTCAGATGCTTTGAACTTGACACATACTCTAGCAAGGAACACCAAGGCAAAAACACCAACCTGCTAAAGAGATCCTTTCATTTTTCTTATTTTCAACTTTAAAACTTGGCTGTTGTTCAGTTAAGCCTAAAGGTAGGTTAACTTGTAAATGGCAAAGTTTGTTTTGAGGTTTTTCCTCAAAAACTTGTTCCCTAGGCCTATTAGGCCATCTCTAAAATTGATTTGTTTTATTTTTATGTACTCTTAGTTTTATGTAAGAAACCTTAGAATAAGCTCCCTTTTCTAAGGTGTTTTTGTGTTTTGTATGTTTGCCTTTTTCCTGTTTTTTGTTTTTTTCATTTACGGCAGTGGTACCATGTTTTGGATGTGTAATGTTTATATGGGAGAACAAAAAGCTGATGTATAGCCCTGTATACAGCGTAGATACTATTTTTGTAAAAACACAAGGCTAAATTAATGAACAAGAGTACTGAATGTTTCGTCATTAAAAAATTCTTGTATTTCTTGTGCATTAATCTGACCATAATTTACCTGTATATTATGTTCATTTAGCTGTTTGTAATTTTCGTTAATTAGATCAAGTTGTCTGCATTTGTTGGTGTAAGTGAACATCACAATTATCCTGAGTTGAGTTTAAGCCAGATACATGCATAGAAAAGGGTCTTCCTATTAATGGAAGAAGGTAATTTTTAGGATGTGTATTATTTCAGTTTTGTATGTTTAACTTTTATTAAATAAAGTGTTTTTAAAATAAAAAAATGCTTGTTCTTAGGAAATACTGACATATTTATGGATAAAGGGGGCATAAATAGTTCAGAAAAAAATATGTGTACGCACATATATGGATTGATAGAAAGACAATAGATCCAATGGGGCAAAATTATAGCAATTAGTGAATCTGGTAAAGAATATACTGTTTCTGCAACTTTTCTGTAAAAGTGTGAAATTATATAAAAATTAAAAAGTAGATAAAAACAGTATTTGCTGTAAGCTGGAACTCTTTTTTTTGGAGACAGAGTCTTGCTGTGTCATGTATGCTGGAGTGCAGTGGTGCAACCTTGGCTTACTGCAATCTCCCAGGGTCAAGAGATTCTCATGCCTCAGCCTCCTGAGTAGCTGGGACTACAGGCATGTGCCACCACACCCGGTTAATTTTTGTATTTTAGTGGAGAAGGGGTTTTATTATGTTGGCCAGGCTGGTCTCAAACTTCTGATCTCAGGTAATCCGCCCACCTCAGCCTCACAAAGCGCTGGGATTACAGGCATAATCCTACCACACCCAGATAAACTGGAACTCTTATACATTGCTGGAGGGAATACAAATTGCTATGACCTCTTGGGAACTTCGGTAGTATCTTCTAAGGCTAAACACATATATCCCTGTCACCCAGCAAGTTTGCTTTCATATTTAACCAATGGAAAAGGGTGCTTCCTTTCACTAAAGGACAGGTACAAGAATGTTTATAGTAGTAAAAACTGGAAACAGTGAAACACTGGAAGCAACCTGTGATGGTTAATTTTATGTATAGTTGGCTAGGCAATGGTGCCTAGTTGGTTGGCCAAATATTAGTCTGGATGTTATTGTGAAATATTTTGTAGAGGTGATTAACCTTTACAATCAACTAACTTTAGGTAAGGGGAATTATCCATAATGGCCTCATCCAATCTGTTGAAGGCCTTAAAAGCAAAAACTGAGGTTTCCCAGAGAAGAAGGAATTCTGCCTTAAGACTGTGACATGGAAACTCTGCCTGAGTTTCCAGCCTGCTGCTCTACAGAGCAGCAGGACTTTTGTACTTGCCAGTCCCCACGTGTAGTCAATTCCTTAAAAAAATTAAAAAATTTAAAAACCCTCCTCTCTCTCTCTCATACATACATATAATTGGTTATATATAACATATATAATTGGCTCTGTTTCTCTGGAGAACCATGACTAATATACAACCCAAATATGTTTTGGTTGTATGAGAGAGGTAGTCAATGGGAGAATGGATACATAAAATGCATCCATATTATTCAAACTACATAGATTATTCAAACTACCCAGCAATGGAAAAGAACAAATTGCTAGATGCACAAACATAGATGAATCTTACAGACATAATGTTGAGCCAGGCACAAAAGAATATATACTGTATGAATTAATTTTTACAAAGTTCAGGAACGAGCAAGACTAATCTGTAATGACAGAAATCAGAATATTGGTTACCTTTGAGGGATGATAGTAACTAGAAGGGCACACAAAGCAGTCTTCTGGGGTTTTGGAACTGTTGTGTGTCAGTGTGGTAGTTACGCAGGAGCAAATATATGTCAAATTTCATCCAGTGTGCGTTTTATGTATATTTTTAAAAGAGGTTAGAAAAGAGTGCTTATTTTAAATGCTCACTTTCTCCATCCCCTCTATGGCTAAGCTGTAACCTCTGTACCAGATATTTCTACATCCATATTGCAGATCTACTCAGGCCTTAAATACATGTTCATAACTCTATTTCTTATTCCTATCCAAAAAACTTGTTTTCCTTTTAGAATTTGCAAGCCATTCAAGAATCCTCCTTCTCTGTAACCCTGAGTACATCTGATGGCCAAGTGCAGTTGATCAACTTCCTAAATATCCCTCCATTTTGTGTCTTCCTCTCTTTCCCATCACTGCCTTTGTTTAGGCACAATAATTTCTGCTTCAGTTGCATCATCACCTCGGTGACAACAACACCTAAATTAGTGTTTAAATAACTAAGGACTGTAGCTTTGCCATGCTGACACATAAAACTGACCATTACATAGGCCTAGCATCTACTCCAGTGCCCCCATCTGCTCAATCTATGTTTGTGAAATGAAATGGCTCATTTCTAACCCCAGTACCATCATGTTCCAGACAAGTCTTGGTGTCTGACCATGGGAAGCAAGTAGTTATCATGCATCCATTATAAGTACTGCGGTGCAGAGGGTGATTCCAGAAATATGTGATTCTGGATTTTAATCTAGAGAGACAAAACACAGTCAGATGAGTACAAGACAAGCTACAGGTAAGTTCCCACATGAATGTCTAAACCATCATTAGGTGCTTTTCATCTTCTTGTAACAATTTTTCTCAGGTTCATCTTTGTTTAAACAATGACAGTAGCCCCTCTGCTGGAGTCCCTGTCTCTAGCTCAGGCTCTCCCTGCTCCAGGGTCTCCTGTATCTGGGCTGCTGGTTGAATTGTCCTCAGATATTACTTTAGTCATGTCCCTCCCTGCTCAAGAACCATAAGAGCTCCTCATTAGCTGCCAAGTCAACTCTAAACTCCTCTGCCTAGCTTTCAGGACCTCCATGCTCTGACCCCTCCCAGGGTGATATGACAGCTGTCTTAATATTTTTGAAGGGCTGTCAGAGAGAAGGATTAGTCTGATTTGTGCTGCCCCAGCAAGCAGAAGTATTATCATAGGTGGAAATTACAGAAAGATTTAAGTGCCTCGAAGTGTAAACATTTTCCTTTCTACTTAGTGTGTGAATGTGGGTGGCAGAGGTGGTGGCGGCAGTGGTGGCAATGTATGGAATACTGTGTGTGACTCTGACAGAACTTCTTCTCCACTCGCCAGTCTAAGGTTCCAGGAAATAACAAAATACTGCACATCCAGTATTTTGATGTATACGTTGTTTTTTTAATGTATAATTTTTTTGTAATTTTCAAGAATGAGATCTCACTGTAACCAATTTCTTTCACATAACAGAATACAGTGTCTATCTTTCCACATCATTAATTTTCTTCCATCACCTCAGTGTAAATAGCCATGCCACATTTCATTGTATGAATGTTTGATAATATCAGTATCTTATTCACTAAGTCCCCTGTGGCACTTTATTTTTATTTTTATTTTTTGAGACAGAGTCTTGATCTGTCACCCAGGCTGGAGTGCAGTGGCACCATCTTGGCCTACTACAACCTCTGCCTCCTAGGTTCAAGCGATTCTTGTGCTTCAGCCTCCCGAGTAGCTGGGACTATAGGTGCATGCCACCACCCTCAGCTAAGTTTTGTATTTTTAGTAGAGATGGGGTTTCACTATGTTGGCCAGGCTGGTCTCAAACTCCTGGGCTTAAGTGATCTGCCTGCCTCGGTCTCCCAAAGTGCTGGGATTACAGGCTTGAGCCACCATGCCCGGCCCCCTTGGCACCTTTATAATAATTTATTATCAGAAACATTGCTATGGGTAGGTAGAATCTGAATGATCAAAATGAGAGTAGATAGGTTGGTGGAGAAAGAAAGTTCAGAGTGGTGAGACAGCCTGGCAGCACTTCCTGACAGGCACTGAAGAGATATGGCCTGACGACCAGGACGCAGGTTAGAGGATAGTGGGGCTGAGACTGTACCCGAGAACATCTAGGGCTAGGAGGCTTCTTAGAGATCATCTTGCTTTGCATCCCTCCGGGAGCTTGACTTCACTGTATAGAATCCCTGGCAGGGCTGACCAGCCCCAGCTCCTGTATTTGAGAGCTCGCTGCTGTGCAAGGCTGTCCGTGTCACTGCTGCAAAGCTCTGTCTGTTAGAAGGTCAAGTTCTCTGGGTAATGGGATTCGAAGTATTTTCTTTTTATCAATGCTTCTCAAATTTTATACAATTAGCATGATTCAACTTTTATTGGCTTTTACAAAAGTATTTTTAAATTCTGTTCATCAAAGCCACCTTCTTCTCTGTTTACTCTGACCTACACTTATCTTTCCTGTCTCTAAAATCTCATTGTTAATTTCTGTATAATCCAGTACATGTCTATATACTGTCTTGTGTTATTACAAGTTTGTTTCACTCATGTTGGTCTCAGCTGTCCAGTGAAGAACATTTTCCTCTGGCCAAATTGTGACTTATTTTCTCATTTTCCCTGGCACATAGCACTGTGCAGGAATTGGCCACTTATGATGGCTTGGTACTGGATTCTCCAGGTGTCACATGAATTATCTGGCATTCCACAGAGGCTCTGGACCTGGGGATGCCCCCAAACACCCACAGTTCTCCTGGGCCTGCTGAGCCCCTTGGAAATGACCCAAGTATCCAGTCACTGGCATTGCTAATGTTCAACCTGTCACATTATTCTGCCTCTATCTCCTCTTTGACCTCTAGTGACTGGGCCAAGAGACCTGCAGAACCTAATGTCCTGTCCAGATTTCAGATTAAATGTCCTCCAGTAGCTACAGCACAATCAGAGGCTGGAAGATCACTTTTGTATTCTTTTCTCATTATTTGTGAACAGCATTAGAGCAGAGGTGGTCTCTAGCGGCTATCAATCTTTAAGAAATTACCCCGCGTTCTATTCTTGAAAAATGAGCCTTATTGCCATCATGTCTACTGTGTGCCAGATACCATGCCAGACAGCTCTGTAAAGCTGACTGCAGGGACTAGGTCCTGACAGCCATCCCTTTGCTCTCTTGCTCAGTCCATACTGGGAGGCAGCTACTCAATTACATTTTTACTAGCAAACCCTCTGAAATGACCTCTACAATGATATCATCACACTCTTTTTACTCAGAAACCACTGCTTAGCACTATTAACATCTCTCCTCTCCATGCTAAATCAGTGGGGCAGGATAGCCTACTTAAATAAAGCTTAGAACAGGAAACCCTGCTGGTTTCTTGACAGTTTTTTTCAAGTGCATTCAGACATGATTTTCCAGATATTGAAGGGCTGTCAGGTGGGAGGAGGACAAGATCTACTTTGTGACCGAATCCTGTTGCTTCTACAATCCTAACATGGCTCCCTGCTCCATGCCACAGTCCTGCTTCAGACCACCATGCACTTGCCTGGATTACTGCAGCAGCCTCCTAACCAGTTGGCCTGCCTGTCCAGTCTTGCTCCTCTAATCCTTTCTCCAGAGAGCCTAAGTGATCTGTTTAAATTGTAAATCTGATCACACCACACCTCTGCTTAAAACTCCATAATGCTTTTTCGTATGGCCTTCAGGAAAAAACCTAAACTCTGTAGCATTGCTTTGAAGACCCAGTCTCTGCTTGGCTTTCAGGCTGCATGTCTTGCCCAGACTGTTTCAGTCCTGCTAAACCACTTGCACACTGAATCCCAAATACTTTTTAAATTCTCTTACCTCTAGGTCTTTGCCTAGAACATAACCCCTCCCCTGTTCACCAAGTTAGCTCATTTGCCTTCCAGGTGTTACCTCAGATGTCACTTCCTCCAAAAGTCTACCCTGGTCACTCAAGGCTACGCTGGGTATCCTCTGTCTTCTGAGTATTCTAGGTGTATTCTATCTTCTCTCCTGTCGTTTTATCTTGTGATTGCCTGTTTCCATGTATCTTCCTCTCCAGACAATAAGCTCCTTGAGGGCTGGGATTGTTTTATCTATCATTGTATTTCCAACACCAGTGCTTGGCACAGAGACACTCAATCGTTAATGAATGAATGACAGATGAGCTAACAAGAATAGGTGGAAGACTCAGAGGGGTACATTTGTACTGAAGAACTTGCTAATAACTAGTGATATTAAAAAAAAAAAAAAAAGAACACACTGACCTACCAAGCACAGGGAAAGCCCCATCTCTGAAAAGTCTCCAAGCAGAGCCCAGCTGGTCATCAGGGAGCTTCTTCAGTAGATGGCAGTAGATGTGAGATGCCCTCCACTCATTTCCCATCTGCAGGAAGCCACGCTTAGATTCATTTGTGAGGTCAAAGGACTTGGGCTGGGGTCCCAGTTCTGCACTGATTGTGAGGCTTTGGACCAGTCACAGCCTCTGGGCTTTCTTGCTTGTGAAATAGAAATGACACCTGCACTGCCTACTTCAGATTTTTGAGGTTCGAATGAGATCACACATGCTCAAGTACTCTGTGAAAGCCTTAAAATAAAATGAAATGTATTATTCACCATGTAATCTTCAGGACTTGCAGCCTCACTGAATAATTTGAGTTTCACAACTAAAATGGAAACCAAGTGCCACATGTAAAGCACTGCTGCAAGCAGAGCTGCGAATTAGAGCAGAGACCTGCCTCTTCCGCACTGCACTACCGCCCTAGGGAAGATGGTGGGCATCTGGAGCATCTGGTTGGTTGGGGTCTGTCAAGGGCTTGTTGTTCTAGCCATCAGAGAGATTGCTTGGGGCCTACTACTAATGTCTTAAGTCGTCATGAAAATCAGCAGAAAACAAAAACTACAGACATACGCAATAAACCTTTCCTTTGGGTCCCTTGATTTATGCTTAAAGGAAAGTCAAGAACAATTAACAGCATTTCACTTCCCCTTTAGCAAGACAAACCCAATGAAACCATTAACCATTTAATTTAAAGGCTTTTTATTAGGAACCAGGGGAATGAGCTGCTTATCCCTCTATAACAGTCTAGAGCAGGTCGTCAGGCCCAGGATGGAGAGAGGTTATCAAAGGTGCTGTGGTGTGCTTTGCTGCACGTGCTTAGGGCCTGGAAGGAAAGGTGGTGGCAACAGAGGTTGACAGGAACTGGTGTTAGTCGAAACACCAAAATCCTGGGGGAAAGCCCCTCTACCTTCCTTCTAACTCCACTTGAGGCGGGAGCATTCCAGGAGACAGAGAATGTGAGCAGGATGCAGCAGTGTCATCTGAACCCCTGGCTTCGTTCAGTGCTACTTCACTTGCCGGCCCTCCACTCTTCTTGTCGTTTAGTGATTAGGTATTTGAAGAACTCATACACAGACCATGCTATGGCTGTGGAGGGGATCTGGTAAATTACTCTAGCCTGCACCCCTCGGAAGTAGGCGGTCACCCCACCTACTTGATATACCGTCCTGAAGGCACTAGCCATGCCTGTGATATGTCCTGTAATGTGTGAGTTCAAAGCCAAGGACTCCTGGGTGTTGAGCAGTGTTTTGCAAACGTCCAGTGGGGTTGTGGCTGCGGCAGCTACAGCTCCTGCGCAAGCTCCAGAGAGGACGTGGGAGCTTGGGTTGTACCGTCTCTGGGGGTTAAAGTGCTCCTGCAGGAATTCATAGGTCATGAAGTGAATGGCTTGGAAGGGAACGTTCATGGTCAGCTGGGTGGTGTAGCTGCGGTAAAAGGCCCCAGCCCCTTCATTTTGCCACACTGCCCGTACACAGTCTGTCACCCGGTGGTATGGCGAGTTGTACATCTGCATCCTCTGCTTGACCACTAGTAGTGCCATCATCAAGGAAGGAAATGGTGACAGCAGCCAACCAGTGATGGAGATTATCCAGATTCAGAGTCCCAAGTCAGCCGATCAGCCAATGGAATAGAGAGAGAAAAAAGTATGAGTGAGCTGCTGGCTAACCTGAGAAGTCAGCTTCCCTTTTTTGAGGGGAGGGAGTAGGCAGAGGGTTGGTAACGAGCCAAAAAACAATAAACCCTCTTCCATCAGGACTTTTGTAAAGCCAGCCAATTCACACACACAGGACTTATCTATGGTTTGGGAGCTCCAGAGAGTCTTCTTGAACTAAGTACCTATCTCTAATCTTACCCTCTTACAACTCCCAACAAGAAATGACTCCATGACAGCGAACATTATCATGAACACAGGCCCCTAACAATCCCAATCCTCAGGTACAAAGAGCACCTAACTTTTAAAATATGAGATGGTGATCCTCCTAGAGGGGAGGAGACAGAAGTGCTACCAAAGAAAAGATTCTTAGCCAAAAAGAGTTGGCTTTAGTTTTCAAACACCTCCCACTCCCTCAAGTAGATAACATGGTGTGAGCTCTGTGGAGCTTCAGCTTAGCTTTGGTTCTGTCCACCCCATGGCCTTGCCCAGACAGAAAATGAACAAGGCAACGGGCCGGGCGCGGTGGCTCAAGCCTGTAATCCCAGCACTTTGGGAGGCCGAGACGGGTGGATCAAGGAGATTGAGACCATCCTGGCTAACACGGTGAAACCCCGTCTCTACTAAAAATACAAAAAATTAGCCGGGCGAGGTGGCCGGCGCCTGTGGTCCCAGCTACTCGGGAGGCTGAGGCAGGAGAATGGCGTGAACCCGGGAGGCGGAGCTTGCAGTGAGCTGAGATCCGGCCACTGCACTCCAGCCTGGGCGACAGAGCAAGACTCCGTCTCAAAAAAAAAAAAAAAAAAAAACATGGCAACGATGCTATCCCCTCGTATTTGTTCATCCTCACATGGAGAGTTTTTGGAGAATTTTCCTCCAGCTGAAAAGCCAAGACCCCAGTAGAAATGCAGGGACTGAGTTCTACAATTTAACCTTTCATTCCTATCCCAACTAGCTTTATTCCGATAAGAAAGGCAATATATTTAAGTGTCAATTCCTGCAAATCATAAGGGGGCAGAAAAAAAAAAAAAAGAATCCATCTTCACCTCTTCGAAGAAAAATGAACCTGCTAAACTTTCAGGACAGATCAAATCTACTACAAAGGAGACTCCCAGGAAAGCCCAAAAACAGGCCACATGGAGCCGTATCTTTTTCTAGGGAAGCCCCAAGGATTAGTGAAATCCCAGTGAATCTGCTTCCTGTCCAAGAGGGTGCCTCCTAACTACCAAAAACATGGAGGGAGCACCCTCTTGTGGTAAAACAAGGTAAGAGAATTTCCCACCAAAACTGATGTGCTCTTTCTTCTGCAAACTGGAAAGAAACACAGGTGCAGCTGCCCAGAGTGATAGGTTGAGGAATCATTACCTTCCGCAGGGTTCATGGCTGCATCATGAAGTAATGTTGCCACACACCCGGCCGCACCTGCAAACAAGAAAACAACTGCCACATGTAAGGCCAAGAGAGCATGACCAACTCATTGAAGTTCCCCACTGAAGGGGAGTGGCTGTGCTACACCACAAGGTAACGTTAGGAGGTAGTCCAAAAGATGGGGACCCACTGCTCCTAAACTCCTGTTTAAGAAGGGAAGTATCTGTTCCCACCAACTTTGTAAGGTCACCAATGCATTCCACATCCATGATAGGAAGGCCAGCTCAGGTCTCATCAATAAAGATCGTTCTGAGAATAAATGCAGCGCCCCGGACAGGAAGCAGACACATTGCTGCCTAGGGATGCCAGCACATCACCTGCCACCAGTGGAGGGAGATACAGGTGCCAGGTAGTCAGATCTCATAGAATCTCACCACAGAATCCCACCTCTGTCCTGCTGCAGAACCCATTTGCAGATCATAACATTTGTCTATAAAGATCTTTCGTTCAGGTCCTGAACTACTCTGCCCCTCACCCTCTCCACACTCAACTTGGTTCCAGCCAGTCCTGAAGCCCTAGGCTGCTATCCTTTCTCTTACTTCCATACAACCTTCTGGTTTCTTCATGTAGTTCCTTGGCCCCACCCCCATTCACTTTGTCATGTTCTCAACAACACAAACTGCCTCTGGTGAGTTGGGATCCTGAAAAGGTGAGGTGAAAAGCAGGGGCTTCATTAGTATCTTCCTTGGGTGGCTGGCTGGGTCGCCTGCAATCCTGCCCTGAGGAGCAGGACACCATAAAACTATGAAACATACACTGGGGGTAGTTCAGTGTGTCTCCACGTTACCAGGGCATTAGAAGTTGATGCCAGGGAGATGAGAGGAACAAGTCAAGCTGGTAGGTAAGGGAGGATACTGTAACCCTTTGTTGAGATGCCCCAAAGGAAAAGGCAGGGTTGAAGCGGCCCGTTGTCTGAGAACATCAGGTTTGGAAGTCCCTCCCTTATAATCTGGCCTATCCCAGCCCAAAGCTTCAGCTCCAAACCATGCTGAGACTGGAAAGCACTGACAGCAGCAAAGCCCAAAGAGTTGGGAAAGTGGGGGAACCAGCACAGGAAGGCTCAATACCATTGGCAATATGGCTATTGCCCCCAGGGTGGATTACATCACTCAATGTCTTTTTTAACTTTTCGTAGCAGGCAAAATAAAGGGCGTGGGCAGGCCCTGCGCCTGTTGCTGTGACGTTCAGCCCCCTCATGGGCCTCCATAGGCCCTCCGTTCTTATAATCCTCCAGAGGGCTTCCAACACATTGCGATAGCGGGCAGCTGGGTCAGGCTGTAGACTCTGCATCCGGGTCTGAAATTACAGCAAGGAGAAGCGCAATGTCAGCAATGCCAACTTCTCACCCCACCTCAACACACTGGGCAGACCTTCTACATGGAGCTGTGCCCATCTGTGAGAGGGATATCTGACATTCAGCTTATTTCCAATCTATGGCTGATCTTTCTTTTAAGCCTTGGACCTTTCTTTTTCTAGTCATCTATGACCCTGAGAGTGGAACATCATTATTTTCCTTGAAAAAATAATACCACCATTTGCTAAGTGTCCTGGTACTCCAAAATGATTCAGAGCCCCAGCAACAAATATCAAGCTTTCAGAAGTTGCTTTTGTGCCTTAATACACTCAAGCTGACAGTTCTTCACAGATGGATTCTAAATTCAGGTATTTACTGTCTATGACATACTTTATGCTTTATACCTAAAGACTGCCCCTGGCCCTGCTTCATGACCACACACTGAGGGGCGGCTAACATTTTGATACTTTTTCAGACTATCTGGTAATGGCGGCTGGGTCTACACCGAGTCTTGGCAGAAGTAGCATTCTTAATAGATGATTTTATTTCTTGGGAAAGAAAGTTTACCCTGAAACTGCAAAGGTGGGAGTATCTAGCTAGAAACCAATCTAGTCTCCAATCCTGAAGGGCCCTTCCAGATTTCTAATCTAAATTGATTAAATCCCAAAATTGGCATTAGCAAATAAAATCAGTCTCAGTGAAACATAATCCTTGGAATCTCTCTAAAGGATTCAATGATTGGAATAAAAGCGTAGGGTAGACACTTTGTATGATGTTCCTTGACAAAGTTTTGTTGAAATTTGGAAAATTAATCTTACTTGAAACACCTCCCTAAATTAGACCTTTTCTAAAGAGTGTGTTTCCCCAGGAAAATTTCTCATCTACTGACCCATTTCAAGGTAAAGTAACATGGAAACTAATAGTTAATATAAAATCAATGTCTAAAAAGAAAAACCAATGTCTGGTGCCTGACACACAATAAGCACTTCTGATTTGTCTGTTGAATGAATGAATCTTTTGTCACATAACTGTATCAGCTACAATCACTGGTGAGCCAATGGGAGCACGTGACGCCCAAGTGCAGTTTAAATTTCTGCATCAATCTAATCACTAGATTCTATTTGGAATTAAAAGCTTGAACCTTTGGCCAGGCACAGTGGCTCATGCCTGTAATCCCAGCACTTTGAGAGGCTGAGGCGAGTGGATCACCTGAGGTCAGGAGTTCGAGACCAGCCTCACCAACATGGTGAAACCCCGTCTCTACTAAAAATACAAAAAAATTAGCCGAGCATGGTGGTATGCGCCTGTAATCCCAGCTACTCAGGAGGCAGGAGAATCGCTTGAACCTGCAAGGCGGAGGTTGTAGTGAGCCTTCGCTGGTTTGAGCCACTGCACTACAGCCAGGGCAACAAGAGCAAAACTCCATCTCAAAAAAAAAAAAAAAAAAAAGCTTCAACCTTCCTCTTGGCCAACTGGAATCCAAGAGTAATACCTTTCCTCAAGATCATGGGAGAAAAGAAACTAACCAGATGAACAGGTCCCAGTTAGCTGCAAGCAATCCACATTCCTCTGGTTATTTTCTCCTGCCTGCTACCAACAAAAAACCGGAAGCTTAAAAGATTAGTTACTGGTGGTCAATCAGAAATACTCTATACGGTATCACTTATCACAATTTGATACATTCTTTCCTACTTCCCCCCACAAAACCTCATGTATTTCCAATAAAGGGTTTGTTTACTGATCTTTCACATCACACAAGGCATATAAAATCCATCAGAAGAGTTGTTCATAGAGACTACGGGTCAAATGCTGGCTAGAGCTACTAATAAGCAAATATAAATTGAGCCTCTTGGCTTATCGTGTTTCCATGCATTTATTCAAAACTGATCTTGTATAGGGAGAATGTTCAGAATGTTCAGAAATTGCATTGCTCTGCCGCAGTCAATGGTGTATTTGGCTACCAATTCTGAAAGGTATGGCTTCGGAGGCCTGGAACTCCTCACCCCCAAGAGAAAACCAGATTGTGGGAAGCTACTTTGAACATTCTATACATACATCTAAGTCTAACTCAACAATTCTAACTCGATAAAAATACACCCTTATGGGGAGGACCTGGGCATAAGCTATGCCAAGTATAAAAATAAATATGGCTCCTCAAATTTGTGGGCCAATAAATCTGCCTTTTACAGAAAGATGAAATATCTAAGTAAGAATTTCTGAAAAATCTCAATATGAAAAACCTCGACCTGGCTTGGAGAAAAGTCAAACAACCCAGTAGAGAAGTAAGTGGTTTGGTAAAAGACAAGCCACATTTGAGTCTAAAAGCCTGAGTCTGAACCTCAGCTTTGCTAGTTGTATGATCTTGGGTATGTCACTTAACCTCTCTAAGCTTCAAAATTGTCATCTATAACAACAGGCCAAGAATGACTGGCTCATAGGGCTGTTGTGGGGATTAAAAGAGACAAGGTATGTAAAAGCCATTGGTAATTTATAAGGTGCTAGAAATATAAAGATCTTTATTGTATTCAAAATGATTCTAAGATATATTTGTTCATATCTAAGAATTTACAGATCATGGTAGCATTGCCTCCTGTATAAGTCATTTCACAAATATACATGGGCAACTAACTGTCCTTAGCCACTAATAAATCGGGGTTAATTTTGTATTTTTTGTTTTCCTTTTAAAGTTTCTCTGTGGCTATAATGATTTACATGTCCCACTATTAATCTGAAGGTCATATGTTCAGGGACAAGCTTTACTGTGAAATTCTGTGCCTTGCCTGGTTCTTGTAATCTGCTTTTGGGAAGCTATATGGAAGGCTTGAGAGTCTGATACACTGAGTTCAAACCACAACTGTGCCACTTAAACTCTGTGACCTTGGACAAGTTATATAACTGTTCCCTAAGCCTCCTTTCAACTGTAAAATAATGAAAATGGTTTCTACTTCATCAAATTGCTTCACAGATTAAATGAATAAATGTATGTAAGGTACTTCAGATAGTGCTTGGCACACAAGATCACTGAACACTTATTATTAGTTGCAAGAAAATCAAATAAGCTAATGTTTCCATTTCCTAACCTTTCACAGGTGAATATGTACAGATACCATTTACATTTGGAAACTGGAGATTTATCTCCCTCTGCTCTTCCCCTCCTTATTATATAAGTGGATATTTGCTTCACCACTTCAGAGCCAACAACAGCAGCTTGATGATAGGTGGGTACTTAGCCAGATGATTTTGAGAAGGGTTCTGACTGTTTTGGGTTGCAGAATCTGTCCCCGTAGATAAAGTCTGGAGCTTGCCTCTGAGGCCCAGAAAAGGAAACTGGGATTTATCTGGGCTCCCAAGCCTCTCCATTATGGCCATGGAAATAGCTGGTTGAATAACCATGGTCCAGCAAGGCTACACTGACTTCTCATGGTCCCTCTCAAGGATATTTAAAGTCAACTTGACCCTGATAAGTAGCTGAGGATGGACAGGCTTGCATGCCAAGAGGCAATGTCAGCTTTCATTTGCAAACACTATGGTTGCCCTTTAGGCTCCAACAACATAGATACCTGCCTCCAGTCTTAAAGACTGGGCTGCTTTTCCTCCCCACCATCCACTTATTAAAAGAAGAATAATAACTGCCGGAACAAGTAAACTGGGAAGCCCTTTCTGAAGGAAGGGATTTGAATTTTACTTTCATGCCTGCACAAAAGCATTTAACATACTCACTGACACTAAATCATACTGGCCTCACCTAGTTTTTCCCTCTAAGTCATTTAAATCCCAGCATTAAGTGCAAGTCAAAATGAGCCTTCTAAAATAAGCTTTCATTATTGTTGACAACTCCTGAGCATTTTTTTCTCAAATCATTATTTCCTTAATGGAGGGCTTTCAGATATAACTGCAATGTTGTATGACTAATTTTTAAAAAACCAAAATGCCAAAGCTTATGTAAATGAGTAAGAACTGTTCTTCAAAATAGTTACCTTGGAAGGCTACAATTGACTTATTCCAGCAATGCTGTGGTTATGCAAAACCTTTCTGGAACTTCTCTTTCAGAGGTGTTTCCTCAATGGGTTTATAGGCCTCAGAAGTAAAGCAGTCTCCTTGCTTTCAAGTCCCACCTTATTTTGACGCCAAGCAGTATTACCCATTTTGACCTCCCACTTTGTTCACCATATTTGATTCTGAATAGTCTTTGTTCCTGCAAAATCAATTCCATCTTGTCACAGGGCAAAGATTTGCCTCCCTTAAGGACATGCACCCAAATATTCTAGAAGCATTTTTAACAGGGATTAATAAAATGTTTATAGCAACAATAGCACTATGTAAATATATGGAGTAAGGAGATAACCTCCCATTATGTTATAATGGAACAGTGGTTAAATTGATAAGTTACAGTAATATTTCTAAGATCAATTATTACACTGTATTTTTCAAGCCATTAAATAATTTTCATGGTTTTCTTTGATCTGTTTTCCATTCAATACTCATCCAGAAAAACAGCATCCTAAACCCTGCACTCTACTCACATTGCACTCACTCCCTAGTCTAAGTCTAGGGAGCTAGATTATATTAACTTTTGGATATACGGCATTATTAATTCACAAGTCATTCAACCTAGAGTCTATACATATAATGTATGCATCTTTTTTATTTGTACTTACTCGTTTTACATTTCAATGTTGTTACTTCTCATGGATTTTACTGTTTATTTCTATTTCTCCCAATTGACAAGGGCATTTAACATTCTAATGCTCATTTTAGTCAAGTGCATTTACCCCATTTTCAATGGATATGGCCCTTGTTAGGAGTTACCTTGTGCTAAAATACTCCTGCCAGTTTACTGTCATTCACAAAGCTTAATGAGCACTCCCCCCATTTCCTTATCCACATTACTAACGAAAACATGAAACACTACTGGAATCAGAGGGAGGTAAAAGGGATCTACTTTGCATTTTGATTCTCTCCTCCTTTTGAATACATAACACTTTCCTGATTTGACGAGAAAACATAAATCAAAAAGCTGCCAGGTTACTGTTTGACTATTACCCTTAACATGTAAAGGAGGTATCGGTCTTTGTCATATCAACAGTCCCCTCTAGTTTACCTCTCCCTCAATTCAGTCCTCACCTTTAGTGGCTGCTACCTTTATTAATGCAAGAATAAGAACTGTAAAGAACAATAATCTGTTTCTTTCTTCACCCAGCTTTCTTCAGAAGGACCTGACTTCTGTACACATTAATCATCCTGCTTGGTTGTGAATGCAATTATACTTTCACAAGAATTGTGTCCTCTTGTTGATCTCATTCCATTGTCTTCATACTTACATCTACTTTCTAATACCGTCACATTTCCTTTCTAGGCAACTTCTCCCTTTTTGTCAACTTCAGGTGGCCAAAGAAATTGCTATCAGTTTCATCTCTCTTGTTTGGAGGCTGATGTGCTCCCTGCACATACAGTCCTAATCCCAGCTCAATTTTCATGTTCAGGAAATAGGTGGGGTATCACGCTTGCTTCACAGAGAAACTGAAACCTTTTCCTGAATACGATCTTTCCCATATTACTTCCAGTCTGGAACTCTGCATTCTCACTGCACAATGATTTCCAATCACTCATGTGTTAAGATTTAACGTGTAAGTCCTTTATCTAGCTGAAAGATCCCAGATTCGGGTTCCTGCCCCGTCAGTAAAGGAAGATACAGTAAGGAGTTCGTAAAAGCACTAGCCCAGAAAACATCTCAAGCCGTGAGATCCATTTCAGGGTCTGGGTCACGCCAGCTGGCTTCACCTTAATCGAGTTAGTAGCACTTACCTGAGCTTCGGGATACCCCATCCCACCCTATTCCTGTTTAGTCCCAGGTGGGGTCCAGGGCTTTGGCTGACAGATTTTCGATCCTGAGTCCCGATTCAGATTTCACTGACGGTTAGAAATAGGTCCTGGATCCTGACTGGGATCAACTCCCAGCTGGGACCTTGCTTGAATGGAGTGTCGGTTCGAATCGTGTGGTAGTGGCAGGAGCCAGGAAGGAACCCATGTCGGCTCCGGCTCTCAGCCGGGATCCTGGCTCCGGACAAGACCCAGGGGTCGGGTCAGCCCCAGGTCGGGTTCGAAGCCCGGTGCAGGTCTCACCTTGACGCAGTCGATGGGGTACATCACGCAGTGCTCCAGGATCCCTGCCACGGCGCCTGCCACCATGTGCGTGGTGACAGTGGCTCCAGCCGGCAGCGCCTCGTAGTCCGGGCCGGAGTCCGGATCTTGACGTACTGGGGGCCTGCAGGCCCCGGCCTCCCCGCCGCCGGCCCC
>NW_012114533.1:3687168-3692317 GCF_000951035.1 Colobus angolensis palliatus | reverse complement strand
CGTAGCGTCCGCCTCAGGCGCGGCCCAGAGAGCCCGGGGCCTCCGGCTCCCGCTTGGCCCCGCGGACACGCCCCCCAACCAACCATTGGTGCAGACCCCGAGTTAGGCCCACCCCTTTCCTGACGTGAGAAAAATCAGTCGGTAGTATTAGCGAAGTCGCCTGTCATTCCTCCACCCTGAGGCGTTGCTAGCGCCTAAATCCCACCCCTTCCCCTTTGATCTTGGAAGCTTCTTGTTTATTGGTCACTGATTGGCCGACATGTGCGATCAACCCGCCTCTGACTTTTTTGAAGGGCGGGAGAAACTTAAGGCTGAACTTTGATAGGCTCAACCACTCTTGATACTTTGCGGCCATTGGCCCGCACCACGTCGGTCCCCGATTGGCTATAGAAAGAGCGAAGCGACAAGGGACTCTAGGGGCCGACTTCGGGCCCCTCACTGGCGCCTGCAGAGCTGCGGTCCCCGTGCGCGGGATCGCGTCGGGGGCGGGGCGGTGACAGGCCTTAAACGTCAAACTGCTGACGGGCACCGTTACGACCCGCGCTCGAGTGCGCTCCTCAAATTCTGAGACGCGTGGCTGGAGAGCCGGCGGCCGTGGCCCGGGAGAGCCGTGTTCCCGCGGGATCTCGTCGCGGGCATGAGGCGGAGCCGGCCTGGACCGGTCATCCCCTGGCTGGCGCGACCTGAAGCCTGTCCGGGAAGCCGTTGCGACATGCGGGCCGAGAACCGCCTCACAGCCGGGGGGGACCGCGGCGGCCTGCTAGACTCTTGTCGGGTCTGGAGTGGTCCCTGGGGCCGGACCCGGTGCTCCTCAGGCCCCGGCGGCCGGCACTGAGCCTCGCATCCACATTCGCACAGTAAACCCAGCAAGTGTTGAATGAATGAGGTCTCCTGGGCCCCGGCTGTCACTGGGCTCTGCGCCAGGCCGAGAGCCCAAGGCGGGGAAGGAAGATGTCGAAATGGGCGGGATGATTCAGAGATGACGGCCGGTGGCGAGGCGGGGCTGGAGGCCGCATCCCAAAGGCAGCAGGAAAGTGCGGCGGCTGTGGGGAAGCTCGGACACACTCCGTGGCCCAGTCTGAAGCATCAGCATCTTGTTCCTGAGCAGGCGCGCTGATGGGCCCCCCCGCCTGGCGATGAGGGCCTCTCCCTCCCTCGGGTCAGCCCGGGTCCTGAGAGGCAAGGCCAGCGATTCCCGGCCTTAGGACCTCCTGCGCTAGGGAGCACGGCCGCTTTCTTCCGTTTGCCTTCCCTGAGCGTGTTGGCACAAGCCGCCCGCGGTTTCCAGCTCTGTCTTCTCTGTTTTACCCAGATGATGCAACTGTGGACTTCTTCATCTGTTTATAGCTTTTCCTTGGATAGGAAAGATGTTTTCCTTTTTTTCTTTCTAAAGTTTAGCTCTTCTCTGGGCTTCCTTTTTAAAAACTTTTTGTACTCTTAAGCGGTCGTTGTTAAGCGTTGGGTCGCGACCGTTTGGAAAATAAACCTACGAATTCTTTTCTCCTACTTCTACCTCCCATCCCCTCTGTGCACCCAAAATTTTGCATATTATTTCTGCATTTCAGAGTCCCTGAAGGTGCCATGTGGACACCCTAGGGGGTCCATTAACCTAGTTAACCTCTCCCTGGCCGGCGCAGTGGCTCACACCTGTAACCCCAACACTTTGAAAGGCCGAGGTGGGACGATTGCTTGAGCTCAGGAGTTCGAGACCAGCCTGGACAACATGGCAGAACCCCGTCTCTACAAAATAATAATAAATACAAAAAAATACAAAAATTCAAAAATTAGGCGGGTATGGTGGCGTGCACCTGTAGTCTCAGCTACTTGGGGAAGGATTGCTTACACCGGGGAGGCCGAGGCTGCAGTGAGCTGTGTTGACGCCACTACACTCCAGCCTGGGTGACAAAGCAGAACTTTGTCTCAAAAAAATTTTTTTGAAAGGAAGTCCCCCACAGCATGTTCAGTCTCTCCTTTTCTCTAGCATATATAGCTTGAGAAATGAATAGGTCTACCAAAAACCCATTCAATCCTGCTAGAGTACTAATTCCCTTTACTGCCAGATTACTCGAGTAATGACCTATCCACCTCTATGTCCCTTCTCTCCTTAAGCTCTTTTCATTTTTCACTCTCTTATTCATTGGTCATAAATGACTTTTCCAAATCCAATAGTCTTTTTCTATTCCTGTTTTTCTTAACAGAGCTAACACTTGCCCCCACCCCTCACTGGCACTTTTTCCTAGCTTCAGAAACTGCTCTACCTTTTAGACTTCTCAGTCACTTACACTTCCCTAGCCACTAAAGTGGAACATCCCTAAAAGTTTAATGCTTCATGGTCATCTTTAATACCTTAGAGAACTTTGCCATTCCAGACCAGTTGTCCTCGTTGGAACCTATCTTTATTTCCCTTATTGCATACTTTTAACTGAAATTTCCATGGGAACATTCAGTAATGTTTATTGAGTACTAACTGTGTACTCGAAGCTGGGGATACAGGACAGACAGAATCCATGTTCTCATGGAGCTTTTTAATGATGGGGGTGGGGAGGTGGGACAGAAAAACACAAAATGTCAGCTCTGGATGCTATGCTGATCTTTGAAATAGGGTGGTGTGATATAGTGTGACTGGGTGGCTACATTTGTATGGCCAAGGAAGGCCTTTCTGAGGAGATGACATGTGAGTTCTGAATGACAGGCAGGAGCCAGTCGTGACAGACTTGGAGAAGTCAGCAGAAGGAACAGTAGGTACGACAACCCTAAGATGAGAACAAGGTTGGTGCATGAGGAACAGAAGGCCAGTGTGGCTGGAGCATGGTGAGTGAGTGGGGAGGGGATACAACATGAGGTTGGAAAGATAAACAAGTGGTGAATATTCACCTTGATTTCTGACTCAGCATGTCCATTCCAAACTCAGCCTTTCCACTCCCCACCCTAACCCATTCCTCCACAATGTTCGTTTTCCATGAAAGTCTTCACTATTTGCCCAATCAATGAGACGGTGAAGCTGGAGTCTTCCTTGAGTGCCCATTCAGAATCATTATTCTGAACTGTTTCTTCTGTTTATGCTCTCCTTTTCCTCTGTATTGATATACTTTCCCTGAATCTGGTTACATCTGTATTGTCATAACCCCTTGAAAGGCCTGCCTGCGTCGAGGATACCCTAGCTTCAGCAGTATTTTGATTCTCCTCTTTCCAGGTACATAGTAGGATGTTTATTCCACCACCTTCCACCATGGCCGTGGGATTTGATTTGGCCAGTGAAATACGAGGGAAGCACAAGAGTCACACATTTCCTCCTCTGCCACATGACTAGTGGAGGCTCTGTCAGCCTGGGGCTGTGGTGAGGACGACATGAAGTGGAGTTCCCTACTTGCTACCTGCTTGCTCCCAGACAGACTTCAGCATCAGTGAGAAATAAATCTTAGTTGTTTCAAGACACAGAACTTTTAGGATTATTCCACACCATAGCATAAACTAACCCAGTACTTCTGAGACTTTAATGTGATGATAAATGATATTACCTGAAGAATTTGTTAAAATGCAGATTGCAGTTCTGTATGTCTGGGTGGGGCCTAAGATTCTTCCCTCCCTCCCTCTCTTCCTTCCTTCCTTCCTTTCTCTTTCTCTTCTTTCTTCCTTTCTCCTTCCTTCCTTCATTCCTTCCTTCCTTTCCTTCCTTCTTTCTTTCTCTTTCTTCTTTCTTTTCTCCTCCCTCCCTCCCTTCCTTCCTTTCTTTCTTCTTTCTTTTTCTTTCTCCCTTTCTTTTTTTCTTTCTCTCTCTCTTTTCTTTCTTTCCTTTTCTTTCTTTCTCTCTCTTTTTCTTTCTTTCTCTCTCTTTCTTTTGTAGACACAGAGTCTTGCTATCTTTCCCAAAATGGCCTTTCTCCTGGACTCAAGCAATCCTCTTGTCTCAGCTTCCCAAAGTGCTGAGATTACAGGTGTGAGCCACCATGCCTACCTAGATTCTGCATTTCTGACAAGCTCCCGAGTGATGCTGATGCTGCTAGACCTTGGACCACACTTTGAATAGTAAGCACCTAACCTGCACACAAACCCATACACACTGTCGTACATCTCACCAGCATTAAACCTTCCTAAAAAATTAATAGTGGTAAGCAGGCCAGGCACGGTGGCTCATGCTTGTAATCCCAGCACTTTGGGAGACCGAGGCAGGCAGATCACTTGAGGTCAGGAGTTTGAGATCAGCCTGGCCAAAATGGTGAAACTCCATCTCTACTGAAAATACAAAAATTAGCCAGGTGTGGTGGTGTGTGCCTGTAATCCCAGCACTCAGGAGGGTGAGGTGGGAGAATCACTTGAACCTGGGATGCAGATGTTGCAGTGAGCCAAGATTGTGCCACTGCACTCCAGCCTGGGTGATAGAGTGAGACTCTATCTCGAAGAAAAAAAAAGTAGGCAAGGAACTTCATTGGTGATATTCTTCACAAACCCTCAACAGTTTCCTGCACCTGCAACTCCTCAGGTACTATAGTCATGTTTTCTTGTATTCCAGTGTCCGGAATTTATTCCTTCCAGTGGGTTGTTGGTCTCGCTGACTTCAAGAATGAAGCTGCGGACCCTTGCAGTGAGTGTTACAGTTCTTAAAGATGGTGTGTACGGAGTTTGTTCCTTCAGATGTTCAGATGTGTCCAGAGTTTCTTCCTTCCAGTGGGTTTGTGGTCTCACTGACTTCAGGAGTGAAGCCGCAGACCTTCGCAGTGAGTGTTACAGCTCTTAAAGGTGGCGCGTCCGGAGTTGTTTGTTTCTCCTGGTGGGTTCGTGGTTTCGCTGACTTCAGAAATGAAGCCGCAGACACCTGTGATGAGTGTTATAGCTCATAAAGGTAGTGTGGACGCAAAGAGTGAGCAGCAGCGAGACTTATCGTGAAGAGCGAAAGAACAAAACTTCCACAGCGTGGAAGGGGACCTGAGCGGGTTTCCGCTGCTGGCTTGGGTGGCCAGCTTTTATTCCCTTACTTGGCCCCCACGCCCCACATCCTGCTGATTGGTCCATTTTACAGAGCGTTGATTGGCCCATTTTATGGAGTGCTGATTGGTCCATTTCACAGAGTGCTGACTGATGCGTTTACAATTCTTTAGCTAGACACAGAGTGCTGATTGGTGCATTTACAATCCTTTAGCTAGACACAGAG
>NW_012114533.1:3664953-3687118 GCF_000951035.1 Colobus angolensis palliatus | reverse complement strand
AGACACAGAGTGCTGATTGGTGCATTTACAATCCTTTAGCTAGACACAGAGTGCTGACTGGTGTGTTTACAATCCTCTAGCTAGACAGAGAAGTTCTCCAAGTCCCCACCCGACTCAGAAGCCCAGCTGGCTTCACCTCTCAATCCCCCCTGTAAACAGGACACCCCAACTGCTATTGGAAATTGGGTGATGACTGCTGTAGCTACTTCCTGCTGGATAGGGGCAATGAAGGGGCCCTGCAGTTGTAGTGTCCTCCAGAGGGGAGCTCGTTAGGCCAGTGAAAGGGCCAGCGGGTTGGTCCAGGGGTCTTCGGTAGAAGTTGTTAGTTGAGCTCATTTGGGGTTCCATTTGTAAGACCATCTGTAGCTTGATGGCCTCGATCCTAGAGGAAACAAATTTGACAAGGAGATTCAAAATACAGGGCCTGAACGTGAGTAATAGCAAGATGGCTGTCACAAGACCTAGAAAAGGGAGAAGCAATGTCGCCCAACTCCAGAGGTTGGTTATGAGAGTTTGAAAGGCATTGTCTGATTTCAGAAACCTTTTCCTGTAAATGCCGGGTGGCATCTCATACTATCCCTGACTGGTTAGTGTAAAAACAACACTCTTCCCCTAAGAAGGTGCAGAGTCCTCCTTTCTCAACAGTGAGGAGGTCTAGGCCTTGGTGGTTTTGGAGAGTCACTGCTGCCAAAGAGTCTATTTGGGATTATAGAGTAAGGATAGATTTTGCTATTTCTTGCAAACTGTCTGAGAAATCTTTTGAGAGTGTGTGGTAGTAGCATAATGAAGTAGATAAACTGGCTATTCCAGTTCCTGTAACAGTAGCCGTTCCTAACCATGTAAGTAGGGGCATTAGTTGTGTGGCTATGTGCTGACAGACTTGAGCTTTGAGGGGCACTGATTGGGTCTGATTTCCATAAGATTAGAAGTTATGATAATACATGTTACACTGTTAACTTTTCGCAAATTTTACTTTTGTTGAAAACCTTGTAAGTTTGGGATTTTAATTTTTCTTTGCTATTAATAAAACCTCATTCAGTCCATATTAACTTAGAATTGGGATAGATGGCTCCTTCCTGATTCTGCATGTACTTTAAGGTCTGACTGAGTGCAAACAACTCGAATATTTGAGCAGACCAATTATTAGGCAATTTTTCTAACTCTGCTTCTACAAGAGTTTGCTTATCACTTACTGAATACCCACTGTGTCTTTTTTCCTTAATCTCTGGGTAGGAACCATCTATGGTCCTGCCCTGAAGAGAGTTCCTCCTAGGTCTGGTCAGACCTTTGTATGGTAATTAATTAAGATTTAGATCCCCTGTTAGGAAACCTGCTGGTTAAGGATTTTTGATAGGAAGGCTATGGGTTATCACTGGCCTCAGTGCTTTCAGGCTATTCCCTTGTTTACACTGACAACAAGGTGGTATTGGAGTGTTATAGGGTTACAGAGAAGACCTTCAATTATCAATTATAGGTTTTAAATTTACCCTGGCTTTTAAGGGAATAGGGTACACTGTTTTTTCTTTACTACTTCTATCTCTCTCTTTTTCTCTCTTTGACTTCTTTGTCTGTCTCTCTCTTTCTCTCTGATTCCCTCTTTGTCTCTTCCTCTCTTTCCATCTTTGGCTTTCTGTCTCTCTGTCTCTTCCTCTCTCTGTCTCTCTCTTTGACTCCTTTGTCTCTGTCTCTTCCTCTCTCTGTCTCCTTCTCTGTCTCTCTGTTTCTTCTTCTCTCTCTTTCTCTGACTTTCTGTCTCTTTCTCTCCTTTCTACTGCCTCTGCCAGCTGCTTATGCTGCTGTTCTCCCCTCTCCTTTCCTTTTTGATGGTTTTGACCATGTAAGACTGACATCTTTTTGGGTTTTTGCATTGCATGCAATAACTCCATGGTTTCCTTGTGATGCTTAATGGGGGTTCCCCCAGAGGTTAGGAACTCCCTTTCTTTCCATATTGCAGCATGGGCATGTAGGATTAGATAAGCATACTTACTATCTGTAGCAAAGTCTCCCAATTACAACTGAGGAGATGGGAGAAATACCTGGTTACATGCTGTCCCAGGATTCCTCAGATGGTAATGGACCTTGAGGACAGTTGTCCGGGACAGGAGATTAACACTGAGAAAGCCGCACCAGTATCAAGGAGGAAGTCAATTTCCTGGCCTTCACTGGTTATAGGTAACCAGGGCTCAGTGAAGGTGATGATATGAGCTGGTGCTTGCCTCAGTCCTATTGTTGGATCATCTGGTTGGGGGCTTCTGGCCCAGAGAAACTTTGTCCTTCCAGTGATTGCCTCAACATAGTGGACATGGGAAAGGGGACAGCTTATTTCTCATAGGACACTCTTTTTTAAAGTGTCCTTGTAAATAACAAGCCCTACCAGGTGATTGGCCTGCTCCATTTTCTGTCTTCTCTGAACCACCAAGGTTTGTTTGTCTGACGGCCATGACTAAGGCCGCAGCCTTTCTCTGATCTCACTTTTCCTTTTCGGTCTGTTCCCCTTGGTCCCTATTATAGAACACCAAGGTTGCCAGGTTTAATAATGCCTCCAGATTTTGTTTGGGGCCCAGGGCTCGCTTTTGTAGTTTTCTCCTGATATCTGCAACTGATTGGGTAATAAACTTATCTTTTAGGATCAATTGACCCTCGAGTGAGTCGGATGACACGGTAGTATATTTTCTTAAGGCCTCCCGTAGCTGCTCAAGGAAGTCAGAAGGATTTTCTTCCTTTCCCTGAGTTATGGTGGACATCATTGAATAATTCATGGGCTTTTTCCTAATTCTCCTTAGTCCTTCTACAACACAGGTCAACAGATGTTTGTGACTCCAGTCCCCATGATCTGAATTGAGGTCCCAGTGGGGATCCATACTGGGGATGGCTTGCTGGCCAGTAGGGAATTTGTCCCTTTCTTTGGCTGTCATTCTGTCATTTACTTGACTGAGATACTGGGTATCTCCAAACTCTCAGGCTACGGCTAAAGTTGCATGCTTTTCATTAAAGGCCAGGGTTTGATCTAACAATAGCATGACATCTCTCCAAGTGAGATAGAAAGTTTGCCCTAGACCCTGTAGGACATCTATGTACCTATCAGGATCATCTGAAAACTTCTCCAGGTCTGCCTTGATCTGCTTTAAATCAGAGAAGGAGAGGGGACATGTACCTGGTTGGGCTAAATTCCCCTCCTCCCTCAGCTTGAAGGGGACATAACTGATAGTCCTGGGGGTTTTTGTGGTCCTTTGGAGATTTCTTTGCTTATTTTCTTCTGGGCAGGGGAGATTAGAGGAGGCTTATCATTAATAGGAAGGGGAGCTATATATTAATAGGAAGGATACGGAGGTAAGCAGAGAGGTCCTCCTGTGGGATGTAAATTGCAAGCTTTGCATAGTTGTGGATTCTCCTTCAGTGAAAAGAAAGCTTGGACATAAGGTATTTCACTCCATTTGCCTTCCCTCTTATAGAAGAGGTCAAGCTGCAGGATAGTATTGTAATTTATACTTCCCTCAGGTGGCCATTTTTCCCCATCAGAGAGAGAATATTGTGGCTAGGCTGTAGTGCAGAAAAAAAAATGAGCTGCCTCTTTTTCAGGGTTTGTGGGTCAAATTGGTCCCAATGGCTTAGGATGCATTTCAAGGGTGAGCCTGTTGATGCCTGAGTGTTTCCCATATGAAAGACAAAACAGCCCACAGTTTTGGTTTGTTTCTCCCCCTGCCCAAGAACCCTCAATGGTCCCTGGACCCTGCTGATAGGAATAGTTGTGCTCACAGATGCAGCAGCAGACATCTCTTGCCAAGAACCCACAACAGTCCCTGGACTCTGCTGATCAGAATAGTTGTGCTCACTGATGCAGCAGTAGAAACACTAGTTTTCCTCCTAGACCACAAGGAGGACTGAGGAAGGTCAGAATAGTGACCCTTACTGATGTATTCTCTAAAACCTGTTAGAGTCCTAAGCATTCTCCTGTTAGCATTGGGACATTACCCCTGTCCTATAAAGATGTTATGTCCCCAAAATGAAGTGGACGGCCATACCCTGAGGGAGGGGAGGGATCTCCATAGTTGGAAGAGTGATGCCTTTTGCCCTCACTTATATGAATAGGAAGGATACAATTTCTGAGGATCCCCAAATCCTAGCTTCAGGAATAGCTTTTGTTAGGCCTGCTAGTCTGAGGAGGAATCCTAAGATTCCAGATAGTCCCCACTTCGATGGGGCTTTGGGCAAAAATTATGTCTTTCTAATTGGTGAACCCGGGTGCCTAAAGAAGGGAATAGAGTCGTGAAGTTTATGCTAGAAATCATTCTTATAGGAGAAACTAGAAAAGCACCAGAGACAGGGAGTGGTTTTTAGAAGCAGGACTAGCCTTGGAGAAGAGAGGTGAGAGGAAGTTTGTCTGACAGGCATTAGGACCCAGGAGGCAAGGGTCAGGATAGATAGGATAGATGGGTGAGTCTCGCTTGGGCGACGTGACTTTGAGAGCTGTGCTCATGGCCACAGGGTCAACCAACTTGTTGGCTTTCCTCTCTGTTGACCCTCAGCTCAGCCCAGAAGTACAGGAAAAGCAGAAGCTGGTTCCAGGCAAACCAACACTCCCAACTCCAAAGAGTCAGAGGCTGTGAGAGAGCCCTTTCCCAGAAAGCCTGATGTGTCTTTAGTCCGGCAGCCATGCTAGTCACTTTTAACTGGCTGACAGGTGCCCGGTATTTAGCCCCCAAATCCTAAGGAAAAGTAGGCCACAATAGCAAGCGAAAGGGGTCCAATGGTACTCACCACTTGGCAATAGCCCCATGTTAGTTGCCAAAATGTGTCCCTTCATGGTCACCAAAATGTTTCCAGAATTTATTCCTTCCGATTAGTTCTTGGTCTTGCTGACTTCAAGAATGAAGCCACAGACCCTCATGGTGAGTGTTACAGTTCTTAAAGATGGTGTGTCTGGAGTTTGTTCCTTCAGATGTTCAGATGTGTCCAGAGTTTCTTCCTTCTGGTGGGCTTGTGGTCTCACGGATTTCAGGAATGAAGCCACAAACCCTCACAGTGAGTGTTACAGCTCATAAAGGTAGTGTGGACCCAAAGAGTGAGCAGCAGCAAGATTTATTGTGAAGAGCAAAAGAACAAAGCTTCCACAGCGTGGAAGGGGACCCAAGTGGGTTGCTGCGGCTGGCTTGGGTGGCTAACTTTTATTCCTTTATTTGGCCCCACCCACATCCTGCTGATTGGTCTATTTTACAGAGCGTTGATTGGTCCATTTTTCAGAGTGCTGATTAGTGTGTTTACAATCCTTTAGCTAGACACAGAGCACTGACTGGTGCATTTTTACAGAGTGTTGATTGGTGCGTTTACAATCCTCTAGCTAGACAGAAAAGTTCTCCAAGTCCCCACCCAACCCAGAAGCCCAGCTGGCTTCACCTTTCATTCCCAGTACAATTGTTTTTCACATTCTCCCTTCTATCTTGTCATTTTCTACATCTCTCTATGAGACCACTGGTTTTCTTAATGTCAAGTCTCATTTTTTCTCTTTAGTAATAGAAATCTCAAGTTTCAAACTGGGCATGTGGCTTCCCAGCTAAAGCTGATTCCTAAATTGTGAAGAAACAGAACATAAGAGCTGCAGGAATTCAGAGATGGGGTGATATTTTCCCCAGCTTCCCTGGCAACCAACATTGGCTGTATGACTAATTTCAAGTTAGTGGCATGTGAGTGAAAGTGATGTTTGAAACACCTGGGTTGTGCCTTTAAAAGAAACGGGTATGTTCTCCTTGTGCTCATTTTCTCCCTTCTTGTCAGAACACAGACCCAGAAGATAATTATTTTTGGCCATGAGGACAAGGCCTATACCTTAGCTGGTGGCAGAGCAAAAGTTAGAAGAAACCTGTGTCCTTAACACCATGAGTCATCCTATCACCTCAGACCACTTGTGCTCAGATATGAGAGAGCTTGTTAAGCAATTGCTGTTAATGGGAATCTTTGTTACAGCAGCTGAATTTGTATCCTAGAGAAACTGCTCTTCCCTAGAATGCATTTTGCCCTTTGTTCATATCAAAATTCTCATTATTGAAGATTCAAAACAGGTCCCACTGCTGCCTCCAGCTTACACTACCCTCCTTCCCTGAACTGCCATCATACCTGGGCATGAGGTATGAGTGTAGAATAAAATGAGATAGATTCCAGCAGCCACACATGAAAAATAAGACTGCTAACCTTACAGTCACTTAAACATAAACTGATTCCTAAATTATGAAGAAACAGAACATAAGAGCTGCAGGAATTCAGAGATGGGGTAAGCAATGGGGACTGAAAGGATTATTTATTTCATTAGTTTTCAAACTGGAGACTGTGTACAGGAAGACTTTCCAAGGGGTAGTTAGGAAACATTGTTTCAAGGGAATCAATTTGCTACTCCTCATCTGGATTAATTCTTTCCTAAAATTCATCTTCCTGAAAAAGCCATTGAAACAATTATTCTTTCTTACCTCCCTTTTCTCAATCTCTCCTTTCATCTTGCAAAAGAAAAGTGTGACCTGACTCACTTTTCATCTTATTATCATTTATTTTCTGGATGCATAAAAACATCCAGGTTGTCAAACAATCCTTGTGCTGGCAAGGCCTTCAATCAAGATATAACAGTAGACTTCATGTCGTTCCCTGACTCACGTATATTCCTGCTAAGGGCAAAACATGGCTTTAAGAATGGATATTTCAGCCCATGTGGGATATTCTGAGTACATAAATATTGTACAGTGGAGCAGTGTTTTTTTAATTTGTAATCTCATTTATTGAGGAAAATATAAGTAGAGGGCAGTTTTCTATCCCAACGTTAGTCCTTCTTCCCCAGATTTCTTATTCCACTTTTGTCTGTCTGATGAGTCACTTTCATTCTTTAATCCTGCTCTTTGTATTTTTTAAAAAATAATTAATTTTTTGGCCAGATATGCTGGCTCACACCTCCCAGCACTTTGGGAGGCCACAGTGGGCAGATCACTTAAGGCCAGGAGTTCAAGACCAGCCTGGCCAACATGGTGAAACACTGTCTGTACTAAAAATACAAAAATTAGCTGGGTATGGTGTTGCATGCCTGTAATCCCAGCTACCTGGGAGGCTGAGGCATGAGAATGGCTTGAACCAGGGAGGCAGAGGTTGCAGTGAGCAAAGATCATGCCGCCACACTCCAGCCTAGGAGACAGACTGAGACAATCTCAAAAAACAAAACAAACAAACAAACAAAACAAAAAATAACTTTTTTTTGGATACATAGTTGTATATTTATAGGGTATATGAGATGTTTTAATATAGGCCTGCAGTGTAAAATAATCACATCATGAAGAATGGGGTATCCATCCCCTCAAGCATTTATCCTTCAAGCTATAAACAATCCAATTACATGCTTTATTTATGTATTTGTTTATTTATTCATCTTCTTTTATTTTTTTGAGACAAGGTATTGCTCCATCACTCGGACTAGAATACAGTAGCGTGATCATGGCTCACTGCACCTTTGACCTCCTAGTCTCAAGTGATCTTCCTGCTTCTGTCCCCCAACTAGTGGGACTACAGTCATGCACTAATACATCCGGCTAATTTTTTTGAATTTTAGTAGAGACAAGGTCACATTATGTTGCTCAGACTGGTCTCAAACTCCTGAGCTCAAGTGACCCTCCCACTTCAGCCTCCCAAAGTCATGGGATTACAGGTATGGGCTACCATACCCTGCCCACTTTTAAGTTATTTTAAAATGTACAATTAAGTTATTATCGACTATAGTCACCCTATTTTGCTGTCAAATAGTAGGTCTTATTCATTCTTTCAATTTTTTTTTGGACCCATTAACCATTCTTACCCCCTGCAAGCTCCCCGCCACCCTTCCCAGCCTCTGGTAACCATCTTTCTACTCTCTATGTCCATGAGTTCAATTGTTTTGATTTTTAGATCCCACAAATAAGTGAGAACAGAGTAGTGAGTTTTTTATTTACATCACTGATTCCAGTCTCTGACTATTTTCAAAGAATACATTGCTTCTGGAGGGAGATTCTCCTGAGAGCAAAGTAAAGAGAGCATAATTAAATATTAAAGGTGAGAGAGACTTATTTCATTTAAGTGGCACATTCATGGCAAGGTTTGTGGCTTATCTCTCTTGGGACTATGATATTCAAGACTTACAATTTTTATTTTTTGCTGGGAAGAAATAAAGGGCAATGATCCCTCTCTGGTCAGAAACAAGAAAAAGCTGAGTAATACTCCTCATTTATTCATGTCTCAACTTGAGTTTCAATTTTATATTTTGCATCATTTCTAGAAGAAGTATAGGGAAAGTACATGTTTACATGTTTTCACAGATCGACATTATGCCATCAAGTAAAAGGAAAATACGTCAAAAACAAATTTGTCTTTTATATTTTTTTGAATGTTTATCCAGGCTTGCAGTAAAAACGTTTTCATCTTCCTTTGTCAAAAGATTATTGGCTATGCCACTTCATACCTATGAGGATGGCTATAATAAAAAAACACAATCATTGGGCTGGGTGCCATGGCTCACGCCTGCAATCCCAGCACTTTGGGAGGCTGAGGTGGGCGGATCACCTGAGGTCGGGAGTTCAAGACCAGCCTGACCAACATGGAGAAACCCTGTCTCTACTAAAAATTAATTAGCCGGGCCTGGTGGTGCATGCCTGTAATCCCAGCTACTCAGGAGGCTGAGGCAGGAGAATCGCTTGAACACGGAAGGCAGAAGTTGTGGTGAGCTGAGATCATGCCATTGGACTCCAGCCTGCACAAAAAGAGCAAAACTCTGCCTCAAAAACAAAAAGAAAAAAAACCACCACAATCATTGTTGAAAATAACAACCACTGAGGAAATTGGAACCCTCATACATTGCTGGTGAGAATGCAAAATCATTCAGCCACTATGGAAAACAGTTCGGCAGTTCCTCAAAAAGTTAAACATAGAATTACCATATGACCCAGGAATTCCACTCCTAGATATATGTCTGCTATAATTTGAATGCTCACCGCAACCTCTGCCTCCCGTGTCCAAGCAATTCTCCTGCCTCAGCCTCCCGAGTAGCTGGGATTACAGGCATGTGCCACCATGCCTGGCTAATTAATTTTTAGTTGAGACGGGGTTTCTCCATGTTGGTCAGGCTGGTCTTGAACTCCTGACCTCAGGTGATCCACTTGCCTCAGCCTCCCAAAGTGCTGGGATTGCAGGCGTGAGCCATGGCGCCCGGCCCACTGAATGTCCCCTCCAAATCTCATGATGAAATTTGATCTCCAGTGTTCCAGGTGGGCCTACTGGGAGGTATTTGAGTCATGGGACTAGATCTCTCATGAATAGATTAATGCCCTCTGTGGGGGACAGGTGTGAGTGAGTTCTCATTCTATTACTTTCAGAGAGAGCTGGTTATTAAAAAGAGCCTGGCACACCCCCACCCTACCGCCCCATGCCCCTTGCCTCATCTCTTGTCATGTGATCTCTGCAGAAGCAGCCTGAGGCTCTCTCCAGAAGCTGGGGAGATGCCGATTTCCTGCTTCTTGTATAACCTGTACAACCGTGAGCCAAATAAACCTCTTTTCTTTATAAATTACCCAGCCTCAGGTATTCCTTTATAGCAATGCAAAATAGACTAAGACAATATCCAAAAGAATTGAAAGTAAGTACTCAAGCAAGTACATGCATGTTCACAGCAGCACTTTTCACATTAGGCAAAAGGTGGAAACAGTCCAAATGTCCATCAGACAAATAATGGATAAACAAATTGTGTATACATGCAATGAATATAATTCAACCATAGAAAGAAACAAAGAACTGATACATGCTACAATGTGAACGAATCTTGAAAGAAGCCAAATGCAAAAGGTCACATTCTATTCCATTTATATGAAATATCCAGAATAGATACCTCTATAGAGACAGAACACAGATTGGTGGTTACCAGATGCAGCAGGCAGAGGAGAATGAGAATAACTGCTTAATGGGGATGGGGTTTCTTGTCAGGGTGATGAAATGAGTCAGAACTAGGTAGACGTAGTGGTTGTACCACATTGTGAATGTACTAAATGCCACCGAATAGTCCACTTTAAAATGGTTAATTTGGCCAGGCACAGTGGCTCACGCCTGTAATACCAACCCTTTGGGAGGCCGAGGTGGGTGGATCACTTGAGCTCAGGAGTTCAAGACCAGCCTAGGCACCACAGGGAAACCTCCAGCTCAAAAAAGAAGAGGGGGGAAAAAAAGGGTAGTGAGACTGTAAAGCAGTTTCTTCCTCTTCTTTCCTTTCTTTCCTTCCTTACGTACCAGTGGCTCTCAAATCATCCAGGGGAGCTTTGATGCAAACTTTTTCTTTTCTTTATGAGAAGGAGTCTCATTCTGTCACCCTGGCTGGAGTGTGGTGGTACAGATCTCAGCTCACTGCAAACTCTGCCCCCGGGGTTCAAGCAATTCTCCTGCCTCAGCCTCCCAAGTAGCTGGGATTAACACTGTGCACCACCATGCCTGGCAAATTTTTAAAAAATATTTTTGGCAGACATGGGATTTCACCATGTTGGCCAGGCTGGTCTTGAACTCCTGACCTGAAGTGATCCACCCGCCTCAGCCTCCCAAAGTGCTAGGATTACAGGCGTGAGCCACCACACTCAGCCCATGCAAACTTTTAGACCCTAACATAGGCCTAAAAAATCATCTTTCAGAGTGACGCATGAGAATCTGCATTTTATAAGCAGGTCATTTGAAAAATACTGCTATGATATCACCATACTAGTTCCGAACATCCAATTGGTGTTAGTTTAATAGGCTAAAAGCCGTGAGTCAGCAGGGGGCAGCAAAGCTTAATAGTGCTAGCCAATTCATTTATTCTCTCAATATGTGTCAGGCCTTAAACGAAGTCCTAGGGATACAAGATGCATAAATCCATGCATGGTCTCTTCTCTGGTGGAGCTTAAAGACTTCTGGGGAAGACAGGCGTTAACCAAAGATTCACAAATGTAAAATTACAACTGGGATGTGTGAGATGAAGGAAAGGCACATGATATACTAAAAGCATATGTTAAGGGGACTTAACTTAGTCTAGGGGGTTATGTCACACAAGGAAAATGACACTTGAAGTAAGATTTTAAAGATAAGAAGAGTTAATTAGGTTACATCAGATGGAAGGATGGTGGAAGGAGTAAGGGAGGCAGAACTTTCTGGACAAATAGAACGTAATAGCCGAAGTCCTGTGGTGATAAGACAAGAACAGTGTTTGTGGGGCCAGATGAAGCATGTCTGAGTCCTGGAAAGTAAGTAAGGAGCAGTCCTTGAGAGGCTTTCAAAGTCAGGTTTCAAGGGATTAGTTTATATTTTAAGAACAATGGGATTCCATTGTGGAATTTTAAGTTGAACTTGGACAACATTGTTAATTTTGCATTTTGAAAAGGTTTCTGTGAAAAAAAGATTGAGGGCAGCAACCCTAGAAGCTGGGCTATTATTCATATTTTATAGATAAGGAAATGAGCTGTAAGAAACATAACTTCCTCAAGGCAATGCAGCTGGTAAGTGGTGAAGCCAGCTTTCAAACACTGGTCTCCTGACTTCGTTTATTTTATTTAACTTTATATTGTATCTTATTTTAAAATTCTATTTTTCTTTCTCAGAAATCCTTGCTTTGATCTGCCTGACTTCAGAGTGTAAACTCTTAAATACACAGTCTGCTGCCTCTCCAGATCAAGGTAATAAACTAACAAAATAGAGTTAGTAAAAATGATTTTTAAAAAGTATAAACAGAAAGACTCATCTCTGACTCATCCCATCTTTGCTTTGGTCATGACTCCTCATCAGAAAATGAGAACGAGAAGGGTAGCCCAGAGTAGTGCAGTTCCCTTACTTGACCTAAGCTTCACTTTCCTCATCTGTAAAGCAGTAATAATACTCTAATAGCCTGCATAGAATGCCCTCTGTACCCATCGGTTCTGCATTCATGAATTCAACCAACTGGGACAGAAAAGAGTGGGAAAAAATGCATCTGTACTGAACATGCTCAGTATGTTATTTTTTAAGCAATAAACTATAATGACTATTTACATAGCATTTACATTGTGTTAGGTATTATAAGTAATCTAGAGATTATTTAAAGTAGATGAGAGGATGTGTGTAGGTTATTTGCAAATACTATGCCACTTTACATTAGTGACTTGAGCATCTGCAGATTTTGGTATCTGTGGAGGCTGGTGGGGGTGGGTGTGTGTCCTAGAACCAGTCCCCCATGGATACTGAGGGACAACTGTACTTCACTGGATTTTTTGAGGATTAAATTACAAAAAGAATTCTAAATGCTTAGTATACTATCAGGCATAATATATACTATAGTTAGAACTCAACAAATGTGGATTATTATTATTATTATAATGATTACTTATTTTTTCCTTTATATCTGTCCATCCACCATCACAGAAATCAATGGCATCACATCACCTAACTCTCAAGCAAGAAACCAAAATTATCGTAGTTACAGTCCTTTGCTTTTATTTTTTCTTCTTCTTCTTTTCAGGTCAACTGTGAGCAAGGAACTTTCGCTTGTTTAGACAATCAACTTGTTGTTAAACTACAGCACCAATTTTTGGGTGTCTCGCAAATTAGCCTCCCTTTCTTCCTACAATAACATCCTTACTTTGGGACTAGGTCATATGTGACCTTAGTTATTGCATGGACTTTGTATCATAAATAGTAGACTAAATTCTTAAGTGAAATGGCTAGAATTACAAAGCTTTCCTTGAATGTTATCAAATAACATAATGGTCTACCATCCTTGACATACAAAAATGATAAGCTGTCAGCACGGTATAAATTTTGAGTTGTTTATGGAAGAAGATGTGATGTATTTTTAGTGCTCTGTAGTATTGAATGCTTTATACATATGGGATGCATTATCAAAGCAACTAGCCAGTTATGGAGGCAGCAAACATGGACACAACAACATTTCATTAAAAAAAAAAAAAAAAGTTGGCCTCAAACCCATAAGCCATGAATCCCCAAGTTATCTGTGTGCATGATTTTCCTGGCTGTTCTCCAGGTCCTATTCCAATTTCTTACTACATTTTTATTATGGGCACATTCCCAACACTCACACCTGGTCTTCTGCCTTATCCAATGCTAATTTCTTCATTGCCTCCTTTTAATCAACCACCTCTTTTCTCTTTATTACTTAGCCTTTCTTGCCTTCACAACTTACTTATTACAAACTAGCATATAAAAGCCTAGGCAGACCAGGCACGGTGACTTCCATTCAGCATAGTACTGAAAGTATCATCAAGGGCAGTTAGCCAGCCGTGGTGGCTCACACCTGTAATCCCAGCACTTTGGGAGGCTGAGGCAGGTGGATCATCTGAGGTCAGGAGTTCGAGACCAGCCTGGCCAACATGGCAAAACCCCATCTCTACTACAAATACAAAAAATTAGCTGGGTGTGGTGGTGTGCGCCTGTAATCCCAGCCACTTGGGAAGCTGAGGCAGGAGAAGGGCATGAACCGGGGAGGCGGAGGTTGCAGTGAACTGAGATCATGTGCCATTGCACTCCAGCCTGGGTGAGAGAGGGAGACTGTGTCTTATGAAAAAAAAAAAAAAAGCCTAGGCAGACCTATGAGCCTTCCCTATCCACCCTAGTAGCTGAAGACAAAGGGCATAAACTCAGGAGTTCTAGGGCACCACTCACCACAGGTTCCTCTCCATACTACCATGGCTGATGCTCTCTGGAAAGCACCACCTCCCAGCAGGAGGCCAATCAGCACAAAAATAAAGCACTAAACCACCAAAGCTAAGAATCCCCACAGAGTCCACTTCACCCCCCTGCCACCTCAACTGGAACAGGTGCTGGTATCCATGGCTGAGAGACCAACAGACAGTTCATATCACAGGACTCTGTGATAACTCCCAGTACCAGCCTGGGGCTGGGTAGACTTGCTGGGTGGCTAGACCCAGGAAAGAGATAACAATCATTGCAGCTTGGCTCACAGGAAGCCAGATTCATAGGAAAGGGGGAGATACTACATCAAGGGAATGCCCCGTGTGACAAAAGAATTTGAACAACAGCCTTCAGCCCTAGACCTTCCCTCTGACAGAGCCTACCCAAATGTAAGGAACCAGAAAACCGAGTCTGGTAATATGACAAAACAAGGCTCAAAAAATCACACTAGCTCACCAGCAATGGATCCAAACCAAGAAGAAATCCCTGATTTACCTGAAAAAGAATTTAGGAGGTTAGTTATTAAGCTATTCAGGGAGGCACCAGAGAAAGGTGAAGCCCAATGCGAGGAAATCCAAAAAAAAGATACAAGAAGTGAAGGGAGAAATATTCAAGGAAATAGATAGCATGAAGAAAAAACAATCAAAATTTCAGGAAATATCAAACACACTTACAGAAATGTAAAATGATCTGGAAAGTCTCAGCAATAGAATTGAACAGGTAGAAGAAAGAAATTCAGAACTCAAAGACAAGGTCTTTGAATTAACCCAATCAAACAAAGACAAAGAAAAAAGATTAAGAAACTACGAACAAAACCTCCAAGAAGTCTGGGATTCTGTTAAACGACCAAACCTAAGAAAAATCAGTGTTGCTGAGGAAGATGAAAAATGTAAAAGTTTGGAAAACATATTTGGGGAAATGATTGATGAAAACTTTCCTGGCCTTGGTGTAGACCTAGACATCCAAATACAAGAAGCAAAAAGAAAACCTGGAAGATTCATCACAAAAGGATCATTACCTAGGTAACATTATCATTGGGTTATCTAAAGTTAAGATGAAGGAAAGAATCTTAAGAGCTATGAGACAAAAGCACCAGGTAACCTGTAAAGAAAACCCATCAGATTAACGGCAGATTTCTCAGCAGAAACCCTACAAGCCAGAAGGGTTTGGGGCCCTATCATCAGCCTCCTCAAACAAAACAATTATCAGCCAAAAATTATGTATCCAGCAAGATTAAGCATCATATATGAAGGAAAGAGACAGCCTTTTTCAGACAAACAAATGCTGAGAGAATTCACCACTACAAAGCCACCATTACAAGAACTGCTAAAAGGAGCTCTAAATCTTGAAACAAGTCCTGGAAACACATCAAAACAAAATCTCTTTAGAGCATAAATCACACAGGACCTATAAAACAAAAATACTAGTTAAAAGGCAAAGCCCAAAACAAAAAAAAACCAAGGTACACAGGCCACAAATAGCACAGTGAACGCAACATTACCTCACATCTCAATACTAGCATTGAATGTAAATGGCCTAAATGCTCCACTTAAAAGATACAGAGCTGCAGAATGGATAAGAACTCACCAAATGCTGGGCACGGTGGCTCATGCCTGTAATCCCAGCACTTTGGGAGGACAAGGCGGGCAGATCATGAGGTCAGGAGATCGAGACCATCCTGGCTAACACAGTGAAACCCTGTCTCTACTAAAATACAAAAATCAGCTTGGTGTGGTAGCACACACCTGTAGTTCCAGCTACTCGGGAGGCTGAGGCAGGAGAATCACTTGAACCTGGGAGGCAGAGGTTGCAGTGAGCAGAGATCATGCCACTGCACTCCAGCCTGGGCAACAGAGCATGATTCCATCTCAAAATAATAATAATAATAATAAATAAAAATAAGAAAAAAAAGAACTCACCAACCAACTATCTGCTGCCTTCAGGAGACTCATCTAACACGTAAGGACTCACATAAACTTAAAGTAAAGGGGTGGAAAAAGGCATTTCACACAAATGAACACCAAAAACAAGTAGGGGCAGCTATTATTATATCAGACAAAACAAACTTTAAAGCAACAGTGGTTAAAAGAGGCAAAGAGGGAGATTATATAATGGTCAAAGTCCTTGTCCAACAGGAAAATATCACAATCCTAAACATATGTGCACCTAACACCAGAGCTCCCAAATTTATAAAGCAATTACTAATAGACCTAATAAATGAGTTAGACACCAGCACAATAATAGTGGGTACTTCAATACTCCACTGATGGCACTACACAGGTCATCAAGAGACAGAAAGTCAACAAAGAAACAATGGATTTAAGCTATACCTTGGAACAAATGAACTTAACAGATATATACAGAACATTTCTTTTTTTTTTCCCCCTGGGTACCAAATTTCTTTATTTGAAGGAATGGTACAAATCAAAGAACTTAAGTGGATGTTTTGGTACAACTTATAGAAAAGGTAAAGGAAACCCCAACATGCATGCACTGCCTTGGTGACCAGGGAAGTCACCCCATGGCTATGGGGAAATTAGCCCGAGGCTTAGCTTTCATTATCACTGTCTCCCAGGGTGTGCTTGTCAAAGAGATACTCTGCCAAGTCAGATTCGGGTGCTCCCATCTTGCGCAAGTTGGTCACGTGGTTACCCAATTCTTTGATGGCTTTCACCTGCTCATTCAGGTAATGTGTCTCAATGAAGTCGCACAAATGGGGGTCATTTTTGTCAGTGGCCAGTTTGTGCAGTTCCAGTAGTGACTGATTCACATTTTTTTCCAAATGTAAAGCACACTCCATCGCATTCAGCCCGCTCTGCCAGTTGTCATAGTCTGGTTTCTTGATATCCTGAAGGAAGGCTCGGCCACCTCGTTGGTTCTGCAGCTTCATCAGTTTCTTGGTATGTTCCCTTTCCTCATGAGATTGGTGAAGAAAGTATTTGGCAAAGTTCTTCAAAGCCACATCATCGCGGTCAAAGTAGTAAGACATGGACAGGTAAATGTAGGAAGGGTAGAGCTCCAGGTTGATCTGGTGGTTGATGGCGGCCTATGAGTCCTGGTGGTAGTTCTGGCGCACCTGCGAGGTGGACGCAGTCGTCATGGGGGAGGCTAAGGACAGGTGGCGGCAGCGGTGGCTGCGTGGCACTGGAGCGGCGGTGGGGGTCTTGGGGCGGTCCGAGGACGCAGTGAAGAGGTAATGGAGGGCTGGCTATGGGCGGCCTGCCGGGATGGGGGACGAGCCCCGGGTTCCGTCCAAGCACTGTTGAAGCAGGAAACCCCCACGACTCTCCGCGAAGAACGTCTCAGAATATTTCATCCAACAACCTCAGAATACACATTCCATTCAATAGCACATAGAACTTTCTCCAAGATAGACCATATGATAGGCCATAAAACAAGCCTCAATAAATTTAAGAAAATTGAAATTATATCAATCACTCTCTCAGACCACAGTGGAATAAAACTGGAAACCAACTCCAAAAGGAACCTTCAAAACCATGCAAATACATGTAAATTAAATAACCTGCTCCCAAATGAGCACTGGGTCAAAAACGAATGGAAATTTTAAAATTCTTCAAATTGAACGACAATAATGACATAACCTATCAAAATGTCTGGGATACAGCAAAGGTGGTGCTAAAAGGAAAGTTCATAGCCCTAAACGCCTACATCAAAAAGACTGAAAGAGCACAAACTGACATTCTAAGGTCACATCTCAAGGAACTGGAGAAACAAGAACAAACCAAATGCAAACCCAGCAGAAGAAAGGAAATATCCAAGATCAGAGCAGAACTAAACAAAATTGAAACAGACAAACAAACAAATACAAAAGATAAATGAAACAAAAAGCTGGTTCTTTGAAAAGATAAATAAAATTGATAGATCATTAGCAAGATTAACCAAGAAAATAAAAAATGAAGATTAACTGAGAAAAGAACATAGAAAATCCAAATAACCTCAGTAAGAAATGAAACAGGAGATATTACAACTGACACTGCTGAAATACAAAAGATCATTCCAGGCTACTAGGAACACCTTTATGCACATAAACTAGAAAACACAGAAAAGATGGATAAATACCTGGAAAAATATAACCCTCCTAGCTTAAGTCAGGAATAATTAGGTACCCTGAACAGATCAATTACAAGCAGTGAGATTGAAATGGTAATTTAAAAATTACCAACAACAAAAAAGTCTAGGACCAGATGAATTCACAGCAGAATTCTATCAGGCATTCAAAGAAGAATTGGTACCAATCCTTTTGACACTATTCCACAAGATAGAGAAAGAAAGAACCCTCCCTAATTCATTCTATGAAGCCAGCATCACCCTAATACCAAAACCAGGAAAGGAAGTAACCAAAAAAGAAAACTACAGACCAATATCCCTGATAAACATAGACGCTAAAATCCTTAACAAAATACTAGCTAATTGAGTCCAACAGTGTAAAAAGATAATACACCATGAGCAAATGGGTTTCATACCAGGGATGCAGGGATGGTTTAACATACACAAGTTAATAAATGTGATACACCACATAAACAGAATTAAAAACAAATCACATGATCATCTCAATAGATGCAGAAAAAGCATTTGACAAAATCCAGCCTCCCTTTATGATTAAAACTCTCAGGAAATCGGCATACATGGGACATACCTCAATGTAATAAAAGCCATCTATGACAAACCCATAGCCAACATTATAGTGAATGGGGAAAAGTTGAAAGCATTCCCTCTGAGAAATGGAGCAAGACAAGGTTGCTCTCTCTCACCACTCCTCTTCAACATAGTACTGGAAGTCCCAGCCAAAGCAATCAGACAAGAGAAAGAAAGGGCATTCAAATTGGTAAAGAGGAAATCAAACTGTCACTGTTCGTTTACCTTGAAAACCCTAAAGTCTCCTCCAGAAAACTCCTAGAACCGATAAAAGAATTCAGCAAAGTTTCTGGATACAAGATTAATGTACACAAATCAGTAGCTCTCCTATACACCAACAGCAACCAAGTGGAGAATCAAATCAGGAACTCAACTCCTTTTACAATAGCTACAAAAACAAAAACAAAAACAAAAAACTTAGGAATATACTTGCAGCCGGGCGCGGTGGCTCAAGCCTGTAATCCCAGCACTTTGGGAGGCCGAGACGGGCGGATCACGAGGTCAGGAGATTGAGACCATCCTGGCTAACATGGTGAAACCCCGTCTCTACTAAAAATACAAAAAATTAGCCGGGCGAGGTGGCGGGCGCCTGTAGTCCCAGCTACTCGGGAGGCTGAGGCAGGAGAATGGCGTAAACCGGGAGGCGGAGCTTGCAGTGAGCTGAAATCCGGCCACTGCACTCCAGCCTGGGCGACAGAGCGAGACTCCATCTCAAAAAAAAAAAAAAAAAAAAAGAAATATACTTAACCAAGGAGGCGAAAGAATTCTACAAGGAAAACTACAAAACACTGCTGAAATAAATCATAGATGACACAAACAAATGGAAACACATCACATGCTCATGGATGGGCAGAATCAATATTGTGAAAATGATCTTACTGCCAAAAGCAATCTACAAATTCAATGCAATCCCCATCAAAATACCATCATCATTCTTCACAGAATTAGAGAAAACAATCCTAAAATTCATATGGAACCAAAAAAGAGCCTGCATAGCTAAAGCAAGACTAAGCAAAAAGAACAAATCTGGAGGCATCACACTACTTGATTTCAAACTATATTAAAAGGCCATCGTCACCAAAATAGCACAGTACTGGTATAAAATGGCACATAGACAAATGGAACAGAATAGAGAACCCAGAAATAATCCCAGATACAGTCAACTGATCTTCGATAAAGCAAACAAAAACATAAAAGTGGGGAAATGGATACCCTTTTCCACAAATGGTAATAACTGGCTAGCCACATGTAGGAGAATGTGGGATAATTAGCTAGCCACATGTAGGAGAATGAAACTGGATCCTCATCTCTCACCTTATACAAAACTTAACTCAAGATGGATTAAGAATTTAATCTAAGACAAGAAACTGTAAAATTACAGAAGATAGCATTGGACAAACCCTTCTAGACATTGGCTTAGGCAAGGACTTCATGACCAAGAACACTAAAGCAAATACAATAAAAAAAAAAGATAATTAGCTGAGACTAATTAAACTAAAGATCTTTTGCACAGCAAAAGGAACATTCAGCAGAGTAAACAGCAACTCACAGAGTGGGAGAAAATATTCACAATCTATACATCTGACAAAGGACTAATATCCACAATCTACAATGAACTCAAGCAAATCACTAAGAAAAAAACAAACAATCCTATCAAAAAGTGGGCTAAGGACATGAATAGACAATTATCAAAAGAAGATATACAAATGGCCAACAAACATATGAAAAAATGCTCAACATCACTAATGATCAGGGAAATGCAAATCAAAACTACAATGTGATACCACCTTACTCCTGCAAGAATGGCCATAATAAACACATTAAAAAACAGTAGATGTTGGCATGGATGCAGTGATCAGGGAACACTTCTACACTGCTTGGTGGGAATGTAAACTAGTACAGCCACTACGGAAAACAGTGTGGAGATTCCTCAAAGAACTAAAAGTAGAACTACCCCTTGATCCAGCAATCCCACTATTGGGTATCTACTCAGAGGAAAACAAGTCATTGTATGAAAAAGATACTTGCACACACATGTTTACAGCAGCACAATTTGCAATTGTAAACCAACCCAAATGCCCATCAATCAATGAGTGGATAAAGAAACTGTGATTGATATATATACATATATATATATTTCTCAACATATAGAAATATATATACATATTTTGCAACACATAAATATATATCTCAACATATATAACTATATATATTTATCGACATATAAATATATATATGTTTCTCAATCATATATATGTGATGGAATACTACTCAGCCATAAAAAGGAATGAACCAATGGCATTGCATCCACCTGGATAAGATTGGAGACCATTATTCTAAGTGAAGTAATTTAGCAATGGAAAACCAAATATTGTATGTTCTCACTGATATGTGGGAGCTAAGCTATGAGGATTCAAAGCCATAAGAATGACACAATAGATTTGGGGAACTTGGGGGTAAGGGCGGGAGCGGGGTGAGGGATAAAAGACTACAAATAAGGTGCAATGTATGTTGCACGGGTGACGAGTGTACCAAAATCTCACAGATCACCACAAAAGGATTTATGTAACCAAATACCACCTATACCCCAATAACCTATGGAAAATTTTTTTAAAAATAAAATAAATTCCATTTTCTCAATTTCAAGGAATGCCCAATTTTCCCAATTTTAAACTCAACCTAAAAAAAAATTCCCTGTGGAGGACCAAACTTGATCCACTAGATAATAACTCTTACTCAACCTCATTGCTTCATGAAATCTCTTTGCTCCCTGCCCCCGCCAATCCCCCTACTCCACCCCAGGCTACGTTCTTGGCACTGATCTTATTCCAAGGACTGGGCCAGGCCCATGGGTACACACACACACACATACACACACACACACACACACACACACACACACACACACACAGCCTAGGCATTTACATCAACTGCATCAAAAGAGATAATCCCATATTTTAGGAAATGGAAAGTTATTCTCATAGTGACAAAGGTAAATCACGTAACCTTTGGATTTAATTCACTTAATGACTTACTTATCAGGCTTCAGTTATGTGTGTACCCAGTAGTATGTTAAGGGACTGAGAAGGATGAGGAGGTGCAAAGAGTACAAAAGAAGAAAACAAAAACCTAGGAAGCCATAGTCCTGCTTTTCAAGAAACTTGAAATCTCTGGTGAAAAAAGGCATGCATGTGTTATACAACGATGGTAATTGACAGTTAACTTTTATGAGCAGCTCACTATGTGCCAGCCAATGTATACGTTATTATTTTCTAATCCTATATTGTGTATATTAGTTATCCATCACTCCATAACAAATTACCACAAAACTTAGTAACTTAAAACAATAAATATTAATTATCAGTTTCCGTGGATGTAGCATTTGATATAATTGGCTAAGGCTACAGACACCTGAAGGATTGACTGGGGATAGAGAATACACTTCCACAGTGGCTCACTCACACAACTGGCAAGTTGATTATGGCTATTGGCAGGAGGCCTCAGTTTCTCCCCATGTGGGCATCTCTAGAGAGATGCTTAAGTGTCTTCATGACATGGTAGCACATGGTACCACATTCTAAGCAAATTATTGTATGGCTTTTGAATATATTCATTCTAGAGAATAAGTAGTATCTCATTGTGGTTTTTTACTCTTAAATTTTTGTTTTAATGTTTATATATTTAGGGGATACAAGTGCAGATTTCTTCTTTTTTATTATACTTTTTAAGTTCTAGGGTACATGTGTACACGTGCAGGTTTGTTACATATGTATACATGTGCCATGTTGGTGTGCTGCACCCATTAACTCATCATTTA
>NW_012114533.1:3660084-3660322 GCF_000951035.1 Colobus angolensis palliatus | reverse complement strand
TATAAGGTGTAAGGAAGGGATACAGTTTCAGCTTTCTAAATATGGCTAGTCAGTTTTCCCAGCACAATTTATTAAACAGGGAATCCTTTCCCCATTTCTTGTTTTTCTCAGGTTTGTCAAAGATCAGATGGTTGTAGACGTGTGGTATTATTTCTGAGGGCTCTGTTCTGTTCCATTGGTCTATATCTTGGTTTTGGTACCAGTACCATGCTGTTTTGGTTACTGTAGCCTTGTAGTA
>NW_012114533.1:3657975-3658421 GCF_000951035.1 Colobus angolensis palliatus | reverse complement strand
GATTTGGCTCTCTGTTTGTCTGTTATTGGTGTACAGGAATGCTTGTGATTTTTGCACATTGATTTTGTATCCTGAGACTTTGCTGAAGTTGTTTACCTGCTTAAGAAGGTTTTGGGCTGAGACAATGGGGTTTTCTAAATATACAATCATGTCATCTGCAAACAGGGACAATTTGACTTCCTCTTTTCCTAAATACCCTTTATTTGTCTGTTATTGGTGTATAGGAATGCTTGTGATTTTTGCACATTGATTTTGTATCCTGAGACTTTGCTGAAGTTGCTTACCTGCTTAAGAAGGTTTTGGGCTGAAACGATGGGGTTTTCTAAATATACAATCATGTCATCTGCAAACAGGGACAATTTGATTTTCTCTTTTCCTAATTGAATACCCCTTATTTCTTTCTCCTGCCTGATTGCCCTTGCCAGAACTTCCAACACTATGTTGAA
>NW_012114533.1:3657598-3657925 GCF_000951035.1 Colobus angolensis palliatus | reverse complement strand
ATTTGATTCTTCTGTCTTTTCTTCTTTATTAGTCTTGCTAGTGGTCTATCAATTTTGTTGATCTTTTCAAACAGCCAGCTCCTGGATTCATTGATTTTTTGAAGGGTTTTTTTTGTGTCTGTATCTCCTTCAGTTCTGCTCTGATCTTAGTGATTTCTTTTCTTCTGCTAGCTTTTGAATATGTTTGCTCTTGCTTCTCTAGTTCTTTTAATTGTGATGTTAGGGTGTCAAATTTAGATCTTCCTGCTTTCTCTTGTGGGCATTTAGTGCTATACATTTCCCTCTACACACTGCTTTAAATGTGTCCCAGAGATTCTGGTATGTTTT
>NW_012114533.1:3657280-3657548 GCF_000951035.1 Colobus angolensis palliatus | reverse complement strand
TTAGCATGAAGGCTGTTGAATTTTGTCAAAGGCCTTTTCTGCATCTATTGAGATAATCATGTGGTTTTTGTCTTTGTTTCTGTTTATATGATGGATTACGTTTATTGATTTGCATATGTTGAGCCAGTCTTGCATCCCAAGGATGCAGCCCACTTGATCATGGTGGATAAGCCTTTTGACATGTTGCTGGATTCCGTTTGCCAGTATTTTATTGAGGATTTTTGCATCAATGTTCATCAGGGACATTTGTCTAAAATTCTCTTTTTTT
>NW_012114533.1:3656447-3657230 GCF_000951035.1 Colobus angolensis palliatus | reverse complement strand
TAGTTTGATTGCACTGTGGTCTGAGAGACAGTTTGTTATAATTTCTGTTCTTTTACATTTGCTGAGAAGTGCTTTACTTCCAACTATGTGGTTAATTTTTGAATAAGTGCCATGTGGTGCTGAGAGGAATGTATATTCTGTTGATTTGGGGTCGACAGTTCTGTAGATGTCTATGAGGTCCGTTTGGTGCAGAGCTGAATTCAATTTCTGGATATCCTTGTTAACTTTCTGTATCATTGATCTGTCTAATGTTGACAGTGAGGTGTTAAAGTCTCCCATTATTATTGTGTGGGAGTCTAAGTCTCTTTATAGGTCTCTAAGGACTTGCTTTATGAATCTGGGTGCTCCAGTATTGGGTGCATATATATTTAGGATAGTTAGCTCTGCTTGTTGAATTGATCCCTTTACCATTATGTAATGGCCTTCTTTGTCTCTTTTGATCTATGTTGGTTTAAAGCCTGTTTTATCAGAGACTAGGATTGCAACCCCTGCTTTTTTTTGTTTTCCATTTGCTTGGTAGATCTTCCTCCATCCCTTTATTTTGAGTGTATGTGTGTCTCTGCCTGTGAGGTGGGTCTCCTGAATACAAGACACTGATGGGTGTTGACTCTTTATCCAATTTGCCAGTCTGTGTCTTTTAACTGGAGCATTTAGCCCATTTACATTTAAGGTTAATGTTGTTATGTGTGAATTTGAACCTGTCATTATGATATACCTGGTTATTTTGCTTGTTAGTTGATGCAGTTTCTTCCTAGCGTCAATGGTCTTTTTTTTTTTTTTTTT
>NW_012114533.1:3630165-3650945 GCF_000951035.1 Colobus angolensis palliatus | reverse complement strand
GTGAATCTGACAATTGTGTGTCTTGGAGTTGCTCTTCTTGAGGAGTATCTTTGTGGTGTTCTCTGTATTTCCTGAATTTGAATGTTGGCCTGCCTGTCTAGGTTGGGGAAGTTCTCCTGGATAACACCCTGAAGAGTGTTTTCCAACTTGATTCCATTCTCCCCGTCACTTTCAGGTACACCAGTCAGATGTAGATTTGGTCTTTTCACATAGTCCCATATTTCTTGGAGGCTTTGTTAGTTCCTTTTTACTCTTTTTTCTCTAAACTTCTCTTCTCACTTCATTTCATTCATTTGATCTTCAATCACTGATACCCTTTCTTCCACTTGATCAAATCTGCTACTGAAGATTGTGCATGTGTCACATAGTTTTTGTGCCATGGTTTTCAGCTCCATCAGGTCATTTAAGGTCTTCTGTATGCTGTTTATTCTAGTTAGCCATTCGTCTAATCTTTTTTCAAGGTTTTTAGCTTCTCTGCGATGGGTTCGAATATCCTCCTTTAGCTCAGAGAAGTTTGTTATTACGGATCATCTGAAGCCTTCTTCTCTCAACTTGTCAAAGTCATTCTCCATCCAGCTTTGTTCCACTGCTGGCGAGAAACTGCATTCCTTTGGAGGAGAAGAGGCGCTCTGATTGTTAGAATTTTCAGCTTTTCTGCTCTCATTTCTCCCCATCTTTGTGGTTTTATCAACCTTGTTCTTTGATGATGGTGATGTACAGATGGGGTTTTGGTGTGGATGTCCTTTCTGTTTGTTAGTTTTCCTTCTAATGGTCAGCACCCTCAGCTGTGGGTTTGTTGGAGTTTTCTGGAGGTCCACTCCAGACCCTGTTTTCCTGGGTATCATCAATGGAGGCTGCAGAACAGCAAATATTGCAGGACAGCAAATGTTGCTGCCTGATCCTTCCTCTGGAAGCTTCCTCTCAGAGGGTCACCTGGCCATATGAGGTGTCAGTTGGCCCCTACTGGGAGGTGCCTCCCAGTTAGGCTACTTGGGGGTCAGGGACCCACTTGAGGAGGCAGTCTGTCTGTTCTCAGATTTCAAACTCCATTATGGGAGAACCACTACTCTCTTCAAATCTGTCAGACAGGGAAGTCTGCAGAAGTTTCTGCTGCCTTTTGTTCAGCTATGGCCTGCCCCCAGAGGTGGAATCTACAGAGGCAGGAAGACCTCCTTAAGCTGTGGTGGGCTCCACCCTGTTCAAGATTCCTGGTCACTTTGTTTACCTACTCAAGTCTCAGCAATGGCAGACGCCCCACCCCAGCCTCACTGATGCCTTGCAGTTCGATCTCAGACTGCTGTGTTAGCAGTGAGCGAGGCTCGTGGGTGTGGGACCCTCCGAGCCAGGTGCGGGATATAATCTCCTGGTGTGCCATTTGCTACGACCACTGTAAAAGCTCAGTATTAGGGTGGGAGTGTCCCAGTTTTGCAGGTACGATCTGTCACAGCTTCCTGTGGCTAGGAAAGGGAATTCTCTGACCCCTTGTGCTTCCCAGGTAGGCGATGTCCCACCCTGCTTTGGCTGACACTCCATGGGCTGCATCCACTGTCCAACAGGCCCCAGTGAGATGAACCCAGTACCTCAGCTGGAAGTGTAGAAATCACCCGTCTTCTGTGTCGCTCATGCTGGGAGCTGTAGACTGGAGCTGTTCCTATTCAGCCATCTTGGAACCTCCCCAGAAGAGGCAAGTACAGATTTCTTACATGCATATATTGCGTAGTGGTGAAGTCTGGGCTTTTAGTGTACCCATCACCCAAATAGTGAATATTGTACCCAATAGGTAATTTTCTAACCCTAACCCTCCTCCTACCCTCCCACCTTCTGTAGTCTCCAATGTCTAATAGTCCACACTGTATATCCATAGGTACCCTTTATTTAGCTCCAAATTATAAGAGAGAACACACTGTATTTGATTTTCTGAGCTATTTCACTTAGGATAGTGGCTTCAAGTTCCACCAATGTTGCTGGAAAAGATATAATTTTATTATTTCTTATGGCTGAGTAGTATTCCATGCTATATATAAAATACATTTTCTTAATCCAACCTTCTGTTGATGGACACAGTTTGATTTCATCCTTGTTATTCTGAATAGTACTGCAATAAAGACATTAATGCAGATATCTTTTTGATATAATCATTTCTTTCCATTTGGACATATACACAGTTGTGGGATTGTTGGATTGAATGGTACTTCTATCCTTAGTTCTTTAAGAAATCTCCATACTGTTTTCCATAAAGGTTGTACTAATTTACATCCCTACCAATAACATATAATTGTTCCCTTTTTTCTACATCTTTGCCAACATTTGTTGTTTTGACTTTTTAGTAATAGCCATTCTGACTGGTGTAAGATGGTATCTTATTGGGGTTTTCAGTTGCATTTCTCTGATGATTAGTGATGTTGAACACGTTTTCTTATGTTCTTTGGCCACTTGTATGTTTTCTTTTGAAAAATGTCTGTTCATATCCTTGCACAATTTTTAATGGGATTATTTGCTTTTATCTTGTTGAGTTATTTGAGTTCCTTGCAGATTATTGATATTAGTCCTCTGTTGTATGCATAATGTGCAAATATTTTCTCCCATTCTGTAAGTTGTCTGTTTACTCTGTTTGTTGTTCCTTTTGTTTTGCAGAGGTTTTTTGTTTAATCAAGTCCCATTTTTCTATTTTTGTTCTTGCTATGTTTGCTTTTGAGGACTTGGTCATAAATTCTTTGCCTAGGCCAATGTCCAGAAGAGTTTTTCCCAGATTTTCTTTGAGGATTTTTATAGTTTCAGGAATTACATTTAGTTCTTTAATCTATCTTCATTTAATTTTTGTTTATGGCGAGAGGTATGGGTGGTTTCATTCTTTTGCATATGGCTATCCAATTTTCCCAGCACCATTTGTTGAATAGGGTGTCCTTCCCCCCCTTTTTTTTTTTTGTTTGGTTTGTTGAAGATCAGTTTGTTATAGGTATGTGGCTTTATTTCTGGGTTCTTTATTCTATTCCATTGATTCTTTTTTTTTTTTTTTTTTTTTCAGACAGAGTCTCGCTTTGTCACCAGGCTGGAGTGCAGTGGAGTGACATCGGCTCACTGTAGCCCCAGCCTCCCAGGCTCAAGCAATTCTCATGCCTCAGCCTTGCAAATAGCTGGGATTACAAGTGTGTGCCACCATGCCCAGCTGATTTTTTTTTTTTTGTAGTAGAGATGAGGTTTCACCATGTTGACCAGGCTGGTCTCCAACTTCTGGCCTCAAGTAATCCACCCTCTGCCTTCCAAAGTGCTGGAATTACAGGCGTGCACCACTGCACCTAGCCTATTCCATTGATGTATGTGTATTTACTTACACCAGTACCACACTACTTTACTACTTTGGTGACTATAGCCTTGTAGTATAATTCAAACTGAGTAATGGATGCCTTGAGCTTTGTTCTTTTTGCTTAGGATTGCTCTGGCTATTCAGGCCCTTTTTTGGTTATATATGAATTTTAGGATTGTTTTTTATAATTCTGTGAAAAATGACATTGGTAATTTGATATGTATTGCATTGAATCTGTAGATTACTTTGGGGACTATGGTCATTTTAACAATGTTGAGTCTTCCAATCCATAAGCATGGGATGTTTTTCCATTTGTGTAATCTACAATTTCTTTCATGAATGTTTTGTAGTTCTCCTTATAAAGATCTTTCACTTCCTTGGTTAAACATATTCCTAGGTTTTTTTTTTTTTTGGTAGCTATTCTAAATAGGATTGCCTTCTTGATATGGTCCTCAGCTAGATTGTTATTGTTGTATAGAAACACTACTGATTTCTGTAAGTTAATTTTGTATCCTGAAACTACTGCATTCATTTATCAAATCTAAAAGCTTTTTTGGAGGAGGCTTTGGGGTTTTCTAGATAGAAGATCATATCATCAGCAAATAGGAATAATTTGACTTCCTCTTCCCAATTTGGATGCCTTTTATTTTTTTCTCTTGCCTGATCCGCCTGGTGAAGACTTCCAGCACGAAGTTGAATAAGAGTGGTGCAAGTGGGCATTCTTGTACTGTTCCAGTTAGAGGAAATGCTTTCAATTTTTCTCCACTAAGTGTGATGTTGGCTGTGGGTTTGTCATATATGACCTTATTATGTTAAGGTATGTTTCTTCTATGCCTAGTTTGTTGAGGATTTTTATCATGAAGGGATGTTGAATTTTGTTGAATGCATTTTCTGTATCTATTGAAATGATCATATAGGTTTTTGTCTTTAATTCTGTTTATGTGATGTATCACATTTATTGATTTGCATACATTGAACCATTCTTGCATTCCTGGGATAAATCCTACCTGATCATGGTGTATTATCTTTTCGATATGCTGTTGGATTTGATTTGCTAATATTTTGTTAAGGGTTTTTGCATCAATGTTCATCAGGGATACTGGTCTATAGTTTTCATTTTTTGTCATGTCCTTGTCTTGTTTTGGTATCAGGATGATACCGACCTTGTAGAATGAGTTAAGGAGACTTCACTCTTCCTCTATTTTTTGAAATAGCTTCAGGAGAATTAGCAATAGTTCTTCTTTGTATACTTGGCAGAATTTGGCTGTGAATCCATATGGTTCTGGGCTTTTTCTGTTGTTGTTGATAGATTTTTTATTACTGATTCAATCTCACTACTCATTATTGTTCTGTTTGTTCAGGAGTTCTGTTCTAGTTGAATCTCAGAAGATTGTATGTTTCCAGAAATTTACCCACTTCCTCTAGGTATTCTAGTTTGTGGGCATATAGTTGTTCATAATAGCCTCTGATGATCTTTTGTATTTCTGTGGTATCATTTTAATGTCTTATTTTTCATATCCATTTGTTTATTTGGATCTCCTCTCTTCTTTCTTGGTCTAGCTAGTGACTTATCAATTTTGTTTACATTTTCAAATAAGCAACTTTTCATTCATTGAGTTTTCTGGTCTCTATTTCATTTAGTTATGATCTAATCTTCATTATATCTTTTCTTCTGCTAACTTTGGGTTTGGTTTGTTCTTGTTCTAGTTCCTTGAGATGTGACACTAAGTTGTTATTTTGTAATCTTTCTACTTTTTGGATGTAGATATTTAATGCTATAAACTTCCCTCTTAGGATTGCTTTTGCTGTATCCCACAGGTTTTGGTACGCTGTGCTTTCATTTTCATTCATTTCAAATTTTTAAAAAAATTTCCATCTTAATTTCTTTCTTTCTTTTGCAGACAGGGTTTCATTCTTTCACCCAGGCTGGAGTGCAGTGGTGCGATCACAGCTCACCACAGACTCAACCTCCTGGGCTCAAGCAATCCTTCTGCCTCAGCCTCCTGGGTAACTGGGACTATAGGTGCACATCACGATGCCCAGCAAATTTTTAAAAATTTTCTGTAGAAATTGGGTCTTACTATGTTGTCCAGGCTGGTTTTGAACTCCCACAGGGCAGTGGGTATCGTCCTGTGTGTGTGTAGGAGAGCCTGGTTTCCCTGTCTGTTCTTGGCTGGGCAGCAGCTGCAGCTGCATCAGTCTGAATTCAGCCTAAGGGCAGGATGTAGCCCAACATTAAACTCTCAAAATGGTGCCTTGGGTCTGGGACCAGAGAGGGTAGGGCACGTTCCAGGCAAGCAGTGTGGGCAAGAAGCTGTGGGGAAATGCAATCCACTCACATCTCAGTCACACAGCAGCCTACTGCAGGGCAGTGGTATTGTCTTAGATATGTATAGGAAAGCCTGGTTTCCCTGACCCTCCTTGGCTGGGTTTATGTCTCAGTCTCAACAGCAGCCCACAGAAGGGTGGTAGGGACTCTCCCAGAGGTGCGTGAGAGCACTTGGTCTCCCCTCTCCCTTTCTGGAGTAGTGCAACAGCCACAGCCATGTCTGTAGATCCTTGGTATCTAGACTATTAAAATAATGCGTGGCTGAGGCTGCTCTAGTCTCAGATGCCTGTAGGATTCCATCTGGATTTCTTTTCTGGAGCAACATCTCTGTGCAATTTTAGGCAGCTCCATATATCAGGCCCGAGGTCCTAAGTTGGTTGGGGTTTTCTTGCATAGCCAAGATCATTAAAGCTCTTTTTGGAGTATGGAGCCCTAGGGATTTCTCTCTTATTGTTTCCCGGCGTCGGGGAGCCTCTTGGAGCTCTCAGTCAGTCCCCAAACCCTCTCCTTACTTACTTCTGGTGCTTCCCATCACTTCTCTGGTGAGTCCTAGCATTCTCTACTAGACAATCTCTTTAAAATATATCTACTTACTCTTCTGGTTCCTCTCCATAAAAGAGGCACATACTACCTGTGTTTAGTCAGCCATCTTCTCATTGTAGTTTTAATTTGCATTTCTCTAATGACTAATGATTTTGAACATCTTTTGAACAGATGGCTAATTTGCCATCTGTATATCTTATTTGGTGAAGTGCACAAATCTTTCATCTATTTGCACCTGGGTTGTTTGCTTTCTTTTATTTAATTTTGAGAATTCTTTTCATATTCTAGATACAAGTCCTATATATGTGATTTGCAAATATTTTCTCCCACAGAAGGATAATCCACTGTGTGGCTTATCTTTTCATTCTCTTAGTAGTATGTTTCGAAGAGGAGTAGATCTTAGTTGCTTTTCTTGGGGGGGGGGTAGGGTCTCACTCTGTCACTCAGGCTGGAGTGCAGTGGCACAGTCATAGCTCACTGCAGCCTCGAACTCCTGGGCTCACATGATTCTCTCACCTCAGCCTCCTGAGTAACTAGGATGAGAGGTCCATGCCACCATGCCTGGCATATATTTTTATTTTTAAGTTGTTTTTAGAGATAGAGTCTGATTGTGTTGCTCAGGCTGGCTGTGAACTCCTGGCCTCAATCAGTCCTCCCACCTCAGCCTCCCAAAGAGCTGAGATTACAGGCATGAGCTATCATGCCTGGCCTAGATCTTAGTTTCAATGGAGACCGATTTATTAAGGTTTTCTATTGGTGTGTGAGTGTGTGTCTTGCTTTTGCTGTTGAATCTAAGAAATTTCAAGGCTACCAAGATTTTCTCCTCTATTTTCTTTTACAAGTTTTATCGTTTTAGCTCTTACATCCAGAACTATGATCTATTTCAAGTTAGTTTTTATATGTGATGTTAGATTTTTTTTGTCACTGTTAGTTTTTACTTATTAATATTTCTCTGTGATCTTATCCTATGTGTACATAAAGAACTTCCTTTTGTTTTTCCAGGTACAACAGCAGGTTCTTTTCTGATTCCTCAAAGTCCTGCATGGGGTAGAGGCAGAGATAGAAGAGAATGTAAACACTGGGTTCCACCTGCTGGAGCTTAAGGGAAGACCCCTTACCCAGATAGGGACTGACTGGAGAGGTGGAAGGGAACAAGGTGAAAGGTAAGGGTCCTGGTGAGAGAAAGCAGGGGGGCCTGAGAAAACAGAGGAAGGTGGTTGAGAAATGTTCTCTTGTATGCTCTTTAAGAAAAGCAAATGCCCCCTCCTTTTTTTTTCTTTGTCCCAGAAAGCACGTCTCTTTATCTAGAATTAGGTCGTGTGCCCACTCCTGAAACAGTAGCTATGACCAAGGGATGAGATTTTTTCCAATACTCAGGTCTGGCTTGCATGTGCCATTCCCAGGGCCAGGAGTGGAGTCAGAATCCTCAAATGACATGCTATACATGAGGAGGGTGTCCACACTCAAGTAAAATTTGGATGGATACCAAGAGAAGGGGTTACGTTCCCTTCTCACAATGCCTCATAGTTCAAGCTCATAGTTCAAGTACAATGGGCTTTTAGAGTTTGCCATACTGTTCTCCCACCCCAGCCTCCCTCACCCTGGTCTCTCTGAGGAGGGATCTTTTACTTCTCTGAATGACCTGTGGTATTGATTTTCTGTATTTTTCAAATTTTCAATCATCCTACTTGTTAATTTACTTTCTGCAGATACTGTCATCGCCCTGCTGTGCTGTCTTCATTCCTCACAGTACCCTAACACAAAGCTGTGGTGTTATCAGACTTTCACTGAAGGTTTGGGGTCCCAAAGAGGATTATAACATAGCACAAAACTCAAAATTGAACATGGATTATGTCATTATCATTATCCAAAAGTTCCCTGACCAAACTCATTTTAAGGACTGCGGTAATTTAAAAGGATGTCTACAAATTAGTTGATACTTCTTTATTCAAAAGGTGGAGCCCAATTCCCCTCCCCTTGAATGTGGGCTAGGAGTTAGTGACTCACTTTTAACAAATAATGTGTGGCAGAAGTGAAGATATTTGACTTCTGAGGCTAGGTCATACAAAGGATAAAGCTTCTACCTGGCTCATTCTCTTTAGGACCACCCTGGGGGAAGCCAGCTACCATGGAATGAAGGTACTCAAGCAGCCCTGGGAAAGAACCATGTGAAAAGAAACTGGGGCCTCCCACCAATACCCAGCATCAACTTGCCAGCCATGCATGCCATCTTGGAAAGATATTCGCTAGTTTCAGCTAAGATTTTAGCAGACTATAACCCCAGCTGACATCTTGATTGCAACCTCATGAGAAGATCCTGAGTTGAGAGGCAACCAAATTCTTGACCCACAGAAACTGAGAGATAATAATGCTTATTGCTATTTTAAGCCACAAAGTTTTGGAGTAATTTGCTATGTAGCAACAGATAAGTAATACAGTGAGTCTCTCATGAGCTGTTTACTTCAGTCTTATCTGCCATCTTGCCTTGATCCTTCCTCTTTTTTCATCTCTTTTTCTTTTTTCCTTGCCAGAGCTCCCCAAACCCAGTCTCTAGAGGGAATGCTCAAAATTACTGTATTTCACTTTGCAGAGTAATTTAAGTCTTCTTGGTCTAAATATCTCCCATCTAGGTTAAACCCAAGGGATTCCATCTTTTCAGACCAAACATATCTGTTAAGGTCTAAAACAGATATTCTGTCTTCCTACCAGGCCCAGTGGCATCAGGTCCAATCAGACAGCTGCCAGCTTGCCCTAATAGAAGTATATATAGGCAAAGTACTATAAGAGCAAAGAATAAGAAGCATGTAAGCTGACTTGGGGTTCATGGAGGAGGTAATATTTGAGCTGAGTTTTTAAGGATATGTAGGAGTTCATTTGGTAGAGAAGTGAATGAAAGTTACACAGAGTAACAGCAAGTAAAAAGGCTCAGAGTTGAGAAAAGTTATAATCAATGCTGAGAACTTTAAATATGTAAGGGTTCTGGGTGATAACATCTATTAGTGAGCCTGGAAGCTGTTGGGGGCTAGATCATATCGGGCATTGAAAGTCACATGCAGGAGTCACAGGCAACATAAATCCCTGATTCACTGACTTAAAAATAAGAACAATAAGGAATTTAGTATTTCAAATAATAAGCACAAGGTGAGACTGCTCCAATGTCTTAATTTAGCAGCTTGATGATGTTATCAAGAACCCAGTTTCTTCTGTATTTCTATTCTGTTATCCCCAATCTTGTACCCCCATGATTATAAGATGGTTACAGCAGCTCCAGGCATCATGTCCTTAAGATTACACCTGGACAGCCTGGGCAACATGGTAAAACCCCATCTCTCCCAAAAATACAAAAAACTAGTCAGGTGTGGTGGCGTGTGCCTGTAGTCCCAGTTACTCAGGAGGCGGGAGGATTGCTTGAGCCTGGGAGGCAGAGGTTGCACCACCACACTCCAGCCTGGGTAACAGAGTGAGACCCATCTCAAAAACAACAACAACAAAAAGATCACACCTGGAAGTAGAAAGGGGGCCTTCTCTTCTTTCTCTCTCATTATATAAATTTTTTTAAATAAATGGGATCTTGCTATATTGCCCAGGCTGGAGTGCAGTGGCTACTGATAGGCACAATCATAACACGCATCTGGAGAAAACTGCAAATATAATTGTAAGGCAAGGCTTTAAAGAGCAGTTAAAAACTTGTTTTGAAATACAGGTTTCTAGAATTTGTTTCAACATGTTGAGTTACAGCAAATGAAATAGAGAAATAGTCTCAGTGCTTTTTAATTTGCCCTGGTGACTGGAAACCTTAGAACTCAGCCTTATGAGCTGTTAATCAGATAAGCACTGCAGGTTTTCGCAAAGAATCATGCTTGACAAATGCTTGAGGGCATATGGATTTATTGAAGGAAGTATTGTCCAAACCAGACTGACAAAATTTTACAAAGAAAATAGAATTTTAAAATGTTGGGATTAAAATGTAGATCTTATTTGAGCATGGTGGTGTGCACCTGTAATCCCAGCTACTCGGGAGGCTGACGCAGGAGAATCACTTGAACCCAGGAGGCAGAGGTTGCAGTGAGCCGAGATGACGCCACTGCATTCCAGCCTGGGGGACAAAGCGAGACCCCTTCTCAAAAAAAAAGGTAGATATTTTTCTGTTTTGAGATGTAGTTATGAAATGTAAATTAGAGAATGTTTCAATGAACTTTTGAATTATAAGTTAATATAGTTTATAAACCATATGAATTAAGTGCTATTTTAAAAATAGATAGGAATTATACTTCCACTCAAAAACACCTTGAACTCCTGGCCTCAAGAGATCCTCCTACGTCAGCTTTCTAAGTAACTGGGATTACAGCTGCATGCCACCACACCCAGCCCCATTATGAAAAATTTTCATTGACTTCTATCTGTATTTTTTTTTCTTTCAATAACTTTGCTATGAATGTATCTCTTTTTAAGATGAAGAAAACTTTGCCTAGAAGTGTCTTCCCTCCTCCCTGGCCATTCTTTGCAACAGCTGATTTCCCTTTCATATTATTAGCTAAAATTGTATCATATGCCTATTTAAACCAATATTTTGTGAGGGTATGGGCCCACCATGATTGACTTAGACAATCGCAGTTTACCTCCTGGGACTGAGGTTGGAGCTTAGCACCCTTCAAGAACATGGTCAAGCATATTCAGTGTGGTTACTTGTCAAGTTAACAAGGTAGAAGAGAGAGCCTACTTCTGGAATAGGCTATCAGTGGGATCTCCCACACCATGCTAAGGAATTTGGACTATATCTCATTGGAATAAGAAACTACTATGGGATCACAGGATGGGCTAAAAAAAATAATAATAAGGAACTTCTGGAATAGGCTGTCAGTGGGATCTGCCACACCATGCTTAGGAATTTGGACTGTATCTCGTCAAAATAAGAAACTACTATGGGACCACAAGATGGGCTAAAATAAATAAATAAGGAATTAGTGAAGGATTTAAAATCAGGAAGTAGCATGATGAGATTTCCCAATGGCAACAGAATCAAGGGGCACTCAGGAGGGGCATGGGTCTGGAGGCAGGGCCACCAGTTAGAAGGCTTCATTAGAAGATCTTGGAGAGGATTTTAGGCACTTGAATTAAGCACCCCTAATGACTCATTGGATGGAAAAGGAAAAAGAAATTTAGAAAGAAGATATTCTAGGATGATTCCCATACAGGTTCCTGCTCTGGTGAATCACAGAGTATTTTGTCAAAATGGAGAATATGGATGGAGGAGATTTGGGTGGATATGATGAGAATGGAGAGATAATGCGTTTATTTGGGACAATGGGGTGCTTGAAAGACAGGTGAAGAGAGATGGGTAAACTTGGAAGGGAGAGTGTAGACCACATGACACTCCTTCAAATTCCTTTAGAGGGTAGGGTAGAATGGAGTGTGGAGGCAAGGAGAATCCATAAGGGGAAATGAAGCAAAGCAAACAACTAGCACCTGATATAGGAACTGTTGGGCTGATTTTGCTCAGGGCTGGGCATCAAGCACATCTGGAGAAAATTGCAAATGTAACTGTAAGGAAAGCCTTTAAAGAGCAGTTAAAAACCTGTTTTGAAACATAGGTTTCTACAATTTGTTGCAACACGTTGAGTTACAGCAAATGAAATAGAGAAATAGTCTCAGTGCTTTTTAATTTGCCCTGCTGACTGGAAACCTCAGAACTTAGCCCTATGAGCTGTTAACCAGATAAGCATTGCTGGTTTTTGTAAAGAATTATGCTTGACAAATGCTTGAGGGCATATGGATTTATTGAAGGAAGTATTGTCCAAACCAGACTGACAAAGAAAGTTTTACAAAGAAAATATAATGAAAAGATGTTGGGATTAAAATGTAGGTCTTTTCTGTTTTATGATGTAGTTATGAAATCTAAATTAGAGGATGTTTCAATGAACTTTTGAATTATAAGTTAATATAGTTCATAAACCATGGGAATTAAGTACTATTTAAAAAATAGGAATTATACTTCCACTCAAAAACACCTATTTTGTGGAACACTAAAGTTTGAAATATATATATAGATAGATAGATTAGACTTAGAACTCACAGAAGGCAAATTCAAGAAATTTAAAAAACTTACTCCAAAACATTATTTTAGTTCTTTCCATATCTATTTTGTTCTTGGAACTGAACTGGGTCCTGAAATAATAAAAATAACTAGTATCTGTAATAAATAAAAATATCTGTATAATGTGGTTAATCCCAACTTTATGCAACTATTCTATTCAATGTGATTTCTAGGGGTCCAGATAAAATATAACACTTGAGGCAGAGTGGGAATTGAGGGACAGAGAAAAAAAAAACTGAGAACTGAGAACTGAAGAAGAAAGGCAAATTAGGAAGTTCAATCAGGTTAGGAGAGTAGTGGAGCAAAAAAAATGAGTCATAAGAACTGAATATAGAAACTGAACAATGGCTAGATCTTATACGACAGTTAGAACTCTGACCCACAACCTCTACAGCAACCAGCCCAGAATAATCAGGACTTGGTCAATGATACAGTTTCCCTGTTTTTTGCCTCCTCCTTTCTTCAACTCAGGACCCACTAAAGACAGCCAAATATGCCACCTACCCCAAACCAATCACATAAGAGACACTGCTTTTGTCAGCCCACCTCCAGCTTTCCCATGCTAATACCCTCAAGTCAGAGCATACATGAAACCTTCCCTTTTTGTTCACTACTAATCTTTCCTGGCCAGGTGCAGCTGCTCATCCCTGTAATCCCAGCACTTTGGGAGGCTGAGACAGGAGGATTGCTTGAGCCCAGAATTCAAGACCAGCCTGGACAACACAGTGAGACTCCATCTCTACAAAGAATTAAAAAATACAAGCCAGGCACGGTGGCACATGCCTGTAGAGCCAGCTACTCAGGAGGTTGAGGTAGGAGGATCACTTGCTCGGGAGGTGATCACTGGCTGCAGTGAACCATGATGACGCCACTGCACTCCAGCCTGGATGACAACGGAGTGAGACCCTGTAGGTAAGTAAGTAAGTAGTTTTCCTAATGTCCTGACAGGCTTTGAGTCTGCCAAATGCAAGTGATGGTGACTGACTCCCTTGTCATAGCAAGCTTTGAATAAATAAAGCATTTGGGTGGTCTTCCCCAATCCCCCCCACATCCATTTATTTGCTTATTAATTATACATCAGTTGTGTTTTATCTGCCAGACAGTGGCCAGTATTGGGAATATGTGGAAGCAGATAGTCCTTGCCTTCAAGGATATTCTGTCTAGTGGGACAGACAGACAGACATATACATATAATTGTAATTCAATGTGCTAAGTGAAACAATAGGCATGTATAAAGAAGGTATAGTAGGTCAAGCAGGACTTTTAGGGGAAGGTGACCCTTAAGAGGAGTGGTAAGGAATGAAGTGGAGGTGATTTGGTTAAGGGCCGGGACGGTTATTCAAGGCAGGTGGAGGGGCAGAATGAGCAAAACAGGGCGGGTTGCTGGAGCGTGGTAAGGAAGGCAAGCAGCGGCAGAGGACGCGGTAGGGCGGATTGTGGGGCGCAATGCAAGTGCCACGTTGGAAAGAGCTTGGACTTTATGCCGTCCTCCTGGAAATGAGATAACGGCTGGTGTAAGCAAGCAAGAAACACACACACACTCAACGCGCGCGCGCGTCGTTTCCTTTGTGTTACTGTAAGGTCAAGGAGGGCGGCGACACAGAAACTCATGATGATTGGCATTAGTAGACATTCAGTGAATGAATGAATAGACATAAGCCTTTGGTGTAAACAAATGAATGAATGGACATAAGCACTTTGGTGTAAACGTCATTGTCTTCAATGTATGTTTTTCTCACGGGGCAAGACAATGAGGTCGGGGCATCAGTTTGGGAGGTGATAGGGAAGGTTTAAGGTGGGAGAACTGCCATTCTGGTAGGGAGGGTTAGTGGGCACAAAACCAACAATAGGTTATGGGCAAGGGATGCGCTTCCGTCGCGAACACCCCGAAACCCACCCACCGGAGGTACTCTGTCCCGGGAACGGCCGTGGAGAAAGCAACCGGCCGAGAGTTCGCGCCCCTGGGAGGGCAGCGAGTACAGGGCCGCCCAGCGCCACTCACCTGTGAGCTCACCGCGGGCCCTGCAGGCGGAGCCTCGGTACGACGCCTTTCCGATTGGGCGCGGCTCAAAGTCCCGGGGCGGGCATTAGAGGCCAACCGGTCTAGGGGATTGGCCACCCTGGCGGACGGACGTGCTGCTGACGGAGCTAGTTCGCCCCTGGTTCGGCTCGTGAAGAGCCGGCCCCTCTCTGTGGGTCTTCTGTCAGTCATTGGCTCCCTGCGGTTTCCTTGGGGACGTGGCGCCGCCGCCGGCCCGGGCCCTCCTTCCGGCTGGGTAAGGGGCCGCGGGGATCAGCTCGGGACTGAACCGAGCGGTGCCGAAGGAACCGGCGGGCCGCTTGATCCCGTGAGTGTGGGCGCGAGAGGGCTGTGGGACCCGGAGGGACGGGGAGAGGAAGCGGGACCCACACCCCGCCACCTGGGGACGACCGGTTCCTAGAGGACAGAGCTGGCCCACGAGAACGCCCCGCTCCCAGGATGCCTGGGTGGGGTCCCCTGGGCCTGAGGAACCAGAGCAGACGGAGTGGGAGCCTGGGGAGGAGGTGGGAGCCGTGGAATTTCCGTGGAGGTCTTGTCTCGTGGGCTCGGTCGGACAGAAGCCTGAAATCAAATCTTTCTAGGCTGCAGACGTAGGAGATGCCTGGGACAAGGAGGCCACCTTCTCAGGGCAAAAGAAAAAGGTGACAGGCGTTGAGACCACCGAAAGGAACCCATGGCTAGGTAAGGCTGTACACTTTCTCTCCGGCTGGGAGCACGGCAGAGGATGGCAGGCAGGTTGGGGGGGCCCTGGGAGGCTGTCCCAAGTGAGGTTTGCCCTGGAGCTGCACTTGGATTGTATCCTGGTCAGTTGGATGCAGAGATGATCAAAGTTGTATTATTGCGAGGGCTGATAATTAATAGTTTCTAGCCCGTAGCCCGGGGTGGTGGAGTGAGTCGGCTTGCTCAGCTCTGTAAAGTACAAGGTTGTAACATTGATTCAGATTTGCATCTGAGCAAGGCTAGGTGCCACTTGAGGAGGTTAAACAAAGAAGTTTTTTGTTTTTTGTTTGCAATGAACTTTAAAAGCAGACAGACCGAGGTCCTTTTGAATCAATATCGAAAGTGAACTTCACAGATGAATACACTTATCCATACATTATAATACCCTGAAGCTTTTGAAAAATATTAATATGGATCTACATGCACCAATAAGGGACAGTTATCAAATAAAGTGGGGGAAAGATGTAGAACAGCAGGTATGGTGGACTACCATTTGTTTAAAACTGAGGGAATGGATACACACACACACACATACACACACAGATATATTACTGTAAATATATTGGTGTATATTTATGCTTGTGTATCCGTAGAATATCCCTGGAAAAATACACAGCAATGGCCAGGTGCGGTAGCTCACGCCTGCAATCCCAGCACTTTGGGAGGCCGAGGCAGGTGGATCACTTGAGGTCAGGAGTTCAGGACCAGCCTGGCCAAGTAGAAACCCCTCCTCTACTAAAAATAACTAAAAATACGAAAATTAGCCGGGCGTGGTGGTGGGCACCTGTAATCCCAGCTACTGGGGAGGCTGAGGGAGGAGAATCGCTTAAACCCAGGAGGTGGAAGTTGCAGTGAGCCGAGATTGCACCACTACACTCCAGCCTGGGCAACAGTGCAAGATTCCATCTAAAAAAAAAAAAAAAAAATTACACAGCAACTGGGTAGCAATGGTTGCCTCTGAGAGAGAGATTGTGGGGTCAGGGCAAGAATCACTTTTCACTATACAATATATCCTTTTAAACGGATTTGTCTTTTGCTATGTGCATATATAATCTGATAAAACATTTAAAAAATCAGTAAAATAAATTTTCTGACCATCCTGTTTCTTGACAGCATTCTTGGTTGGGAATATTGTAGTTGCTGAGATTCTCCAATGTTACGAAGTTGCCCAGGGAGACTGGTGATCTTTTCACTAACACGAGATTAAGTCTTTGAATTGCACTCAAAAGCGCAGTTTGGAAAAAGGGCAGATAAGGCTTTTCTGATTTATATAGTAGAAGCACCATGAACTTCTAAAATTAGAGACGAAAAGAACATTTAGACTTCTGTTGGCATGGATTTTTGGGGCTTTTATCCAATTTAAAAACTATTTTTAAGCACTCAATTGTAGAAATGTTTCAGACTCACTAATGTTTGTCTAATTTCAGGATCAGTTTTTCCTACCTCTGCCCAGCCTCCTGGTACTTCACTGTGCCCACAGTGAGTCCATTTCTCCGTCAGCGGGTAGCATTCCTGGGACTCTTCTTCATATCCTGTCTCCTTTTACTTATGTTAATCATAGACTTTCGACATTGGAGTGCTTCATTACCACGAGATAGGCAATACGAAAGGTGAGTCAGCTTTAGATTTTGGCACTGAAGTCATAAATATGTTCATAAGCCGTTTAACAGATTACTAACTTTGACCCTTTTGGGTGATACTGTACTTTTATTAGTAAAATTGCATGCCATTTATTACATAAAGAAGATCTTGAGCCCCATTTTGGCAATGTTCAGTTTGGTACAGGAATACTGATACTGCATGAAAGGCATCTTTCTATTTTCTTGTTTTGGTAGGCTGAAACTTATTGTGTGTATATATATTTAGGACTGTAATATACCTTTATGAATGGACCCCTTTATCATTATTAAATGATCCTCTTTATCCTTGATTATATACTTTGCTCTGAAATCTACTAGTCTGGTATTACTATAGCTACTCCAGCTTTCTTTTGATTAACATTAGCATGATAGATATTTCTTCTATAGTTTTAGTTTTAGCCTATTGGTGTCTTTATATAAGTGGGCTTCTTGTAGTCAGTGTTTGGTTGAGTCTTGTTTCTTAATCCAGTCTGACTATCTCTGCAGTTAATTGGGGTGTTCAGGCCATTTACATTTAATCTGATTATTTAGTATGTTTAGTTTTAATCTTGCTATTTGTTTTTCATTTGTCACATTTGTTCTTGTTCTTTTTCCTCTTTTTCCCTCTTCTTTTCAGTTGAGTACAGTTTTTATGGTTCCATTTTATCTCTCACGTTGGCTTATTATATATAACTTTTTCTTTTTTTTAGTGGTTAAAGTTTATAGTGTCATCTTTAATTATCACAATCTTCCTTCAAGTAATATTACTCCTCTTCACATCTAGAATAAGAACCTAACAACAGTATACTTTCATTCCTCCCTTCCTTTTGGTCTTTGTGCTATTGTCATATATTTTATTTCTACATGTTATAAGCTCCACAATATATTGTCATTATTTTTGTGTTAGATAGTCTATTATCTTTTGAAGAGATTTTCAATATAAGAAAAAAAAGGCTTATATATTTAACCATATTGTTGCCTGAAAGGGTCATATAAGCAAAGTGACCCTTGAATGCTGAAGGGACTGAGAAACCACAGGAGGAGGCAGGCAAATTGTTCGTTGGTATTGATTGATTTGTTGAGGGAACTTGCAGACAGAAGCGTGGTCCTGGGTAGCTGCAAGACAGGTAGATCTGCATATTGTTACTCCTGAGACCCAGGGCTTATATAGTACAGGGAGACGGGGTATGCACCCTGTGCAAGACAATTAAAGACAGCCCTCCAGAACAGGCAAGAATGCTGCATGTGCCATATCCTGTCATTTGTGTGCCAACACCAAGGTTGACATGTTCTTACACTAGTAAATAAAGCAGGAATCAAGAGGCATTTACGGGACTGGGGCTAGTCAGAAGTTAACATGGCAGATTAGCATCCAAGATGGAGTCACTTTTGTCTATATTTACCATTTCTGGGCTGCTTCATTCCTTTGTGTAGATCCATGTTTCCATCTGGACCCATATTTCCATATTTGCTTTTACCTCAAGAACATTCTCTAGCATTTCTGGTACAGCAAGTATGTGGGTGATAAATTCTTTCAACTTTTTTTTTTTTTTTTTTTTTTTTTTTGAGGCAGAGTCTCGCTCTGTCGCCCGGACTGGAGTGCAGTGGCCAGATCTCAGCTCACTGCAAGCTCCGCCTCCCGGGTTTACGCCATTCTCCTGCCTCAGCCTCCGGAGTAGCTGGGACTACAGGCGCCCGCCACCTCGCCCGGCTAGTTTTTTTTGTATTTTCAGTAGAGACGGGGTTTCACCGTGTTAGCCAGGATGGTCTCGATCTCCTGACCTCGTGATCCGCCCGTCTCGGCCTCCCAAAGTGCTGGGATTACAGGCTTGAGCCACCGCCCCCGGCCTCAATTTTTATATGACTGAAAAAGTCCTTATTTTGTTTTCCTTTTGAAAGAAATGTTCATTGGGTATAGAACTCTAGGTTGATCATTTTTTTCCTTTCATTACTTTAAAGATGATGCTTCACTGTCTTTTGGCTTGCATTCTTTCTGAGATGTCTGCTGTCCTTTTAATCTTTGCTCTCTCTGTATAGAATGTGTCTTTTTTCTCTGAATACTTTTAGAATTTTCTGTTTATCACTGGTTTTAAGCAATTTGATTGTGATGTGCTTTGATGTTGTTTTCTACATGATTTTATTTATTTATTTCTTTGTTTTTGAGACTGTTTCGCTCATCTCCCAGGTTCGAGTGCAATAGTGAAATCATAGCCCACTGCAGCCTCAATATCCTGGGCTCAAGCTGTCTTCCTGCCTCAGCCTCCCGAGTAGATGGGACTACAGGCATATGCCATCATACCTGGCTAATTTTTTTTTATTTTTAGTAGAGGTGAGGTCTCGCAGTGTTGCTTAGGCTGATCTCAAACTGCTGAGCTCAACCTATCCTCCCACCTCGGCCTCCAAAGTGCTGGGATTACAGGCATGGGCCACCATGCCCTGCTTACATGATTCTTGTGCTTGTGATTTGTTGATTCTTGGATCTATGGATTTGTAGTTTTAATCAAATTTGGAAACATTTTGTCCATCACTTCTTCAGATTTTTTTTTGTTCTTTCCTGCTTTTCCTCTGGGGATTCCAGTTACATGTATATTGAGCCATGTGATGTTTTCCCACAGCATACTGATGTTCATTTTTTTTTTTCCCAGTCTTTTTTCTCTCTGTATTTCATTCGGATTTTTTTTGCTGCTTTCAAACTTGTTAGTAATTTTTTTCTGTGGTGTTTAATCTACTGTTTCATCCAGTGAAAGTCTGACATCTTTTTTCACAGATAGTACATCTGAATTATTGGATATGCTTTTAGCTATACCAGTTGCACAGAAGGTCTATATTTCTTTATAGCAGTGATTCATTTTGCTATTTTTTTGAGATTAGTTTTTGATGAAGCTACAAAGTTAAATAATGGCATGTTATGTTCATCATCTTCAACATGATTTTCTTATTAAAAAATTTTTTTTCTTTAGAGACAGTCTCACTCTGTCACCCAGGCTGGAGTACAGTGGTGTGATCATAGCTCACTATAACCTTCAACTCCTGGGTTCAAGCAATCCTCCTGCCTTGGCATCTCAAAATGCTCGGATTACAGATGTGAGCCACTGTGCCTGGCCTTATTTTTTAAATATTTACGTTTTTTTTTCTTTTTTTTTTTTTGAGACAGTCTTACTCTGTTCCCCAGACTGGAGTGCAGTGGTGCTATCTCGGCTTACTGCATCCTGTCTTCCAGGTTCAAGTGATTCTCCTGCCTCAGCCTCCTAAGTAGCTGGGACTACAGGCACATGCCACCATGCCTGGCTAATTTTTTCTATTTTTAATAGAGACGGGGTTTCACTGTGTTAGCCAGGATAGTCTCGATCTCCTGACCTTGTGATCTGCCCACCTCAGCCTCCCAAAGTGCTGGGATTACAGGTGTGAGCCACCATGCCCGGCCTAAATTTTCTTTTTATTGTTTCTCAGATATGTATTAGTTAAGAGGCTTTGGGCTGCAAATAACAGCCCACATTGACTTAAACAATAAGAATGCTCACATACTTGGAAGTCCAGGGGTAGAAGGACTACAAGTTCAACACTGGCTAACAGGATGAGAGGCTGTGTCTCTCCTGTCTATTGTCCACGGTGTCAGTTTACTTAATGGTTGAAAAACAGACTGCCAGGCATGGTGGCTCATGCCTGTAATCTCAACACTTTGGGATGTGGAGGCAGGCGGATTGCATAAGCTCAAGAGTTCGAGACCAGCCTGTGTAACATGGCAAAACCCTGTCTCTACAAAAAAAATACAAAACTTAGCCAGGCATGGTAGCATGCACCTGTAGTCCTTGCTTCCCAGGAGGCTGAGGAGGGAGGATCACTGGAGCCTGGGGAGGTAGAGAATGCAGTGAACTAGGATCACGCCATTGTACACCAGCCTGGGTGACAAAGTGAGAACCTGTCTCAAAAAAAAAAAAGAAGAAGAAGAAGAAGGAGAAGGAGAAGAAAAGAAGAGGAGGAAGAGGAGGAAGAGGAGGAAGAGGAAGAAGAGGAAGAAAGAAGAAGAAGAAGAAGAAGAAAAGGGAGAAGGAGAAGGAGAAGAAGAAAGAAGAAGAAGAAAAGGGAGAAGGAGAAGGAGAAGAAGAAGAAGAGGAGGAGGAGGAGGAGGG